>NW_021604563.1:17889381-17907588 GCF_004785775.1 Grammomys surdaster
CAAAAAGAAGTCAAAGGGATACAAATAGGAAAGGAAGAAGTCAAAATATCGCTATTTGCAGATGATATGATAGTATACTTAAGTGACCCCCAAACTTCCACCAGAGAACTCCTAAACCTGATAAACAACTTCAGCAAAGTGGCTGGTTATAAAATCAACTCAAACAAATCAGTAGCCTTCCTCTACATGAAAGATAAACAGACTGAAAAAGAAATTAGGGAAATGACACCCTTCACAATAGTTGCAAATAATATAAAATACCTTGGTGTGAATCTAACCAAGCAAGTGAAAGACCTGTATGACAAGAACTTCAAGTCTCTGAAGAAAGAAATTGAAGAAGATCTCAGAAGATGGAAAGATCTCCCATGCTCATGGATTGGCAGGATTAATATAATAAAAATGGCCATCTTGCCAAAAGCAATCTACAGATTCAATGCAATCCCCATTAAAATCCCAACTCAATTCTTCACAGAGTTAGAAAAGGAAATTCTCAAATTCATATGGAATAACAAAAAACCCAGGATAGCGAAAACTATTCTCAACAATAAAAGAACTTCTGGAGGAATTACCATCCCTGACCTCAAGCTGTACTACAGAGCAATAGTGATAAAAACTACCTGGTATTGGTACAGAGACAGGCAGGAAGATCAATGGAATAGAATTGAAGACCCAGAAATGAACCCACACTCCTATGGTCACTTGATCTTTGACAAAGGAGCTAAAACTGTCCAGTGGAAAAAGGACAGCATTTTCAACAAATGGTGCTGGTTCAACTGGAAGACAACATGTAGAAGAATGAAAATTGATCCATTCTTATCCCCTTGTACAAAGCTCAAGTCTATGTGGATAAAGGACCTCCACATAAAACCAGATACACTGAAACTAATAGAAGAGAAGGTGGGGAAAAGCCTCGAATACTTGGGCACAGGGGAAAAGTTCCTGAACAGAACTCCAATGGCATATGCTCTAAGATCGAGAATTGACAAATGGGACTTCATAAAATTGCAAAGTTTCTGTAAGGCAAAGGACACTGTCAATAGGACAAAACGACAACCAACAAATTGGGAAAAGATCTTCACCAACCCTACATCTGATAAAGGGCTAATATCCAAGGTATACAAAGAACTGAAGAAATTAGACTCTAGACAATCAAAGAACCCTATTAAAAAATGGAGCACAGAGCTGAACAAAGAATTCTCAACTGAGGAAGCTCGAATGGTTGAGAAGCACCTAAAGAAGTGTTCAGCATCCCTAGTCATCAGGGAAATGCAAATCAAAACAACACTGAGATTCCACCTCACACCAGTCAGAATGGCTAAGATCAAAAACACAGGTGACAGCACATGTTGGCGAGGGTGTGGAGAAAGAGGAACACTCCTCCATTGTTGGTGGGACTGCAAGATGGTGCAACCACTTTGGAAATCAGTCTGGCGGTTCCTCAGAAAATTGGACATAGCATTACCCGAGGATCCAGCTATACCACTCCTAGGCATATACCCAGAAGATGCTCGAACATATAACAAGGACATATGCTCAACTATGTTCATAGCAGCCTTATTTATAATAGCCAGGAGCTGGAAAGAACCCAGATGTCCTTCAACTGAGGAATGGATTCAAAAAATGTGGTATATTTACACAATGGAGTATTACTCAGCTATTAAAAACAATGAATTCGAGAGGTTCCTTGGTAAATGGATGGAACTAGAAATTATCATCCTGAGTGAGGTAAGCCAATCACAAAAGAAGACACATGGTATTCACTCACTGATTATTGGATATTAGCCTAGAACCTTGAAATGCCCAAGATGCAACTCACAGGCCACATGAAGTCCATAAAGAAGGAAGACCAAGTGAGGGTGATTCGGTCCTTCTTAGAAGGAGCAACAAAATACTCAAGGGAGCAAATATGGAGACATAGTGAGGGACAGAAACTGAAGGAGGGGCCGTCTCAAGACCACCCCACCTGAGTATCTATCCCATGTGCAATCACCAAAGGTAGATGCTGATGTGGAAGACAGGAAGTGCATGCTGATAAGAGCCTGATATGGATATCTCCTCAGAGGCCTTCAAGAGTCAGACATATTCAGAGGCAGATGCTCACAACTAGCCATTGAACTGATCATGGGGTTCTCAATAGAGGAGTTAGAGTGAAGACTGAAGGAGCTGAAAGGGTTTGTGGCACCATGAGGAGAGCAACAATACCAACCAACCACAGCTCCCAGGGTCTAAACCACCAGCCTGGGAGCACTTAGGGGGGGATCCAGGGCTTCAGCTGAATATGTAAAAGTAGAGGGCCCTGCTGGGCATAGGTGGAAGAAGAGAACCTTGACCTCATGAAGGCTGGATGCCCCAGGGGGTGGGAATTTTGAGGGTGGGGAGGTGGGAGTGGGGGGGTGTAGATAGAGGTTACATCCACAGAGAAGAAGGAGGAGGGGCGAGGGGATTGGGGGTTCCGAGGGGGTGGTGGGGGATGGGGTAAGGGGACAACATAGGAAATGTAAATAAATCATCCAATAAAAAAAAAAGAAAAAAAAAATAAAAAGTGATTGTATACATGTATAAAAGTATCAAAGAATAAATAAAAGTATATTTTAAAAACAAAAAAAAAACAAAACAAAAAATAAAAAAACTTCATTATTTTATGTTGTCTCACCAATGCTAAATTATTTTTAAAGGGATAATATAACGCATTGCAGTTCAACAAGAAAAAACAGCAGAAGGAAAAGAGCCCAAAAGAAGGCACAAGAATTACAGACCCACTCATTGGCGCATTTAGGATTCCATAAAAACACTAAACTGGAAGCCATAATATTGATGCATACGAAATAGTGTAGACCCACGCAGGCCCTGTCTGTCCTGCCTCAGTGTGTGTGAGTTCGTATTAACTTTGATCATGTTGATTTAGAGGGCCTTATATTCTTACAGTCCTTCATCTCCTCTGCTCTTACTCTGTTTACAGGTTTCCCTGAGTCCTGGGGGAAGAATTTGATAGAGACATCCCATTTAGAGCTGAATGTTCCAAAGTCTTCTCTCTCTGTCTCTGTCTCTCTATCTCTTTTTCTGCATGTCTACCTAAGAGGGGGGACGGGTCTCTGTATTTGTTCCTATCTGTTGCAGGTGGAAGCTTCTCTGATGATGGTTGAACAAAGCACTGATCTATGAGTATAGGGGAATGCCAGTAAGGGTCATTTTATTGCTATGTTACTTTTTTAGATCAGTAGTTTTTAGTTTTCATCTAGGACCCCGGGCTATCCACAGATTCTTGGTGACTCAAGCAGTATCAGATATGGGTTTCATTTCATAGAGTGGGCCTTAGGTCAAATAAGTAATTAGTTTTATGCTACCCTTATATCTCCATATTTTTCATGTAGAACAGTATTATAGATCAAATGGTTTGTGTCAGGATTAGTTTTTATGTTTAACTGATGGTAGCTTGCAAAGTATCTTTCTGTACCATGGATTTTAGCACATAGGGGTAAAGACTCCATGTAGGCACCTAGACTTCTCCATGTCCTATGAATTGTGTAGGAGTTATCTTCAACAATGAGATCTTGTTGTCACTTGAGAGCAACCTAGAGTTATGGTAACAATCTGTGTTTGTTTGAGAATTCCCATAGGACTCATTTGACCAACCACATTAGTAGAAATAGCCCAAGCCCTGGACTAGAAATTTCATTTGGTGACAAGATATGGCCAGTTAGGTTTCTTTCTCCTTTATTATTTGGCAATTTCATTAAGATTACCTTCATTTACATATATATTTTAGGAAGTTTCTACTGTATTCAGGTTCCATATTATCCCATAAATGGTCCTTTATTTTAGCTATCTCTCACCATAGTCTCTCTCTTCTCCCTTACCACTCTCCTAACTTGATCCTCCCATATCAACCCACCATACCTATGCATAACTGTCTGTTCTATTTTTATTAACAAAATCTATTTGTGCCCCTAGATCCTTACTTTATAGTATAGAGTCTATACTTAACCTCTTTGGTTCTATTAATTGCTTGATTATCGTTGTTTTAACACCTAATATCCACATATAACCAAATACCTACCATATTTCTCTTTCTGGGTCTGAGATACATTACTCAGGGTGAATCTTCCATCCAGTTACCTGTAACTTTGATGATCTTATATTTTACTAGCTGAGTAGTATTGTATGAGTTTATTACATTTTCTTTATTTCTAAGTTGAGGGATATCTAGGTTCTTTGCAATTTCTGGCTATTATGAATAGAGCAGCAATGGACATGGTTGAGCATATGTGTCTGAGGTAGGATGAAGCAGCCTTTGAGTAAATGCCCAAGACTAGTATAGCGATCTTGGAGTAGATTGATTCCCATGTTCTTAAGGAACTGCCATACTGATTTCCATAGGGACTCTACAACTTTGCACTCCCACCGGAAATAGAGCAATGTTCAGCTTATTCCACATTCTCACCAGGATGCATTTATTTTATTAATCTTAGCCATACTGATGGGTGAAAGATAAAATCTCAAAATAGTTTTGATTTGCATTTCTCTGATAACTAAGGATATTGAACATTTCTTTAAGTTTTTCTCAGCCATTTGATATTCTTCTATTGAGAATTCTCTGTTTGGATCTGGATCCATTTTTAATTGGATCATTTGGTTTATTGGTGTCTAGTTTCTTGAGTTTTTTATGTATTTTGGATCTTAGTCCTTTGCTGGATGTGGAGTTGGTAAAAAAAAATCTAATTTGTAGACTGAAATTTTGTCCTATTGACAATGTCCTTGATCTTACAGAAACATTCCATTTTCATGTGGTCTAATTTATTAATTGTTGATCTTAGTGCCTGTGGGATCAGTGTTCTGTTCAAGAAGTTGTCTCCTGTGCCAATGAGTTCAAGAATATTCCCTACATTCTCTATCATGTTTCATGTATCTGGTTTTATGTTGAAGTCTTTGATCCACTTGGACTTGAGTTTTGTGCAGGGTGATAAGTATGGACTAATTTGCATACTAATTATACTAATTTGTATAATCTTCTATACACAGATATCCAGTTAGACCAGCATCATTTGTTGAAGATACTTTCTTTTATCCAGTGTATATATCTAGCTTCTTTATAAAAAAAAATCAGATGTCCATAGGTGTATGGATTTATGTCTGAGATTTCAATTCAATTCCATTGATCAAAATGCTTTGGGTTTTTTTGTTTGTTTGTTTTGTTTTGTTTTGCTAATACCATGCAGTTTTTATTATTAGAGCTTTGTAGTGCAACTTTAAATAGGAGATAGTGATACCTCCAGCAGTTCTTTTGTTGTTAAAGATTGTTTACATTTATCCTGGGCTTTTTGTGTTTCGAGACAGGGTTTCTCTGTATAGCCCTGGCTGTCCTGGAACTCACTCTGTAGACCAGGCTGGCCTCGAACTCAGAAATCCACCTGCCTCTGCCTCCCAAGTGCTGGGATTAAAGGTGTGACTCACCACTGCCCAGTGAATTTATTCTTTCAAGATCTGAAAAATTGCATTGGAATTTTGATGAAGATTGGACTGAGTCTATAGATGGCTTTTGGTAAGGTGGCTATTTTTACTATATTAATCTTACTGATAAATGAGCATGGAAGATCTTCCATTTTCTTGTATCTTATTCAATTTCTTTCTTCAAGGACTCAAGGTTTTTATCATACCAGTCTTTGACATGTTTCATTAGAGTTATGCCAAGATACTTTATATTTGTGGCTATTGTGAAGGGTTATATTTGCGTGATTACTATCTCAGCCCACTTATCATTTCCATATAAGAGGACTACTGCTTTTTCTGTTATTTTTGTTTTGTTTTGCTCTTTAGGTGTTTTGTTTTAGTTAATCTTGTTTCCAACCACTTTACTGAAAAGGTTTATCGACTGTAGGAGCTCCCTGATAGAATTTTTGGGTCTACTTATGTACATTGTTGTATCATCTGCAAATAGGGATACTTTGAGTTTTCTTTCCTTTCTAAATTCTATTCTCCTGATTTCCTTGAGTTGTGTTACTGCTCTAGCTAAAGCTTCAAGTACTATATTGAATAGATATGGAGAGACTGGACAACCATGTCTTGTTCCTGATTTTAGAGAATTGTTTTGAATTTCTCTCCACTTAATTTGATGTAGGCTCTGGGCCTGCTGAATATTGACTTTATTATGTTTAGTTATATCCCTTGTGTGTCTAATATCTCTAGAACTTTTATCATTAAAGGCTATTGGATTTTGTCAAAGGCCTTTTCTGCACATCTAATAGTCATGTAGTTTTTGTCTTTCAATCTGTTAATGTGATGGATGACATTTATTGATTTTCTTATATTAGGCCGTCCCTGCATCTCAGGGATGAAGCCTACTTGATTATACTACTGATGCTTTTTTAATGTGTTCTTGGATTTGGTTTGCAAGTATTTGATTTTCTTTTAAATGTACTACTACAACCTTCTTCTTGACAGAGTGTGTAATTGCTTTTTCTAGAAGGGATTTTTTTTTGTTACTCCATCTTTAACTGCTACTTCTTTTAGTGCATAAAGGCACTAGTCATTAAAGCTGTGTCCATTTTTGTTCTTTGGGTAAAATGAGTTGTCCAGAAGTTTCAGTGTAACATTGAGACTGCCATTTAATGGGAGTAGGAGGAGTGGTGAAAAAAGACTGTCAGTTTAAAACTGATAATATGAAGCTAGGAGATTTTAAGTTGCATGAATGAGATTCTAATTTGAAGAACTTTATATCTCTACATTAGCAATTCTGACACTTGACTACACTTATGAAAGCACAATTGCCAGCTTAGCAGACAGATAATTTGTTTCAAGAACAGAGATTATGATACCAAAAATTTCCTAATCAAACTGCTGAATATATAAGAAATTGGGGATATAGGTACTTATCTTCTATGGGCTTCAAATTAAATACAACTAAATTAATATTAAAATAAAATAAAACAACTAAACAATCTTCATGATCACTCTCAGCTTTGACACTAAATAATTACTTAAATCCCAATGAAGAGTTTTCTCTCACCATATTACTATATCCACAAACTATAGGATCATACTACATAGGAGCTCTGTTCTTAGGGATTCATATCTCAAAAAATTAAAAAAAAGATGATTAATGGTCCTTTGGGGAAACAGGATTTTTTTTTCAAGTTTTAAGTTGTATTAGTTTTATTTATTTATTTTTTTAGGTTTTTTTTTTAATGCTTTTTTATAGCATGTTTTACAAGGGGAGGGGGTAAGAGGGTCCAGGTGGTGGAAAAGTACAAAATCTTCTTGGCCTGTGCCTTGAAACATGTCATGGTCTATAAGGTACTCTGCCTTGAATTATGATCTACCTGCTGTTCTTCAGAAGATATGGTACACTGCTTGAGTTATGGTCTCCCTGCTATTCTTAAGAAGACATGGTACACTGCTTTGAGTCTATCTGCAGTTGCTAAGCAGGATCTTGCAGTTGCCAAGCTTCAGAGGACATTGTGCAGGTGGGGAAAGATAGGGGGTGAGGGTAAGGGCGAGGGTCCTGGCTTCTGGCATCTCCCCCTTCTCTGTTTATTACCATCAGCCAAAAATTGAAGAGGATCCAGAAGTGACTCCGCAGGAGACTGACACAGCTGCCAGCTCCCCTGCCTCCCCCTACGGTCGACCCCTAGACCTCCACACCCTCCAGAAGGGTTCCTGGTATGCCTGGCTTTGTCCTCACTTCTCTCGCTAGAGAGCTTGGCCTCTTGATCACCACAACAAAAATTGGCTTTTTCCTAAACCAAGGCCGCCCTTGATATGGCCGCTAACATTGGGGAGCCTTCCTTTATGACAATATTACACCCCAAACTGACAAATGGTTGGTAACTTGAACATTCACAAAGGGACTAGGATGGCTGTGAGTTAGCCCAATGACGGGATTATTGTAGGTCCACTTCCCAGGGGCCCACCCAATGCAGCCGAAAAGGAGTGCGTGGTGCTGGGAGTGGGTGCAGCCTACATGGCCTAAGACAGGGCTCTCACCCTCCTTTCACCCACATCGGAGTCCCTTGACATTGCCCATCGTCGACAGCCTAAAGCCTTCGACCATCGATGTGACTCGTCTCACATCAGTGTTTTGGGGTTGTGAACTTGTCTAAGACCCCCCATAGTTAGACATCCAAATTCAAAATTCACATAGTTGGGAAACAGGATTTTTAAGAGAAAAAGATTTATTACTAAACACTTCCCAATATATTGGTAATACCCCAAACCACACTTTAAGTATTGTCAGTCACATACAGAAAAAGCTACATCCCTCATTACTATCTTCTAGTCAAAAATCAAAACCCCATGTCTGCTGAGGAAGGGATAGAAAATGGTGGAGAATAGAGCTTAATAAAATGTCTCAATCAAAGGAAACTAGATTAAATATTCCTAAACTACACAATGGAGTTGTTATAAGCATCACTATATCTCTAATAAACTATTTTGGATTACTGTAGTTCTAGCTAACATCCCTGTTTGACTTTTTCTGGTTTTATTTGTAATATTACCCCCCAAAATTTTCCAAATTGTACTTGCATAATTTTATTCTAATTAATATTGAAATTCCTTAGTTTGATAAATGATATCTTTTAGAGATATGCCACAGTGTTCCTATGAACCTCACCATATTCAGCCAAGCCATAACTCTTCCCTGCCAAGATGTACCTTCACTAATTTTGATTTTATTTTTTTTCTTATTTCTATATTTTCTTAAAAGAGTCCATGTTTCTTGTATAAAATTCTCAAATAATTAATAAAAATAATTTATTTTCAAAAGCAGTAAGTGTGAATGACTATATAGAGAAACAAAATACCTGTACAGTGCTAGGAGGAATGCAAAATACTATAGATGCTAAATGGAACATAATATTCTAGTTCTTGTAAAAGTGTAAATATAAATATAACCTATTAATTCCATATTTAGATACATATTCAAAACATTGGAAGTAAGGGGTCCTGGAGTGATGGCTCAATAGTAAAGATCATAAAAATAAATAAATAAAATATCCAATAAAAACAAAAAACAAACTAACAGAAAACCCAAAAGAAATAGTAAAGATAATATTCTGTTCTTAGAAAGAATATGATTTCAGTTTCTAGCATCCATGTAATGTGACTCACAACAGCCTGTGACTCCAACTTCTGGTGATCCGGTGCCTTCTTGTCCCCTTGTGGCTTGTATGGACACTTGCATTAATGTGTATAAACACAGAAATCTACACATTTTTTTTCTTTAAAAGAATAATTTTATTGGTCCAGTTGTACAAATCTTTGTTGGCTGGATCCCTACACTTTTGACATCTCCCACTCAGTCTTAAGAGCCTAACCTTTGATGGCATTGTCCCCATTCAAGGTTCTATTTTATCTAGTGTAAGATATCTGCCCTCAGTCATATTCTAAAGAGATTATATAGAAGGTGCCAGAAGTCAACAATTCATAATTTTAAGTGATTTTATTGTGCTACATTAGTATGACTATTTTATAAGTCTTTACCCTCTTAGTGTGCCTGATTTATAAATTAAAAATTTTTAAAGAAAGAAAAAAGAAGATATGAACATAAATGCATATATTTAAGTGAAAGCTGCCAGTGGGAAAAACTATAGATTATATTAGTCTACTAATGTAATTATTTGGAAAAGATAAGCCTATGGGTATAGTAAAGAGGGCAGTGGTTGCAAGACATCAGAAGGAAGAAGGGATGAATAAATAGATGTACTGTTTACATTTACTACGTATTATTATGGTATGTTGTAACTACAGATACATGACATTACACATCTGTCAAAGGTCAAAGAACTTATAAACAAAACCTGCACTAATGTAACTTATATATAGCAGTACACAATTATCAGTTGGTCAAACAAATGCACTACTGTAAGATGTTATTTAATTAGGAAGCTGTAAAGAGGGTCATTTCTACATAACTTTCTATAAACTTAAAACTGCTTTAAAATGATCTATTAATTTTTTTAAAAGTGAAAAGCACAAAGCAGTAGGGCAAACATTTCTTTTACCTACAGAACTCATATTCCATATTATTTGTCTTAAGATTTCTGTCTTTTAAATCAAAGAAATAAAGATGCTCATTTTAAGTGCCTTTTTAAAATTATTACTTTTATTTTCTTTATTTACATTTCAAATGTTATCTCATTTCCCCATTCCCCACCTCCAGAAACCCCTTAACCCATTTTCCCTCCTCCTGCTTCTACGAGGGTGTGCTCCCACCCATGTACCCACTCCCACCTCCCCTCCCTAGAATTCACCTTCACTGGGGCATCCAGCCTTCAAGGGACCAAGGCCCTCTTTTCCCACTGACGGCCCAATAAGTCCACCCTCCTCTATAAATACAGCTAGAGACATGAGTCCCTCCATGTGGGCAGTTTTTATCACTATTGCTCTGTAGCCCAGCTTAAGGTCAGGGATGTTGATTCCCCCAGAAGTTCTTTTATTGTTGAGAATAGTTCTTGCTATCCTGGTTTTTTTGTTACTCCAAACATGTATTACCACATGCTGTTGGAAAGCCACACTTCTTGCAGGAATATATGGGCAGCACAAATTGGATTTGATGGTTTATACAAAAAAAAAAAAGGACACAAAAATTGGATGGGTATGGAATCAATGTGGGTCTTGGAGGAATGAGTAGCGGGGGTGAATATGATAATATGACAACAAGTACATTTCATGAAACTTTCAAAGGACTTATAAAAGTAAAATTGATTTTCAATACATTTGGTTTGTGTGTGTGTGTGAGCGCGCGCACGTGTTATGTGTAGCAGTATGGAAGTTGAGGTCAGAATAAAACTTGGGAAGCCAATTCTTTCCTCCCATCCACTGAATCCTGTCTTTACCCATTGATCCATTCTACTGGCCCCAAATAACTTTTGGCACATTCTCTTGGAGAAGGGTTCCTTAATTCACCCATACCATGTTATGACACTGAATTCTGGTAGCATGGATGCTTACTCATATATCTGGTTGAATTGTCTTAAATCACTTAATTTTTAAAGCACATCATATTCACTGTAGAAATAAAAGAAAATGAAGGCAACCAACAAGAAGAAACTTTAAGGCTATACTACTAAAGATAATTTCTTAAACTCTAATTTAGAGAAGATTCATCATGAGTGGTTATGAAAATATGAGACTTGCAGACAACAGTCCAATTATTTTAATTCAAGAAGTTCATAATGTTACCTGATAATTTGTGTGATTCAAGTATCTTAAAACAAGTAATGTACAAATTATATGATAGAAATCACTGTTGGAGCATCTCAGGTGCCTCCCTTTCACTTCTTCAGAGACCTTTTCACTATTTTAATAGCTATGAAAACAAAAAATTTATCTATCTTGTACATTGTAGAATGAGCTAAGGTGGGAGGAGTAAGGAGAGGAAGAGGAAAAAGAAGAGGTGGAGTGAGGCCAGGCAGAGAGTATGAGAGAGGGGAACATGGAAGCAGATGTGTGCCTGTCTCTAGCAGTCAAAGATAGTTGGTATATCTAGGTTGGGTATTGGGTTACACCTCTGATTATGTGGGCATATTGTTATTGAACATTACCAAATAGATAAAGCCTTTGTATAATCTAAGCATTAGAGTCTCATTCCTACAAGGCCCACATGAGTGGGTGTTGTGAGTGGCAGGGCTGTTATTTCTAGTGGGGCCATTTCTAGTTGTGGCACGCACATGGCCTCCGGCCGCAGAATATGGTCGCTGAGCTAGGCAGAGTTGCCGCAGCTTAGATAGTTGGCTTGACCAGCGACCGTTTTTAAATATCTCCTACTATAGTACATCAAAGGGTCTATTTATCAAAGCCTAAGCTCTTGACAAATATTTCTAGTGGAGAAGCATGAGTTAGTTTTTGATGATAATTTTTTATTTTTAAAATTGTAGGAATTCATTCTTGTAAAATTAAATTTAAAATTAGGTGCATAAAACAAAACCTATCATTCCCTGCATTTCCCCACTATGCTTTCAAAGAGATGAAAAAGTTTATGTCCTGACCTCAATTTTCCTAACACAGTAAGCTTGTTGAATTATTGAATAATGGAATCATATCACCAGAATGAGAACTAGCTTTTCTATATATTTGTTTCGATTTGAGAAGGTTAGAGCTAGTAGGGTTATAAGGAGCTATGATTTACCCTCCAGATAAATGAAAATAAGCCTGAGATAATTTTGATATATGTAGATGAAAATTCAACAATTTTTAGATAGTTTATGGTATCTCATCATTTTTAAAAATAATTTATGGTACCAAGGATAAGCAAATAAAGGAACAAAAAATAATTTGTCAGCCTAGAAGAATGAGTGGGCAATGGCATCATAGTTGTGACAGTCAGTAGTGTCTGGGGAAGAAATGACTTCATGATTTAGAAAAATCAAATCTGATGTGTTACTAATTTATAAAAAGGGATTGGTAAAGAATCTAACTGGTAGCTGGGCAGTGGTGGCCCACGCCTTTAATCCCAGCACTTGGGAAGCAGAGGCAGGCGGATTTCTGAGTTTGAGGCCAGCCTGGTCTACAGAGTGAGTTCCAGAACAACCAGGGCTACACAGAGAAACTCTGTCTCAAAAAACCAAAACAACAACAAAAACAAAACAAAAAAAAAAGAATCTATCTGGTACTAGTATTGTAAAGCAGAAAATAGGAAATGGTGTTCATTTATAAATCACACATTTCAGTTCCCTCTCTAACACAAACTGTCCATGCAGTTTTAGAAAGTCATAGTTTCTCTGAATCTTTTGAATATGAATTCTCATATTCTCCTTATTTTTAAAGTGTTGTCAGGAGGACAGGAGATGTATGTAAAGCACATATGATATAAAAGTTGATTAAAATTGAATTAGGTGTTCATTGAATCTGAATGTATGGAAAGCACTTTGAGAATTGTAAAGAAGCCTGTCATGCATTTCAAATGAAGATGATGATAATTAACAATTCTCTTTAACATCTATGAGTGTTATGCTAATAATTATATGAAATGACCTGAAGAGGCATAATTATGTCCTTTTGAGATATTTGCAATTATTCTCAAACCCCAGCACATAGAAAATTGTCTAGAAATGGCTACATTTAATATCAAGTAAGATCTTGCCAGTTTCAGTCTCTTCTTTCCCACAAACTAAGTCGAAAAGACTGCATTGTATTTCTTCATTAATGGAAAATCACTACTCCCTCCCCTCCTCACTTCCTCTCTTCTCTTTCCTCTTCTTTTCTTTTCCTTCTTTCTTTCTGAGTTTAATTTGAGCTAACTTCTTTCCTATGGTTCTTGGTTCTTTGAAAATGAAAATATCTTGGGCTATTTCTTATACTGCTGCTATAAAAGGGCATTATGTGGCTGGTGGAATTGGAAAAGGATTCTTGTATCATACTTTATAATTCAATACTCAGATATTTTATACTTAAACAGAAATTCAACAAAAGAATCCTTATAGTTTCAACAAGACAAGCTTACTTTTTCTGTTTTCTTAATACTTTCCACTCGACATCTCAGCACCTTATAAATGTATTCTTTTGCCCTTAACTCTTTTTTCTTCATTAGCCAATGGGGGAACATATCTTTGAAGGTCCACAGATACAAAACTAGCAATACTACAACAATAGCTGTGTTATTCTATGGTTCTCTATGTCCTGTTCAGTCTAAACTTTTCCTGTGCATCTACTATATTCAGAACACTATAGTAGATTCTGTAAAGTAATACCACAAAATCAACTAGAGTTTTCAAGAATGTATATATTTTAAAAATCTGCTAGTACATTTTCTGAAAACAATTTTGAAATTTGTACAATTAACTTCAAATTTCTGATAAAAGAATTGATACTCATGAGGTATGAGAAAACTATCCAAGATCCCTGCCATTCATTTCCACACCAAATATGGTAAGACATAGTCTAAAAAGAGGAAATAGTAACCTGAAATTATATGTAATGTTATGCTTCCAGAATTCAGAATTGTGAGCACTTCCTATTAGCTTTAATAATTGGAAAAGATTTTAAAGAGGAGTTACAGCTAAGTAGAGTATCAAAAATGGAAAACTTTGAGCTATATAGATATGAAAAGGTATTTTGAGAAGAGAAGAAATGTTAGGAGTTGACCTTATAGATTCAATAGGAAAAGAGACAATGAGTGGAGAAATATCATCCTGGGGAGAAAGAAAGTTATACACTTTGTAAGGTACATTAGTCAGAGTTCTTTAGAGACACTGAACTTATGGAATGTTTCTATATATTAATGGGCTTTATTGTAATGACTTATAGTCTGCAGTCCAACTAACCCAACAATGGGCAGCTGTGAATGAGAAGTCCAGGAATCTAGTAGTTGCTCAGTCTATAAGGCTAGTTGTTTCAGCTGGTCTTCTGTATAAGCTGGAATCCTGAAGAAGTAGGTTCCAACCAACGTTCAGGCAAGTAAGTGCAAGCAGGTAAGGAAGAGTGAGTCTTCTTTAAACATTTTTATGTAGGCCTCCAACAGAAGGTGTGGCCAAATCAAAGGTGTGTACCACCACACCTAAATCAGGAATTTGCTTTATCCCAGGCTGACCTTGAACTCAAAGATCTGCATAGCTCTGTCTACAGAGTGCACTCAAAGGCACTTAAGCTTCTGGATTTAAGCTTCTTCATCTAGAACATGCTCTGTCCCAGGCTGTCATTGAACTCAGAGACATGCCTGCCTTTGTCTCCTGGGATTAAAGGTATGCACTACCTTGCCTGGGCCTAAACTTTTCAAGGACACTGTGCCTCAAGATCTGGATCAAAAGTATGGGTCATCCCATGTTATGATCCGTATCAGAAGCCTGTGTCTTCCACCCTCATGATTAATCTGGATCACAGGTGTGCCCTCCATTTCTGGATTGTAGTTTATTCCAGATGTAGTCAAGTTAACAACCAGGAATAGACATCACATAAGGTTTCAATGTTCTTTTGAAAACATGCAGGACAATCATTCTGGGTTTTTAATTAACATTGAAAAAATTCAATATTATTTGTGGAAGCCAAGTATTTATATGGCATTGTGACATGAGGAAAGCAGAGGAAATTAAATCTAATAGCAGAAATGTTAGGAAACTATTACCATAAGCAAGGCATGAGTTCATCTAAAACTGAAATACAAAATATTCAGAAGAAAAGACATGAAAAATTCAACATTGAGTTTTGAAGGAAGAAATTATAGAGCCAGGTTACTTTGAGTGGCAGGAAAGACAGAATGACAGAGAATTAAGGTAATTGAGAAAGCACCTCTGACTTTTCATGTTAAGGTGACTAGAAGATGTCCTAAATAAAAATAAGTACCTGGGCAACAGTTATTAGTTTAAACATACGATATTTTTTAGCCATTAAGAATAAAATTTCGTCATTTTCAGGAAAATGAGTGAAACTGGCTTTCATCATGTTATACAAAACAGGACAATTTTTTGTTGTTTGTGAAATGTAAGCAAGGAAATGACTTGGAAGTAGGAGAAGGACTACTAGGGATATAAAATTGTAAAGACAAAGGTAAGAAAGGGTTACAGGGAGAATGAATATGATCAAAGTCTATGATATGATTATTTTATATAATTAACATATTGCTAAAATTATATATGAGATGATATAATTTTTTTATTTTAGAAACACATGGTAATGTACACTTGAAATCCCAGTCACATAGCAGGATGAGACAGGACAATTGTAAGTTAAAGGCCAGATTAGATAACTTATGAGGACATTGTCTCAAAATAAATGATAAAAGTGAGCTCAGTAAAAGAATAGTTGTACAAAGGTTCAATTTCTAGCAATGCACGCAAGTGCCCATGTATATGCATGCGCCCATGTGCCCATGAACACACGCACATGCCCAGAGAGTGTGGGGGAGGGAGAATAAACATTGTTTGCAATGAAAAGAGATCTCAATGGAGAGTATGCAGTGGGTAGATAATGCTAGAGAGGCCAAATAGTAGTGGAAGAGTCAATATAACTCAGAGTGTGGGTTCTTAAAAATCAAGGTTACCAGTCTAAAACTGGTGTTTATCATATATCACGGAAATGCTTCCAAGTGAATCTCTGGTAACCATTGAATAGTTGTTTCTTGCCATAGCTTTATAATTTTTTTAATAGCTTTATAATCTAAGTGTCATTTTGTAGTTTGCGTACTTCTAACTCTGATCCTTTTCTTCTCTCCACTTTATGCTCTGGTTCAAAAACAAAAAGAAATCTCAACCTCTAAATGAAGCTTATCATTTAAGCAAATATTTACTGATAAAAAACAGTGTTATTAACTATAGGAATTATGTAAAACAGATATCTAGAATTTATTAATTTTACATAGGTGTATATTTCCTGAATAATAATTCCTATTTACCTTGTCCAAGCTGCTAGTAAACAGCTATCCATTTTATGCTTCAGTTTTTAACAATTTTAAATAACTCGTAAGAGAAATCAATGTTTTTACAACAGCAAAATAAAAAGAATTCTACTTCAAGTGCAAAAGATTCTTAGTCAACTTACAGAGATTCCCTACTTGTTACATTGAAGAAAATTTAATATCACCAAGAAAATCAACAACAGTAAACAAATACACATTGGTTTTCTAAAAATCCATGTTTTTATATTGATACTTACATTAATAAAACAAAAACAACAAAAAATAAGAGAAAAAACACAAGGAAGACATAATATTTATACTCAGATACCATATTTCACTTTAAAAAGCACCCAAATCATTGCTCAGTGTGTAACTGCGAAGTCAAATTGCAAGTCACATAGTAATACAGTATACCGTCAACTATATGAAGCAAAATACTATCTGTTGATCAATGCTGGTTAAAAAGAATTTATCATATTTACATTTCTTGTCTACAGCTAAGAAATTATATCTCTTAGCATTTAAAAAATAATGTTCTCCAGCCTCATCTCAAGTAGTAATTTCTCTTTCAGTAATGAAGCAATATAGTATACTAGAAAGAGTCCAGGGTCAAAATCCAAAATGTTATATACTCTGCTCTTCTATGTAAAGAAAATTACCTTGAAGAAGTTTCATTTTAACTCAGAAGACAATTTCCATAATCTTTTCCAGCTCTAA
Source organism: Grammomys surdaster (assembly GCF_004785775.1). Lineage (NCBI taxonomy): Eukaryota > Metazoa > Chordata > Mammalia > Rodentia > Muridae > Grammomys > Grammomys surdaster. Next base: position 17,906,423 of record NW_021604563.1, read on the forward strand.
CATTTTATAATTTAATAAAAATGATATCTGGATATTATTTTCAATTCACTGTGGTGTTTTGTCTATTTATGAATTTTACTTTCTGCATAATACCTATGAGTGTAGATTTCAATTATGACTCTTCCCAAAAATTTTGTTCACAGATGAGTATATAATGCTCTTAGCCTAATTTTACCTAATGGATCAACTAATTTAATCAATTACCACTCTATTTGATATGACAGAAGTGCAGAGGAAATAGAGCCCCTTGGTTTTTGCATACCTATGTTCTATTTACACATAGGTGCAAAATGTAATATTACAAACAGAAAACATTTATTAACAAAACTTTTTTGTACTTGAAGAATTTTTTTTTACCTTTGACATTATATGCCTCAGCTAATGGACCTAAATTGGCCACTTCTAAGTTGTCTGTTAAGATGTGTCATTGGGCCCTTCCGCCCCTGCCTGGTCCTTTGGGCTGGAGCAGACACAGAGTCGGTCTGCTCCTGTCCTGTGGAGAAACTGAATCCTGAGTCATCCAGGAGCCACTGCACTCAGAGCAGCTGGTAAGAACTCCATCTCACTCCCTAAGCCCCAGAGAAACATCTGGGAGCCAGGGACAATCAGGGCACAGCAGCTACCCAAACCCCGCCTCTCCAGAATTCCACTTCCCTTCTGCCCCTGCCTGGTCCTTTGGGCTGGAGCAGACACAGAGTCAGTCTGCTCCTGTCCTGTGGAGAAACTGAATCCTGTGTCATCCAGGAGCCACTGCACTCAGAGCAGCTGAAACTGAATCCTGAGTCATCGAGGACCCACTGCACTCAGAGCAGAAGGATTTCCAGATCCAAGAGGTGGCCTGAGTCCCAGGAGTTATTCCACCCAGGAGATTAGGAGCATAAGACCACAGAGACATCTGGACTCCGAGGAGCTCTGCAATAAGCAAGATAACTGGAAATACAGACTCCAGTCTTACACAGTGAGGGCAGGTAACACTAGAGTTAACCAGATGGCGAAAGGCAAGCGCAAGAACATAAGCAACAGAAAGCAAAGTTTCTTGGCATCATCAGTACCCAGTTCTCCCAATATTGCAAGCCCTGAACACCCCATCACACCTGAAAAGCAGGATTCAGAATTAACATCACTTCTCATGATGATGATAGAGGATTATAAGAAGGAATTAAGTA
>NW_021604563.1:17912588-18019959 GCF_004785775.1 Grammomys surdaster
CATCCCTTCATGATAAAAGTCTTGGAAAGATCAGGAATTCAAGGCCCCTACCTAAACATAGTAAAAGCAATTTACAGCAAACCAGTAGCCAACATCAAGCTAAATGGAGAGAAACTTGAAGCAATCCCACTAAGATCAGGGACTAGACAAGGCTGCCCACTCTCCCCTTACCTACTCAATATAGTACTGGAAGTCCTATCCAGAGCAATTAGACAACAAAAAGAAGTCAAAGGGATACAAATAGGAAAGGAAGAAGTCAAAATATCACTATTTGCAGACGATATTATAGTATACTTAAGTGACCCCCAAACTTCCACCAGAGAACTCCTAAACCTGATAAACAACTTCAGCAAAGTGGCTGGTTATAAAATCAACTCAAACAAATCAGTAGCCTTCCTCTACATGAAAGATAAACAGACTGAAAAAGAAATTAGGGAAATGACACCCTTCACAATAGTTGCAAATAATATAAAATACCTTGGTGTGAATCTAACCAAGCAAGTGAAAGACCTGTATGACAAGAACTTCAAGTCTCTGAAGAAAGAAATTGAAGAAGATCTCAGAAGATGGAAAGATCTCCCATGCTCATGGATTGGCAGGATTAATATAATAAAAATGGCCATCTTGCCAAAAGCAATCTACAGATTCAATGCAATCCCCATTAAAATCCCAACTCAATTCTTCACAGAGTTAGAAAAGGAAATTCTCAAATTCATATGGAATAACAAAAAACCTAGGATAGCGAAAACTATTCTCAACAATAAAAGAACTTCGGGAGGAATCACCATCCCTGACCTCAAGCTGTACTACAGAGCAATAGTGATAAAAACTACCTGGTATTGGTACAGAGACAGGCAGGAAGATCAATGGAATAGAATTGAAGACCCAGAAATGAACCCACACTCCTATGGTCACTTGATCTCTGACAAAGGAGCTAAAACTGTCCAGTGGAAAAAGGACAGCATTTTCAACAAATGGTGCTGGTTCAACTGGAAGACAACATGTAGAAGAATGAAAATTGATCCATTCTTATCCCCTTGTACAAAGCTCAAGTCTATGTGGATAAAGGACCTCCACATAAAACCAGATACACTGAAACTAATAGAAGAGAAGGTGGGGAAGACCCTCGAATACTTGGGCACAGGGGAAAAGTTCCTGAACAGAACTCCAATGGCATATGCTCTAAGATCGAGAATTGACAAATGGGACTTCATAAAATTGCAAAGTTTCTGTAAGGCAAAGGACACTGTCAATAGGACAAAACGACAACCAACAAATTGGGAAAAGATCTTTACCAATCCTTCATCTGATAGAGGGCTAATATCCAATATATACAAAGAACTCAAGAAATTAGACTCCAGACAACCAAATTACCCTATTAAAAAATGGGGTATAGAGCTTAACAAAGAATTTTCAACGGAAGAAACTCAAATGGCCAAGAAGCACCTAAAGAAATGTTCAGCATCCTTAGTTGTCAGGGAAATGCAAATCAAAACAACCCTGAGATTCCATCTCACACCAGTCAGAATGGCTAAGATTAAAAACTCAGGTGATAGTAGATGCTGGCGAGGGTGTGGAGAAAGAGGAACACTCCTCCATTGTTGGTGTGACTGCAAGATGGTGCAACCACTTTGGAAATCAGTCTGGCGGTTCCTCAGAAAATTGGACATAGCATTACCTGAGGATCCAGCTATACCACTCCTAGGCATATACCCAGAAGATGCTCTAACATATAACAAGGACATATGCTCAACTATGTTCATAGCAGCCTTGTTTATAATAGCCAGGAGCTGGAAAGAACCCAGATGTCCTTCAACTGAGGAATGGATTAAAAAAATGTGGTATATTTACACAATGGAGGATTACTCAGCTATTAAAAACAATGAATTCGAGAGGTTCCTAGGTAAATGGATGGAACTAGAAATTATCATCCTGAGTGAGGTATGCCAAATCACAAAAAAACACACATGGTATTCACTCACTGATTATTGGATATTAGCCCAGAACCTTGAAATGCCCAAGATGCAACTCACAGGCCACATGAAGCCCATAAAGAAGGAAGACCAAGTTGGGGTTATTCGGTCCTTCTTAGAAGGAGCAACAAATTACTCAAGGGAGCAAATACGGAGACAAAGTGAGGGACAGAAACTGAAGGAGGGGCCGTTTCAAGACCACTCCACCTGAGTATCTATCCCATGTGCAATCACCAAAGGTAGAGGCTGATGTGGAAGTCAGGAAGTTCATGCTGATAAGAGCCTGATATGGATATCTCCTCAGAGGTCTTCAAGAGTCTGACATACTCAGAGGCAGATGCTCACAACTAGCCATTGAACTGATCATGGGGTTCTCAATAGAGGAGTTAGAGTGAAGACTTAAGGAGAACTGAAAGGATTTGAGGCACCATGAGGAGAGCAACAATACCAACCAACCACAGCTCCCAGGGTCTAAACCACCAGCCTGGGAGCACTTAGGGAGGGATCCAGTGCTTCAGTTGAATATGTAAGAGTGGAGGGCCCTGCTGGGCATAGGTGGAAGAAGAGAACCTTGACCGCATGAAGGCTGGATGCCCCATGAGGTGGGAATTTTGAGGGTGGGGAGGTGGGAGTGGGGGTGTAGATAGAGGTTACATCCACAGAGAAGAAGGAGGAGGGGTGAGGGGATTGGGGGTTCCTGGGTTGGGTGGGGGATGGGGTAAGTGGACAACATAGGAAATGTAAATAAAACATCCAAAAAAAAAAAAGATGTGTCATTGGGAAAGAAAAAAACATTGATGTGTGTCAGTTTTGTATTTTGTAGATAGTATAGTCTTAGTAATATGCAAAATTTAACAGCAGTATAGATGACAAGTTGCTTCCACTTCACAAAATAAGATTTTATTGTCCATATTAATATGTAATTCATCCATGCTATGTGAATAAAATCGGGATACATTCATAAAGGATGATTCACTGGGGTGATTTTATATGTTATAGAGTTCCAAGAAATTATCAAGCTTATAATTAAAAAAAAACCAACATGACTGTTCTCAGATGAATCTGGCCATCAAGAGGCTTAATAGACCATATGGCTGCCTGTTCACTTAGCCTTGTGTTTCATATACTCATGCTTCCATACAGTAAATAGTTATTGGATATCTACTGCCAAAGTATCTTTATTGCTGTGTGAATCAGAAATCTTAATTATATCCTATAATAGATAATTGATTTAAAAATATAAATGTAAAAGAGGTGGATGAAATCAGGGGAAACATTGGCAGTTAATAGAAAGCGTCTGAATGAGCTCACAAGCCAAAAACAAAACAAAACAAACAAACAAAAAAGCCTGGTAGGTCTTTATGAGTCAGGATTCACAACAATAACTTAAGTTCAGTGAGACATTTAAGAAAGATAAATTTATCAAGATGTTAGGAAATGGAATTCTTAAGTAGGAAACACAGAAGCCAGGAAACTGAAAATATGATGGAAAAATATAGCACTAACAACTGAAGTGAGAATGAAATAAGATGTTATAAGTGTCTTCTACCTATACATTTTGTAAATGATCTTGTAAAACCCATGGCTATGAATTTCATTTATACATCGATAGCTACCAAGTGAGATGTCTAGTTTATCTGCTCTGGTCCTCACACTCCAAATTCACTATATATTGGCATCTCCATTTGATATTGAATTGGTACTCAAATTTAACAAAGCAAAAACTGAACCCTTGATTGTACCTCACCATTTTTTTCCACTGCTAGCTGTCACTTTGGGAATATTTTAGTTCATTAAGCAGTGACAATTTGATAGTTAATGCTAACTAGGACACATTTTTTATATGACACGTATCTTCTATAAGAGGCTCAATTAAATACAACCTCCTTAAGCATGTCTTCCTTACACATCCTTTCCAACATAGATCCCTCCAACCATTACTTTGTACATTTATTTTCTTGATTACTTGCTTCTCCTTCTCTTTTAGTGTAATATCTTTAGAGGCAATGTCATTGTCCATATCTTTTTTTTTTTTTTTTGGTTTTTCGAGACAGGGTTTCTCTGTGTAGTCCTGGCTGTCCTGGAACTCACTCTGTAGACCAAGCTAGCCTCGAACTCTCGAACTCAGAAATCCACCTGCCTCTGCCTCCCAAGTGCGCCACCACCGCCCGGCCATTCTCCATATCTTTAGGTCCTAAAAATGTTCCTATCACAAAATAAGTAATTGCTAATTACTGTCTAAGCCAACAAAAAACAATAAATGTATGAATATGAAATTTTACTTTCTTGGATATAAGTAGCCATTATTTTCTCCAGTTCCAATGATCAATAGAATAAAATCTACACATACAACAGATCAGATATGACTAGAATGCTAAGCCACTAGTATTTTTCCACGAAGGAAACAAAGATACCATGGTCATTATTACCCACTCAGAAGCTTGGAGGAGATATCCAGATCATTGAGTATCCTAGTTTGGGTTACTATTGCTGTAATGACATAACCAAAGCAACTTGGAGAGAAAAGGGTCTATTTGGCTTATGCCTCCACATCACAAATGATCATCAAAAGAAGTCAGGACAGAAACTCAAACAGGGCAGGAACCTGGATGCAGGAACTGATGCAGACTCCATGTAAGAGTGTCATTCTTTATGACTTGCTCAGCCTGCTTTCTCTTTTTTTTTTTTTTTTTTTAATTTTTTTTTCCTCGAGACAGGGTTTCTCTGTGTAGCTCTGGCTGTACTGGAACTCACTCTGTAGACCAGGCTGGCCTCGAACTCAGAAATCTGCCTGCCTCTGCCTCCCAAGTGCTGTGATTAAAGGTGTGCACCACCACTGCCTGGCTCAGCCTGCTTTCTTATAGAACCCAGGACCATTAGCTCAGGGATAACACCATCACAATAGGTTGCATCCTACCTCCCCCATCAATCATTAATTAAGAAAATGTTCAACAAGCATGCCTACAGCCAGATATTATGGAGGCATCTTCTTAATTAAGGATTTCTCCTCTCAGATGACTTTAGCTTGTGTCAAACTGACATAAAACTACCCAGGACATTATGTCAAATTTATAACCCTAAAATTCCAATAAATAGTTATGATAAGTTTCTTATCAGACATCAACCCCATGAGGGCCTGAGGAGCTGTGTGAGATTTATAACATATAAAAATGAAATTATACAATATTTGTTATAGAGGAATTTTAATCTGGCAACATGGCTGCTCTGGCAAGGGATCACATCCAAAGACCTAGGTCTGTGTTATCAGCTGGAATGCAGACATTCTACACTCCTTTAATCCCTCTGGCTTGAATCCTTGAGTATATAACTTTAATCTCAAACAATGATGTCTAATTGAAGGGTAGACAAAGTGACAAATCAGAGAAAGATTTGACAGAAAAATTTAGAGATAGGATACTCTCAATTCTCAGGAGATGAGCTATTTAAGAAAAACACAGGAAGTGACAGTTCAGTCAGTGAGTTGGGAGTCGAGTCAGTTGGGAATCAGTGGAGTGAATGCAGTGCAGTAGAGTTGAGGCCATTCATGAGTTCATGTAGTTCAGTGCAGGTCAGCAGTTGAAGCTAGAGAATAAAAAGCAGCCAGAAGTTAGAACAAGTTGTCAGAGTTAGTTTGAAGCCAAGCAGAACAATTCAGTGAGAAGCCAGACTGAATCAGTCAGTGTAAAGGGGAGTTTGAGACAGAACAGCTGAGTTGAACCAGCCAGCCAGAGTTCAGAAAGTGACAATTACATCTGGTGAATAAAAGTTACATTTACAATTTGTGTTATACTTTTCTCTACTTCTCTGATGAGTTTGATGGGATGAAGTACCTAGGAAGCAGCTAATAATGCTTCAGACATCTGGGTTATTTTCCAATCTTAATATAGCTATTGTGCCTGGTACCTTAGCCACATAACTTATGCTGGGATGGATACAGAAATAGCACTTCAGTAATTGACTATAATAAGGCTGTAGGGATGAATTAAAAGAAGAATAATCTGTTCTGAAGGCTATCATGAGGGACATCAATCAGTTTACACCAAACTAATCACATTCTTTTAAAATTACCATGATAATTTAAGCATCATTAAATATGTAAAAAGACATGAAGAGTGATACTCTGAATTCGGGGATCAGAATTTATATCAAAGTAATTTGAAAATTGTGCTACTGTGTATTACCTTTTTGGAAAAACAATATGCAAAGATATGAATTTGGCACCTAGCTATGTGTGTGCTAAAATAGGTACTCTATTGTTTGGTTTCAAAATCTAGTTGCATTTTTCTTATTGCTTATTCTTCCCACAAATATTTTAAAGTTTCCTCATTTTTCTCACTGTAGTTACTTTTGGCATAACATATGGACTTTTAGATGTTGTAGAGGCACTTGACTGTAGTCATAAATACACAGATACGTATATATTTATTCATATCTATTTCAAAATTTTATAAGACTTGATTCAATAATTATTTTTTTAGTCGGATGCAAGTACTTTGATTCCATTCACAAGAGGTTTTTCACAACACATCTCAGTGTAATGCTTTCAAATCTTCCTAAGTACCAATATGGACTTGTGATTTCTTATTTTTTCTTAGCAAAAGAACAGTGAGAAATCGAAAGGTCTAACCATGTTGAAATCCATAAGATTCAGGAAACCTAATTAATAGTTCTGCCTCAGACTAAAGATAATTTTATTGATTATTCTAAAACATTCTTTCGTTGTGGCCTTTTTCCCCCTTGTGATTGATTAGCATTTTTATCTAAGGGTACAAAATGATAGCAATTTTACTCTGATTTATTGTATTACTTTACAATTATTTCTAGAATTTCTCTCTTTTAGAAACGGAGCCTAAAGAGAAATATTTCTTATGTTAACAAAGGTAAATAAGAAATGTGTCTTTTAAAAATTGCTAAGTGTTTACTTCTCTTATGAACAATGTCCATCAGGACACAATCCAATTCCGGAGAAGTTAAAACTTTAAAAGAAAATAATGTCTTAGTCATTTTGATAATTCTGTTTTTAGAGAATTCTGAATCTGTATACTCTACTTGACCCATTTATTTTAAAAGACTTGTTTGAAGCAACCACAACTGCTGTGCAGAACCTAAAGTTTATTGTGCTGCAAGCCTTTTTCTATCTCCATTTTATACGCAAAACATCAAAAACAGTGTTCAGAAACCATACTGTGGTAAAGCTCTTGTTAGAACCAAATGAGAAAAAAAATAGATATTCCAAAAATTCGAAATATATTTCCCCATAAATCACTGTGGAGGAACTTTACAAAAAGAATCTTCTTATATTTGTTCTTATTTGTAATGAGAACTGCAACCACATCTATCACACTGTGCTTCACTGGTGATGCATAACTAACTAAGGCAGGGGTTAGGGCTAATTATATTTAAGACTCTTTTTGTTATCGGTGTTACAAAGGCATTACCTACCCTCCCTTTTCTACTTGTATTTGCAGGACTGCAATACTAAATTAGGTTATTCTGTCATTATTGAAAAGTTCCCAGCAACACTGATTTCTATATACTTAGGAAGCCAAAACTAGCTACTTCATATTGTATCCATAATAAGAGTATTTGAGTAAAAAATAAAAAAAGTTTGTATCTACAACCTCCAAAATTTTAGACATATTAATTAGCTGTTGATGTGGTACTTTAATAACAATTAGAAAAATTTGAGTCTTAGAATAAATATTTATTGAATATCTAATCAATATCTGAATGACACTACAATAGAAGTTATTCTTACAAAGTATTTTAAAATGTATCTGTTGCGATCAAGGAGATTTCAATCAATTCATATAGAGATAGACAGTAGTAAATCCTTTAAAAACCACAAAACAAATATACAGAAGTTGTCATTAGGCACTAAATGAATGATATACGTAATGAGGTTTATAGCAGCTCACTGGTAATCACTAAAATCTGAAGTCAGGGAAGGCTTTTTGGACCAAGTAAATTTTGTACTATGTATGTGACCAGTAAGATTTATTTTTACATCAATAAGAGACAATGTTATGAATACAAACTGGGATTTCAGAATCACTATGTGACTTCCTTAGGAACTTTTTAAAACTAGAAGAAACCTAGATTATTCAAAAATTATATAACTTTTATTCATTTTGAATCCTTAGAATGTATGTACTTGATATTATATTGTTTTCTCCTTTTGATATATGGCTTTGCCATTGTTTTCAACTTACTTTTATATAATGAGCACTAGTTGCTACATAGACCTACCCTAGCTGAGAATATGAAAGTTTGGTGGCAAGAATTGTCAATCATATCCTTTTCCCTTTTCCTCTTTCCTCTCAATATCATGGTAAACATAAAAATATTAAGAATTGTATCATTAAGTTCACATTTTAACAATAGCTGCTAAATTACTATACAAAATTCTGTTTAGGATATAAGTATTTTATTCATAAGTTAATTGTATGCATGATTTCTCCTACTATATTTTAATCTCTTTGATAACTGGGGCCTGATGATGTTTATAATTCATGTTTGTGTAATCTCCTTTCCATTATCCGCACTTAGCATGATAATAATACAGAGAATGCTTATTGAACTAAAGCCAATGTTAGCAGTGTAGATATGCAGACAATAGTGACAACATTCTTGGAAATTAACAAGTAAACAGTTTAAATCCAGATACTCTGCTTGAAAATAATTTTTATCTGCAGAAAGTGTTTGGACAACATCTATTCAATTTGCAGCTCAGATCTTCTATTATATTTCCATTTGTATTCATGGTATTCAACCAGATAACACGGCACTTTAAACAGTTTAAAAAATATGTCTCTACACACACATACAATACAATAATACAGCTTTCTTGGAACAGCACACTTGTTTTTCTTACTAGTGTTTGCTTATTAGCAATCAAGAGGCAGGTTTTCTTCATGAATTTAAATCAGTTCTACTTCTCACCATCTTCAATACATTTACTTCAATGACATGATGCATAAAGAAACTACAGGATAATTTTAGAACTCATCAATACCTACTTCCATGAAAGTTTCTAATACTATAGATTTCATTAACTTGTTCTACATGCCTCATATGTCACAGTAAATAATGAGTTTGGTTTTTGTAGATAATTGAATAAAGAATATATCTATTTTGCTGAGTCTTTTCATTCTGAGATTAATAAACTTTTGAATGAACAAAAATGATGGCATTCCCTGTAAGGATTTATAACAAATTAAAAAAGGATGTGTTTTAATTACCTCTGCTTTATAACATAGAGCTTTGAAAGGGATATATCTATTATGTAAAAACACCAAATAAAGAAGAAAGTAACTCAGGCCTTCAAAACATATTACTGGGTAGAATTACAGTCACATATTCTAAGCTATCTAGCTGAGTTACAACAGGATGAAAGTCTATAAATATATTGCATATTTTATGACTCTAATGATGTAAACTTGACAAGATTTATTCTGGAAGATACTTTATCAATTGTAGTGTTGGTATAAAAGTTCCATGTTGTTTATAATATCCATACTTTTAGTTGTAATTCTGTTGTTGCTGTTGTTGTTGTTTGAGTCAGGGTCTTGCTGTATAGTCCTGGCTGGCCTAGAACTCACTAAATAGACCAAGCAGGTCTTAAACTTGTGACAATTCTCCTGTCTTTGTGTACCAAGTTGAGATTGTTGATATGAACTACCACTCCTGCTCTATGGTTATACTTGTTGATCCAAAAGTATATATAACTCATCTGAATTCAGAGACATCTGAACTCATCTGAACTCATCTGAATACAGAGCTCATCTGAATTTCAAGACAAATTTCTCATGAACCCACAACTAGATATCATATCCTTCAAGAATATGAAATAGAAATGTGTTTGTATATAAGTATATGAAAACATTATTGTAACCCAATAGCAGTCTTCCAGAATTTTATTTCAATCAGTTCTTTGAAATAGGTAGTCTTTATTACCACTTGGATATTTTGTTACTCCAGTACTCCATACTTATTTCTGGAGTCATGTATGAGAAATGGATCTGTTGCCATTTTAAAATACATTCTTAAATGTCTTGTTATAGTTTCCAGTCACTATTATGCTAGATATAAATACCTCACTCTGGTCTGGAAATACATGATTAAACATTCTTGTCAATTCTTAGAAAAGTTACAGTTGTCACTAGTTTGCTTTGAAGTCTTATTCAGAGCAGGGCAAAATATTGCATATAAAAATATGCCTTCTTTCACATCTGGTGCAAATGACTGTTGAAAATACTCATTACTTAGGGTACAGATTGTGACTTTAAAAGTATATATTTGAGTTTATATAATTGCTGGCTCCCACATGGCTTTATTAGGGACAGAATGATGTGGTTCCTGCCCCTGGGACAGGGCCAGCAGGCATGGGCCTCCAAGAATGACAATAGCTCCTAAGGGCATAAGGTTTGTTTATATAATAATGTACACATTTTATGTTCCTCCTTCAAGGAATGTTCTCTCTGTTAATGTTAATGACTCCATGTTGATCAGAGACAGGAGTCTTGGAGGCAAAGGTATGGCTAATGTCTCAGCAAAATGTTAAATGCTGGGACCTTCAGGAAAGCTCTTAAGGCTGTGGAAAAGATTTCTAAAAGCATGAGTTCTAACATACATAATTTCTCAGCTATGCAAAAATATAAGAATGCAATATTAATTATATAAGGGTTTTCACAGAACTAAAGGAACAGAGGCAGCTACACTATGTGCCAACTTGTCAGAAAGATACTAAGGAAGATAGATCCAGAGGTTTAGGGAGTGGTGGTCACAGGAGATCCCATCCAGCCAAGTTTGTTGTTATTTGTTTATGCTTACAAAGGCAGACAGATTTCTGAGTTCAGTGTCTGTCTGGGACAGAGCAAGTTTAGGCCAAGGTGTGGTAGAAATGGTAATTTGGGGACAGGGTCCCACCCAGCTAGTTTAGCTTCTGTGCTTAACAGAGGCAGGGAGATCTCTGAATTCCTTTGCAGTGCTTAAAGAAAATATGTGCTTCCTGTCTCCTAAGAATAAAGGGGCTGGGGTCAAGGGATACTGATTCATAGGATAATCAAAAGGAAACCTGGAGCAAATGACTGGATTGATATGTAAAATAAAAGATTGACAGGGCTTATTATGACCTGCAAAAGATGACCTATCCAGAGAATTTTTTTCAGAAGAGCAAGAGAAAACTGCCTGGAGAACTGTGTCCAGCAGAACATAGAGAGCTGTCTGGAGATCTCCAGAGAAAGTAGATCAGAGAGATAGAAAGCAAAACAGGGAGAAAGCAGGCTGAAAAGTGTCTTAAGCAGAATAGGCTGCCAGCTTAAACCCACGATTTGACATCCAGTTGTTTGTTTTACCAATCCCAGATGTCCCTTCCTCAGAAACCCCCTCCAAACCGAGGCTGGTCCTTGCCATATCATTAAAGAACTTAATTGACCAACATGGATTTTATTGAAGAACCATTTCTCATCATTTTTACCTTGTATGTATTACTGTATTGATCATCTAGCACACAACTCAGATATCACACGTTCATTCACTCATGTGATAGATACCCAGCTGGAACAGTCTCCAGATGATCCGGTCTTCAATTTCTGTCCCACACTTTGTCTTCCTATTTGCTCCTTTGAGTATTCTGTTACTCCTTCTAAGAAGGACCAAAGCCCCCACACTTGGTCTTCCTTCTTCATGAGCTTCATGTGGTCTGTGAGTTGAATCTTGGGTATTTCGAGCTTCTGGGTTAAGATTCAATTGAGTGAATACAATGTGTGTTCTTTCGTGATTGGGTCACCTCACTCAGGATGAAATTTTCTAGTTCCATTCATTTGCCTAAGAATTTCTCAAATTCATTGTTTTTAATAGCTGAGTAATACTCCATTGTGTAAATGGACCACATTTTTTGTAACCATTCCTCTGTTGAAGGACACCTGGGTTCTTTCCAGCTTCTGGCTGTTATAAATAAGGCTGCAATGAACACAGTGGAGCATATGTCCTTCTTGTATGTTGAAGCATCTTCTGAGTATATGCCCAGGAGTGGTATAGCTGGGTCCAATTTTCTGAGGAACCGCCAGGCTGATTTCCAGAGTGGTTGCACCATCTTGCAGTCCCACCAACAATGGAGGAGTGTTCCTCTTTCTCCACATCCACATCAGCATCTAGTATCACCTGAGTTTTTGATCTTAGTCATTCTGACTAGTGTGAGGTGGAATCTCAGGGTTCTTTTGATTTGCATTTCCCTGATAACTAAGGATAGTGAACATTTCTTTAGGTGCTTCTCGGCCATTCGAGTTTCCCCAGTTGAGAATTCATTGTTTAGCTCTGTACTCCATTTTTTTATTGGATGTTCTATTTACATTTCATATGTTGTCCCCTTACCCCATCCCCCACTCACCCAGGAACCCCCTATCCCCTCACCCCTCCTCGTGCTTCTCTGCGGGTGTACCCCTACCTACCCTCTACTCCCACCTCCCCACCCTCCAATTCCTACCCCCTGGGGCATCCAGCCTTCATGAGGTCAAGGATCTCTTCTCCCACCTATGCCCAGCAGGGCCCTCCGCTCTTACATATAAAGCTGAAGCCATGGATCCCTCCCTAAGCGCTCCCAGGATGGTTGTACCCCATTTTTTAATAGGGTTATTTGTTTGTCTGGAGTCTAACATCTTGGGTTCTTTGAATATATTGGATATTAGCTCTCTATCAGATGTAGGATTGATAAAAATCTTTTCCCAATCTGTTGGTTGCCATTTTGTCCTACTGACAGTGTCCTTTGCCTTACAGAAACTTTGCAATTTTATGAGGTCCTATTTGTCAATTCTTTTTTTTCCACAGTGAAACATATTTATTGTTGCTTTAATACTCACATCCCATGAATGTGAGTATTTTGTCTGTTTCCTGTCAGTATTTGGTTCCTTGTAGTCACATGCCCTGTAAACTGCTTGTTTGTTTTATTCTATCCAATTGCCTTCCCACAACAGAAACTAATTCACTCCCATTTTCTCCCAAGGAATTGGTAGTGGTTTTGGGTTTTTGGAATTTTGGGGATATGATCTGGACTCTGTTTTATGGACTAAGACTTCTTCTGGAGCACACAGAGGACCAGGAGGAAGCCTATCTAGATGAAATTTTCTCACTTCACTTGGTTCCCTTATACTCCTTCTTCGTTCCCTGCTGATGGTAAATGAAAACTGATTATAAGCCTGTATCATTTAATTCTATTTTGGAATAAGTGTACATCACTAATCCTTACTGAACTTGTATATGCATTTTTAAAATCACTATTTAAATAAAACAGACATATGTACTTAAAAATGATTGTCAAAAGTCATCCTATGCTGGAAGTCTCTTGTTAACTCATTCTTTCTTTCTTTTTTTTTTATTACAATTTATTTTTTCTCAAATCGTAGTTCATTTACACAGGGGTTATAAACACAGAAAGGCAGGATGTGGGGAAGGGAATGGCAATGGAGTGTGGGTGTTCAGGGGGAATACAGATATCTTCAGAACCAGGTATCGGCTAGGTGAAGGTTCAGGGGTCAAGTCACTATGACTCTGCCTATGACTCGCTTGTCCTTATCTAAGTTGGTATTGTCTGTCAAGGCTACCTATTTACAAGGTCTATGACTACTCAGGCTTGTAAATTTCCACAAAAGCTGCCTGTTTACATTAGCTTATAGCCATCTGTTTCAGTGTTTTTCCACTGAGACCCAAGACTTGGTGTTAGTATACATGAATGACAGGCCTATTGCTGATTTTTGGCCTATGGCTGATTTTAGGCCTTCAGTGTGTAAGCAGGGCTGCCCCTGACATCTCCTCTCTTCTCTAAGTATAGAAGGGCTGTGGCAATTCTAAACTTGCAAAGGCGGGGACAGAGGCTTGACCTCCAGTATTTGAAGGGGACCTTGTAATGGCTCCAGTTCCCTGTCGTTGTCCAGTGAGGCATGAGGGCCATACCCATCCCAATGTCTTTTTCCTAGAGAGGGGATACTTTTGACATCAACCCCTATGCAGTCAGGCTTGTCCCTCAGGGAACCCAGAGAGATATTTTTATCTTTTATTGATATTCCCTTGCAGTGCTTAGCCTCACAGCCTAAGCAAGAATTCAGATCGCCTGTCAGAGGGGGTTCTGGGTGGCCCCTCTCTGCTTGATCTAGGGGCAGAAGTCCCCCCTTTTAGGTTGGGTGGAGATGGGTTTTGGAAACACCCTGTATAAAGTAACAACCTCATCTTGAGACTCATGGTCCTCCATAGCTAAGTTATGATAATGTATCTGAGTAGGTTTTGTTACCAAATTATTTATCTGTTGTATCACAGAGTTAGTCAACCTATTTGAGGGCCAGGGACCAGCAGAAAAAGCAAAAAGAACCCAAATAATGGTCCCAGGATGGGAGGAAATAGGGTCGACAACCTTGGAGAGGCTGAAAACCAATTCTTGTACCAGCATTCATCTGTCTCTCTCTCTGATTTTTCTTAGGGTCTTCACTACCTATTCCATGCTCTCTTTAACCCTCCTTGTCTTGTCTCTGTAAAGGCAACCTTGTTCTTTAAGGGCTGTACACAGTCAAGAGCTGTACACAGCCTTTTCTATTGTAATAGAGTAAATCAAATCCAGTAAGAATCTTTGTGATTTTAGGAGGTCTCTTCAGACAGTGAAACGAGGGATTTCTTCAGATTAGTGATGTCAATCTCTAGCTGTTTGATGTTCTTGTCAGTGGCCCTTCAAAGGTCTGAGTAGTATAAGTTCGGAGGCCAGCATCTGGATTAGAACTTCTAACAGCAGACATCACTGGTGATTCATTTTTACCAGGAAAGGAAAAAGAAGGGAATTCTCAGGGAGATTTCTCTTCCCTGGATGTAAATTGTTATTCATCGAATTTATGGTTGGGCCTGGCTTTGTGGGGATATCTATTTTTTTCATTAATCTTTTTGGTAGCCCTTTAGCTGTGCCTTCTGTGGTATCAGACAGGCATATCAATCCTCGGCCCCATAAGGGAACTGGGTCTGGGCCATTCCCTTTAAGGGTAAGAGGGTCCTTCCCCATATCTGTGGCAAAGTTTGTTGGTCTTGGTGGTGCCAGAGGCAGTTAGCAGCAGATTTGCCATGAGCTTTCAGCTTTAGAGAGATAAAAGGGAACAAGGCATGATCAGGGGGACTCCTTCTGAGGGGGTACCATTCCCCCTCTTTTGTTTTTAAAGCCAATTTTTCAGAGTTCTTGTAAAATCAGAGCCGAAGCGCCAACATTTGCTCCTTCCACACTCAGAGAGTCATGAAGACCCTATTTAAGGATATATAAATCTATATTAATAATCTTTTGTCAAAGGACTGCTATAGCACCACCGACAACTAATCAGACTATATAATATATTGATTAGTAACAGCTTCTTCTACTTTTTGTGAGATTACCTCTCTTTTGTCAATTAATTGTTGAAGAAAATTAGGATTTACATCTCTCTTGAGAATATTGAGCAGAGACTTAAATTCTTTTGTGGAGAGCTTAAAATAGGATCTTAGACAATTAGCAACTCCTAGAAACTTTTGAAAATAATTTAAAATAAGTAAACTCTCTCCCTCTCTTTTTTTTTAGACCCTTTATCTGTGTGGTTTTTTTTTTATTGGATATTATACGTATTTACCTTTCAATGTTATCTCCTCTCCCATTCTCCCTCAAAACCCCTTATCCCATACCCCCTCCTCCTAATTTTTGTGAGGGCGTGCTCCAAACAGCCTCCCAGTCCCATCTCCCTGCTCTCTAATTCCCACAGTAGGGGATCCAAACTTTTGGGGACCATGGCCCTCCACTTTCACTGAAGTCTAACAAGGTCACCCTCAATTCCCTATACAGGTGCATGAGTCCCTCCCTTTGTGCTCTCTGGCTGGCGGTTTAGACTTTGGGAGCTCTGGTTGAAACTTTTGATACTCCTTCTAGAAAGAACCAAAGCATCCACACTTTGGTCTTCCTTCTTCTGTGTGAGTTTTATGTGGTCTATACGTTGTTTCTTAGAAATTGTGAGCTTTTGGGCTAATATCCACTTATCAGTGAGTGCATACCATGTGAGATTGAGTCACCTCACTCAAGATGATATTTTCCAGCTCCATCCATTTGCCTAAGAATTTCATGAACTCATTGTTTTTAATAGCTGAGTAATACTCCATTGTATAAATGTACCACATTTTCTGCATTCATTCTTCTGCTGAAGGGCATCTGGGTTCTTTTCAACTTCTGGCTATTATAAATAAGGCTGCTATGAACATGGTGGAGCATGTGTCCCTGCTGTATGTTGAAACATCTTTTGGGTATATGCCCAGGAGTGGTATAGCTGGGCCCTCAGGTAAACACTATGTTCAATTTTCTGAGATACCACCAGACTGCTTTCCATAGTGGTTGTACCAGTTTACAATCCCACCAACAGTGGAGGAGTGTTCCTCTTTCTCCACATCCTCGCCAACATGTGCTGTCACCTGTGTTTTTGATCTTAGCCATTCTGACTGGTGTGAGGTAGAATCTCAGTGTTGTTTTCATTTGCATTTCCCTGATAACTAGGGATGCTGAACACTTTCTTAGGTGCTTCTCAACCATTCGAGCTTCCTCAGTTGAGAATTCTTTGTTCAGCTCTGTGCTCCATTTTTTAATAGGGTTCTTTGATTGTTTAGAGTCTAATTTCTTCAGTTCTTCGTATACCTTGGATATTAGCCCTTTATCAGATGTAGGGTTGGTGAAGATCTTTTCCCAATCTGTTGGTTGCCGGTTTGTCCTATTGACTGTGTCCTTTGCTTTACAGAAGCTTTGCAGTTTTATGAGGTCCCATTTGTCAATTCTTGGTTTTAGAGCACAAGCCAGTGGTGTTCTGTTCAGGAACTTTTCTCCTGTGCCTATGTGTTCAAAGCTTTTCCCCAATTTCTCTTCTATTAGTATCAGTGTGGCTGGTTTTAGGTGGACGTCCTTGATCCACTTGGAATTGAGCTTTGTACAAGGAGATAAGTATGGATCACTTTGCATTTTTCTACATGCTGACCTCCAGTTGGACCAGCACCATTTGTTGAAAATGCTGTCTTTTTTCCACTAGATGGTTTTAGCTCCTTTGTCAAAGATCAAGTGACCATAGGTATGGGGGTTCATTTCTGGGTCTTCTATTCTATTCCATTGATCCTCCCGCTTGTCTCTGTTCCAATTCCACATAGTTTTTACCACTATTGTTTTGTAGTACAGCTTGAAGTCAGGGATGGTGATTCCCCCAGAAGTTCTTTTATTGCTGAGAGTAGTTTTCACTATCCTGGGTTTTTTGTTATTCCAAACGAATTTTAAGATTGCTCTTTCTATCTCTGTGAAGAATTGAGTGGGAATTATGATGGGGATTGCATTAAATCTGTAGATAGCTTTTGGAAAAATAGCCATTTTTACTATATTAATCCTTCCAATCCATGAGCATGGGAGATCTTTCCATCTTCTGAGATCTGCTTTGATTTCTTTCTTCAGGGGCATGAAGTTCTTGTCATACAGGTCTTTTACTTGCTTGGTTAGGTTCACACCCAGGTATTTTATATTACCTGTGACTATTGTGAAGGGTGTCATTTCCATAATTTCTTTCTCAGCCAGTTTATCTTTTGAGTACAGGAAGGCTACTGATTTGCTTGAGTTAATTTTATACCCAGCCACTTTGCTAAAGTTGTTTATCAGGTTTAGGAGTTCTCTGGTGGAAGTTTTGGGGTCACTTAAGTATACTATCATGTCATCTGCAAATAGTGAGATTTTGACTTCTTCCTTTCAAATTTGTATCCCTTTGACCTCCTTGTGTTGCCTAATTGCTCTGGCTAGGACTTCCAATACTATATTAAATAAGTAGGGGGAGAGTGGGCAGCCTTGCCTAGTCCCTGATTTTAGTGGGATTGCTTCAAGTTTCTCTCCAGTTAATTTGATGCTGGCTACTGGTTTGCTGTATATTGCTTTTACTATGGTGAGGTATGGACCTTGAATTCCTGACCTTTCCAAGACTTTTATCATGAAGGGGTGTTGAATTTTGTCAAATGCTTTCTCAGCATCTAGTGATATGATCATGTGGTCTTTTTTCTTTGAGTTTGTTTATATAGTGGATTACATTGATGGATTTTTGTATATTGAACCAACACTGCATTCCTGGGACAAAGCCTACTTGATCGTGATGGATAATTGTTTTGATGTGTTCTTGGATTCGGTTTGCTAGAATTTTATTGAGTAATTTTGCATCAATGTTCATAAGGGAGATTGGCCTGAAGTCCTCTTTCTTTGTTGGGTCTTTGTGTGGCTTAGGTATGAGTGTAATTGTGGCTTCAAAGAATGAGTTGGGTAGTGTACCTTCTGTTTCTATTTTGTGGAATAGTTTGAAAAGAATTGGGATTAGGTCTTCCTTGAAGGTCTGATAGAATTCTGCACTAAAACCATCTGGTCCCGGACTTTTCTTTGTAGGGAGACTTTTAATGACTGCTTCTATTTCTTTTGGGGTTATGGGACTGGTTAGATGGTTTATCTGGTCCTGATTTAACATTGGTAACTGGTATTTATTTGTCTAGAAAATTGTCCATTTCATCCAGATTTTCCAATTTTGTTGAGTATAGGCTTTTGTAGTAGGATCTGATGATTTTTTTTAATTTCCTCGGTTTCTTTTGTTATATCACCCTTTTCAGTTCTGATTTTATTAATTTGGATCCTGTCTCTCTGCCCTCTGATTAGTCTAGCTAAGGGTTTATCTATCTTGTTGATTTTCTCAAAGAACCAGCTCCTAGTTTTATTGATTCTTTGGATAGTTCTTTTTGTTTCTATTTGGTTGATTTCAGCCCTGAATTTGATTATTTCCTGCCGTCTACTCCTCTTGGGTGTATTAGCTTCTTTTTGTTCTAGGTCTTTCAGGTGCTCTGTCACGCTGTTAGTGTATGCTCCCTCCAGTTTCTTTTTGTAGGCACTTAGAGCTATGAATTTTCCTCTTAGCACTGCTTTCATTGTATCCCATAGATTTTGGTATGATGTGTCATCATTTTCATTAAATTCTAAAAAGTTTTTAATTTCCTTCTTTATTTCTTCCCTTACCTGATTATCAAGGAGTAGGGTGTTGTTCAATTTCCATATGAATGTGGGCTTTCCATTCTCTTTGTCATTTTTGAAGACCAGCCTTAGACCATGGTGATCTGACAGGATGCAGGGAATTATTTCAATTTTCTTATATCTGTTGAGGCCTGTCTTGTGCCCAATTATATGGTCTATTTTGGAGAAGGTACCATGAGGTGCTGAGAAAAAGGTATATTCTTTTGCTTTAGGGTGAAATGTTCTATAGATATCTGTTAAGTCCATTTGGTTCATAACTTCTGTGAGTTTTACTGTATCTCTATTTAGTTTCTGTTTCCATGATTTATCCATTGCTGAGAGTGGGGTGTTGAAGTCTCCCACTATTATTATGTGAGGTGCAATGTGTGTTTTGAGCTTTAGTAAGGTTTCTTTTATGTAAGTCGACGCTCTTGTATTTGGTGCATAGATATTCAGAATTGAGAGTTCATGTTGGTTGACTTTTCCTTTGACAAGTATGAAATGCCCTTCCTTATCCTTTTTGATAGTTTTAAGTTGAAAGTCAATTTTATTCGATATTAGGATGGCTACTCCCGCTTGTTTCTTAGGACCATTTGCTTGAAAAATTGTTTTCCAACCTTTTACTCTAAGGTAGTGTCTGTCTTTGTCACTGAGGTGGGTTTCCTGTAAGCAGCAAAAAGCTGGGTCCTGTTTGCGTATCCAGTCCGTTAGCCTATGCCTTTTTATTGGGGAATTGAGTCCATTGATGTTAAGAGATATTAAGGAGAGGGTGTTGTTGCTTCCTGTCATTTTTATTTCTTAATTTTAAATTAATGTTTCTTGAATTTCTTTTTTTTTGCCCAACTGCTCTGGCTTGGGCATTCAATATTATATTGAATAGAATTGACAAAATGGGCACCTTTGTTTCATTACTGATATTGTGGTAACTTTTCCATTTTTATACCTTTTACTGCTTCTACCTGTGGGCTGTTGAAATATGGATGATTTGTATCAAGTTGTACAACTTTCATCCTACTGAATACAGTTATTAATCAATAAAAGCTATTGGACTTTGTAAAGTAAGGGTTTTCTATATCAAGTAAAAGGATCTTAATTTGCTTTCTTTCTTAATCAACAGAAAGATATTATAGTAATTAACTTTCTTACAAATCATCCTTGCTTTTCAAAATAAGCCTTATTTTGTCATGATATCTATGTTTTTTTTTCTTTTCGAGACAGGGTTTCTCTGTATAGCTCTGGCTCTCCTGGAACACTGTAGACCAGGCTGGCCTCGAACTCAGATATCTGCCTGCCTCTGCCTCCCAAGTGCTGGGATTAAAGGCATTCGCCACCACTGCCCAGCAATATCTATGTTTTTATGGCTGGTTTTGATTATCTGCTTTACATTTAGAATAACACCAGGTTTGTTTCTCTGTGAGTTTTTCTAGGTGAAGAGAAGGGATGAACCCGAAATAGGACTCAATTTTCTTTTCTTTTTTTTAAAATAATTTATTTATTTTTTTCAAATCGTAATTCATTCACACAGGGGTTATAAACACAGAAAGGCATGATGAGGGGAAGGGGATGACACTGGGGCATGGGTGTTCATGGGGAGTACAGATATCTTTCAGAACCAGGTAACGGCTGGGTGAAGGTTCAGTGGACAGGTCACTATGACTCTGCCTATGACTCACTTGTCCTTATCTAAGTTGGTATTGTCTGCCAAAGCTACCTATTTACAAGGCCTATGACTACTCAGGCTGTTAAATTTCATGAAAGCTGCCTGATTACAATAGCTTATAGCCATCTGGTTCAATGTTTTTCCACAGAGACCCAAGACTTGGTGTTAGTATACATGTATGATAGGCCTATTGCTGATTTTTAGGCCTCACTTTTCAATAAGAGACCCAGATATATAGAAATATATAGGCAAATACAGTGCACACATGCTTTGCTTTTTCCTGAGTGAGCACCTCTATCACTGCTGATATACCATTGGATGATAAAATATTTCAGCTTCTTTGACCTTCTGATGTGAACTCACTACCACTGACACACCAAGGAATTTTCAGGCTTTCAATATGCCATGCTGAGGTATTCAGTCTTAACAAACTGAGCGATTACTGAGTTTTTTTTACATCTTTACCGTGTAGATGGATATTGTTAAACTACTCATCCCTTGTAACTTAAGGCAACCTAATAAATTACCCTTTATAGCATCTTATGTTTATCTTCTACAGAACCTTTTCCAATACACACTTCTTTTTATTTTAATATGACTAAATCAGTTTGCTAATAACTTACTGAATTCATTTTCATAATAATATTGTTCTGTGGTTTTCTTACAATTTTCATCTGGATTTCTCTGTGACATTAAGTTACAATTCTTGGACAAGTTTGAAAATAATATGTGTCAATTCTTATTGGTTGGATGATTTTTTTCCTATTTTAACAAAATTTTTACCACTTTAAATTTCCCTCAAAAAATGCTTTTTATACCATACCACAAGTTTTATATGTTTAAGAAGCTTCTGAGTTGGATTGACAGATGCATGCCTGCACACATGTGCACATGGTTAAATTTAAAAAGAAGCTCTTGTATTAATAAGAAAATTTTATATTGTTTTTGAAAATATCTATTGTTCTCTGTCACAATCAGTTTGTTTCACTTATTTCCTTTTTTCCCCTTAGCTTTTTGGTATTATGTGAAGTTGTTTGGCTTTCCCCAATGCACTGTTACTTCATTTCTCAATAATAGTCATGAGTTCCTCACTAATCCACAAAGTCAATTATCTTTCGATGAAATGTCAAATTATTCCTATGATTGTTTCAGTTGTTTTTATCCTATGTGTATCCATGATCATTAACTTACTGTCTTAGCAATTCTTCCCATTTTCTTCTTCATGAACACTATGGTTGTTTCTTGCCATTATTACTTCCAGGGAAAAGAACAGAATTAGCTTGTTCATAAAAAGTGAAATTCTTTTATAGTTCATAAAAGAAGAAAAAATACTGTAAATACATTGCGCCTATGCATCAATTTAGGAAGTTGATATCTTTAAGTATCATTTAAATAACATTGTCTTCAAATCCTTAAAGAACATCTGTGATGTATGTGTGTATGTTTTCATGTGTGTCTTAATTTATTTCTCTGTTGTTTTGATGATATACTGAGACAAGAGCAATTGAAGGGATGAACTGTTTATTCTGGCTCATGGTACAGATCATTGTGGTCAGAAAGTCACATCAGCAAGGGCCAGGGGAGCTCCTCACATCAGTTCACAATCAAGAACTAGAGAGCAACAAAACAAGTACCCTACTGTTACTCTCACATTCTTCATTTTATATAGTCCAGGAGTCTCTGCCTGGGAATGATCCCACCAAAAATTAAGATGAGTCTTCCTATATAAATTTAAAGAGAATCAAGCAATCCTCACAGCCATGTTTAGAGACTAATTTCCTGGATGAGTCTAGATTCTGTCAAGTTGACAGTTAACACTGACCATCACATTGTTTATGGCAGGGTAGGTTGTACATAGGGGAAAGCAGTTGCATGTACAAGGCCAGAGGTGGATGAGGAATTCTTCCTCAATAGCTTCTGAATATTATTCTTTTGAGACAGAATTGCTCATTGAACTTTGAGCTTACTCTTTGGCAAGAGTGTGTGTAGCTAGACTCAGGGATCTCCCTGTATCTATACAGCCACTTATAGGATTGACATCATATTGTACTGTTTGTTAGATGTCCACGCGCAGCTTAGAACAGACCACACAAGACCAAACAGTTCCAAGTTGGGGGGGGTTATTCAGGAGATAGGGCAAAGGTGGGGGGAGAGAAATAGAAGAAGATGGGGGAAGAGATGTCAAGGGGTTCGGCCTGTTTTATATGGGTGGTGATGTAGCCTCTCCCAGGTAAAGGTGAGGTAGCCAGGTGGATTCTGAGAGTGTATGACAGTTGCCTTGGCAACGATGTGGGGGTCGCCTAGATGTGATGTCACTGGGTTCAGAGCCTAATACCAACACTGTGCCTGCCTAGTTCTTTATGTGGATGTTGGAGATCTGAATTCTAATCCTCATACTTGTGTTACAAACACTTCCCTAACTGAACCACCCCCCCCCGTCACTACTATATGTAATTTTCTAAAAGTTGGATATATATGAATATTTGATTATACATATTACAATTTTCAAAGATATTTCACATGCCTTTCTTTTTTCTCTCATGATACACATTTCTTTTTGCTTACCCCACTCCCTCTTATTCATGATATTTTGTTCTATATAGTTACACACATGTGTATATGTATTTATGTAACCACTTAATCCACTTACTTATGTACAAATATTTACAGTTCACCAGTTGAGAATGAATAAACTGTCAAAGGACTTGTTCCTGAAAAAAATCAGATAGCTTAATATCATTGTATTATGTTAGATTTCACTACATTAGATTTATTCTCAGATATTTAGATATCTATTAAGGACATATTTATCTTATAAACTGTTTGGTACTGTTATTTGAAGTAACCATTGGTTTTTTTGTTAATTCAGAAACATATGACCTTAATTTATTTATACAAATAATTTATCAGTTTAGAGTTTGTTAAAAGCTGAATAGAAATGTTGAATATTAAACAGTAATAATGATATTAATCATTCTTGTCGTGTACCATGGTATGAAAGAAGTCTCAGTGTCTTATAAAAAAGCTTATGTAGTTGTTATGGGTTTTAAATAGATATTGGAAACTGGAATATGAAAGTTTACCCTGAGACAAGGAGATTTCTCAGCAGGTAAACATGCTTGCTACCATGCCTGATAATCTGAGATGGGGTTTGGAGGATATGCATTGTTGAAGGAAAGAACTGACTCCTGGAGTTTGTCTTCTGAACTCCACACTCACATACTTACATATCAGAACATACACACACACATGTACACACACACACACACATACTAAATAAATAAAAAAATTAAAAATGCAAGATTATCTATTGTTTCCCTATTAAGTTTTATTTTTAGTTACAAATAGATATTCAATTGTGTTAAAACTTACAAATATATCAAGATAATTGTGTATATTTTCTACAATTAGTTAACTGCATTACTTAATTTCATAGTATCAAACATAGTTTGCTTATAATAATAAGCCAGATTGACCATGACATATTATTATTTTTATATATTGCTATATTCTGTTTATATTTTGTTTTTGAAATTTATATTTATTGTTCATGAATGATTATTACCTTTAGCCATGATGGTTTCTGTATCATTGGCATTTGATCCCTGTAAAATAAGTTCAATTGTTTTCCATATTTTTCCTAGATTTCATGTAACAGTAAAATTAATTCTGTTAAAATATTTTCTGGCAATCACCATCTCTTCAATATAAGCATAGAATTCTTTTTTAGAAAACATTGACAACCACCTAGTTTTATTAATATCATAATACTATTCAGAATTTCTATTTGGTTTTTAGTTTTGAAAAAACAGGGAAAATTGACTCACTTCAACATTTTAAAAAAACATTGCCATAAAATTATTATTCATTATAGGTTTCCCTTTGAAATAGCTACAGTACAGCAGTGATTTCTTTATAATTTTAGTATTATTTGAAATTTAATGATTCTTTTAAAAATAATTTATGGCTTACCCCCCCCCAAAAAACACATCAAAATTTGTATTTATATTGGTGTGTGTGTGTGTGTGTGTGTGTGTGTGTGAGAGAGAGAGAGAGAGAGAGAAAGAGAGAGAGAGAGAGAGAGAGAGAACATGTGTTTGTGATGAAGTGCCTGTGAATTTCAGAATACAGTTTTTAGGGATCAGTTCTCTCCTTTTACTGTAGGTTTCCAGAAAAAAAGCTATGAGACTTTCATGGCAAGCATTTTTGTCCACTGGGGCATTCACATGGTCTTCAAATATCCCTTACTTCCAGCTTGCAGAATATTTGTCTCTTGTTTTCTTCTTGAGAGTCCTCCTTTTCTTCTTATTTTTGTTTGATAACCTGTTCATTTTACTCTCTTCAAAAGAGATTTTCACTTTAAATATAATTCTAGATTGGACCAGCTTGACTTTTCTCGGAAACATCATCTAATCTTTTGACTTGCATTGTTGCTATCCATAATGCATATATGGGTGTATGTAAGAAGCCACAATGGCTTCTTGGCCATTTTGCTGAGATCAGCTATAGTTTGTATGCCACTTCTTTAAAATGATATTTTTTATAAAAACTTCACTTTAGGAATTTTAATTTTTCCTTTATGGATATCTGTTTTATTGTGTTATGGATAAATTTTTTTACTCTTTATTTCTGGGTTCCTAAGATACTTAATTATCATTCTTTCATTTATTGTCCCTAAACAATTAACTGACAATAACTTGAACACTATAACAAAGCTGACTTTATCCAGAGAATTTTCATCTGCCTTTGGGTGAGTGGGGACAAGTCTGTTACAGTATTAAAATAAATCTTGTCTTACTATAGTACCAACCCTCAGCTGCTCTTCATGACCCCTTCATGCCTTCAAAACCAGTATCACCTGGGTGACTCTTACACATTACCAAGTACATCTACAGCAGTTAGTACAACCTTGATTAACTCTGGAACACAGCTTCTTTGTGTTCTCAGAAAACACTTCCTAGAAGATTTCACCTCAGTGATACTTGTCTCTTCTTAATCACCACTAATTTCTTAGTTCCAGCTAACCAGCACCAATTGTCCCAGTAGTCTCCTTTATTCTGGACTCTAAAGCCAGAGTCACGTGGCTGAAGGTGGTGTGTTCAAGCTGCTTGCTGGGGCTGGAACATGGACACCCTTGTTCTAATACATTATCACTACTTTTCTGTTTTCCAACTCCTTCACTGCCTAAGCTTGACTGTCTTTGATCTCGCTTGGTAGACTGACCTTGAACTCAAGATACCTGCATGCCTGACTCCTGGAATTAAAGGTGTGTACTACCATGCCTGGATTTAAGCTTTTCTTCACCTAGAACTTGCTCTGTCTCATGGTGGCCTTGAATTAAGAGATCTGGTTGGCTTTATCTCCTGGGATTAAAGGTGTGCACCAACATGCCTAGATCCAAATTTAGCTGGGTAGGATCTTGACCCAAAGTCCCACTCCCTTAATTTCTTATCTCCTTGAACACAGGATTCAGTTCTATTTCACTTCCTGGTGCCCCTTTAATGCTCAAACCCTATATTTCGTATTTTTCTTTTCTCAGCTTGCTATGCTTGTTTAAAATACTCATCATAAGACTTAACCAGAAAACAAAGTCTATGATGGGCTATTCTGAGACTTCCTTTGTCAGTGCAGTTAATCTGAGTCTCTTTACCTTAGCCTCAGGCAGATTCTTCAGACAAGGGCAAAAGGTAGCCACATTCTTCACCAAAGTACCACAGAAAGTCTCCAGGCACACATTGAATTTCTCCACTGAAACCTCTTGGGCCAGGTCCACACAATTCACATCACTCTCAGTAAAATAGTCTTCCATATTCCTATTAGGATAGCCCATTAAGCCCCATTTAAAGCATTCCAGTGCTCTCCAAATCCAAAATCCCCAAATCCACATTCTTCCCAAACAAAAGCATGGTCAGGACTATAACAGCAATACCCCAGTACCTGGTACCAACTTCTGTCTTAGTTAGGGTTTTATTGCTGTGAACAGACACCATGACCAAGGCAAGTTTTATGAAGAACATTTAATTGAGGCTGGCTTACAGATTCAGAGGGTCAGTCCATTATCATCAAGGTGTGAGCATGGCAGCATCAAGGCAGGCAAGGTACAGGAGAGTTCTACATCTTCATTTGAAGACTACGAGCAGAATACTACTGACTTCCAGGCAGCTAGGATGAGGGTCTTAAAACCCACAATGACAGTGACACACCTACTTCAACAAGGCCACATCTACTTCAACAGAGCCACACCTTCTAATAGTGCCACTCCCTGAGCCGAGCATATACAAACTATCACAAATCTATAGCGTGATGTTTCCTGAGTGACTCAAGTGTAATATAATTGATTACACAGAACAGTATACTTCTGGTGCTCTTTGACCTTAATCATCTATTCTTGAGAACTGAGATTTTTTTCTTTCTTTTTTTTAAAGATTCATCTATTTATTTATTTATTATTGGATGTTTTATTTACATTTCATATGTTGTCCCCTTACCCCATCCCCCATCCACCCAGGAACCCCCTACCCCCTCACCCCTCCTCCTGCTTCTCTGTCGATGTAACCCCTACCTACTCCCCCACTCCCACCTCCCCACCCTCAAATTCCCACCCCCTGGGGCATCCAGCCTTCATGAGGTCAAGGTTCTCTTCTTCCACCTATGACCAGCAGGGCCCTCCACTCTTACATATTCAGCTGAAGCCCTGGATCCCTCCCTAAGTGCTCCCAGGCTGGTGGTTTAGACCCTGGGAGCTGTGGTTGGTTGGAATTGTTGCTCTCCTCATGGGGCCACAAACCCTTTCAGCTCCAATGGCCTTCACTCTAACTCCTCCATTGGGAACCCCATTATCAGAGAACTGAGATTTAAAAATACGAAATTTCTTAGATTGTTAAACATTCTCAGGGCTTTAGTAGCTTCTTCCCCCTTTTTACCACTCTGACTCTTCCTCCACCCTTCAAATTTCCTGTTAATTCCTAAGTATCTTAATAAGTCTTTATTGGTATTTCTGAATATATTTGTAACAAAATATTATTCAGTATTTTAATTCTGATCAAGATGGTTGAAGTATGAATAATGCAACATCTATTTACCAACATGAAACTCTTTCCTTTACACTTTTTGTTAAATTCAGCTATGTACACATTCAAAAGGATGCTGTTATTTTTCCAACATTTCTATGTATATTTCATGCTTCTTATTGTAATGTAGAAAGGAAAGTCAACTGTCCATTGTGTAAGTGTCCTAATTAAATTTTCAGAAAATATTGTCCAGTTAGTCAGGCCAAACTATATGAGCCTCAGGCCTAATTTTGTTCCTTCAACTCAGTGTCAGAATAAACTTGTAATGTGTCTACTTTTTCCTGAGTCCTTGCTCTTCAGCAGATGCTTTTGTGATGCTAGGTACCTAACTCAGGGACTTCACATTAGTTAAACTGTCTACCACTGAGGTACATACCCAGCCCTAACAAAATTTGTTCATGTTCTCCTCACCAGATTTCCCTTTCTTACCACATTGACCACTTGGGAAGTAAGAGAGAGTTATTTTACCATTCTGGGGCCATTTATATTTCTGTTACTTAATTTGATAAAGTCTAAGTTTTGTGAAGCTATTTGTTATGCCTAATTGTATGTCTTTAAGTACACTATTTTTTCTTAATCATTGTCATTATTTCTCTTCCTGAGTAGTATAATGCTACAGGGAAGTGGGTGGCAGTGTGGTGGTGGTAGGGAAGTTTAAGCATTTAATTCTTGTTCCAAAGTGTGGAAATTTTAAATTACTAGGTTTAACTACTGTTAAGAGATAACTTCGTGGTCTTTTGATAACTTGTCATATTTTAACAATAATGTACCAGATAAAATTTATAAATATCCCTATAATTCATTCCTAATAGTTCCATACTTCTATTTTTTTAATTTTATCTTTTATTGAAAACAGTTCATTCTCTTGTAAAACATATCCCATAACAGACTTTAATTTCAATCATTAGTACATTTATTTTTTCTTGTTTCTAGAAATTTCTGGACACATTTTTGGAGTTTCAGGAATATTCTTGTTTTCTACTAATCATAAGATGTGCATTATTTTTAAACAAATTATGGGTCATAAAGCATCACCATCATATATTATATGATGTTATATGATATACTTGATATTATATGATATATTTCAGATGATGATATAACTAAAAAAGTTATACATCAAATGTGGATATTAAGGCACAATAGTTTCTGTACAATATAGTCATTTCATAAATTTGTATATATAGCTACTTAAAAAGAAGCATACTTAATCAAGTTGAAGTATACTTTATCTAGTTCAGTATGGCCTTTAGAAAATTTCCACACTTACAGGAAATTTTTTCTGTGTTATGCTAGTATAATAACTCTATACTTAGAAAATAAGAAATATTTTATAATCTATTTCTCTTCTGTATCTTTTGTTTTAAGGCTTCCTTAGGTCCTTATCCATTCATATCAAAAGTTTAATGATTTCTAAAAATTTAACATTTGACATAGACATTAAAATTATACAGTTTTGGAGAAGCATTTTAAGAATTAAATCACTCAAGAAAAATTGCTCAAGACTCCAGATGCACATGCTTCTGAATTGAAAAGTAGGCAAAAATTATCATTTCTTTCATTACTTTCCTATCATCTACTATTGTTCATTTTCTATTCCTTTCATAATGTGTCTATCAAATCTTTCCCATATACTCCTAATTCAATAAAAGAGCTGTTCATGTTAAATTTCCCCACAGTGTCAAATCAATGTATGAATTTGTTTATATTCTTTCTTCTTTTTCTAGCCATACTCAGTCCCAGATCCAGACCTAAGTCACAAAGGTACAGTAATAATCACTTGGCAAAAAACTTCATTTCTCTCAGAAACAAAGGACATATTTTTTTTTACCGAGTTTTTGGTAGTTCTTAAGACTCCAAATATGTTGAGACTGTAGCAGGCATGTGTGTCACATGTCACACTTTTCGATATTGCAACATAATGTGATCTATAAAATTCACCCTTGAGGATCAAAATCAGGAATCAGATATGAAAAAGTAATCACAAAAAACTATATTTTAATATCTTAAGATTTTGCGTTTGGACACATTTGTAGTTATCCTGGGTCACATGCAGTCCATGGACCACATTGGACATGCTCTCAAGCTCATAAATGATTTCACATAATACTCTTAATCCATATAGGTACTGTATTAATTACTCAGCTCAAAAATGATTTAATATAATATTCTTAACCAATACAGATGCTGTATTAGTTGGTGTGACAAGATGGCTGGCAAAAATAGCTTATGGAAAGAAACCATATGACAGCTCACATTGGGAGGGTACAACCTATAATAAGGAAGCAAGAGAATGAAGCAGTTGTTTGTGCTGAATCTTTAATTAAGAAACAGAGAACGACAAGTGTTGATGCTCATCTCATTTTTTTATTCAGTCCATGGCTCCAACCCTTTAGAATTGTGTTGCCCATAGTTAAGGGAAATCTTCCCAATTAATCTAGACAGTCTTTCACATGTTTTATATCCTTTCAAGTTGACAATGAATATTAACTATAACTGGTATGCATGAAAATGAACTGTAACTAAAGCGTCTTATCACTCTAATCACTCTTCAGTATAGATATGAGATTAGTATTGCTAAAGTCTGGTTTGGGCCTCTGAGAGCTGTACATGTCTTTGACACCATTGGCAAGCTACTGGATAAAGGACATTACTTCATAAGCTCCAACTTACCATTTCTTGAATATATAAAATGATCATTTAACATTTCCCTTGCTTGATGCCCAAACCCACAAAACTCCTCATTTATTCATGCGATCAAGAAGTATGTGCTAAGTGCCTACTATGTACCAGTGATTGTGCTAGCATTTTGAAATATAATCATAAACAGGATAACTGTGCTGCTTAGTGTATTTTCAACTTGACAGAAGCTAGACTCACTTGGGAA
This sequence comes from Grammomys surdaster, assembly GCF_004785775.1. Taxonomy (NCBI): domain Eukaryota; kingdom Metazoa; phylum Chordata; class Mammalia; order Rodentia; family Muridae; genus Grammomys; species Grammomys surdaster. The sequence continues at coordinate 17,943,226 of NW_021604563.1, forward strand.
GACAGCAAGTCAATTGAAAAATATACTCTTAGCAGATTGGCCTGTGGGCTAGTCCATGGTGCATCTTCTTGATTAATGATTAATATGGAAGGATACAGATCACTATGGGTGGGGCATCTTCTTGACAGGTGATCCTAGATTGTATAAGACAGCATGTTGAGCAAGCCATCAGGAGAAAGCAAGTAAGCAATTTCTCCATGGCCTCTGTTTTTGTTCCTGCCTTAAGTTCTTTGCCTTTTTGAGTTCCTGTCTTGACTTTACTCATCACTAGACTTACCTGGAAGAATAAGATAACATAATCTCTCTCTTTCCCAAGTTACCTTTGGTCATGGTGTTTTATCACAGTAATCAAAATAATAAGACTTTACCTCATGGAGTTTACCATCTAGTGAGGAAAGAAAACAGCAGGTACACAATACATGATTTCATGTCATGTAAGTTATATGAGCAAAAACTAAGGCTGAATAAGAATGTCAAAAGGAAATGTTTCCTCTTTTAAAGAGGGATAAAAGTAGCAAATTCCTTTACCCACTGAGCTATTTTGTTTAAAAAATCTAAAGGGGATCAAGGTATAATGTTAAAACATTCTGTGGTCATGAATTTGTATTATTTTCAAGGCTTAGAAGTAATGGAAAATTTTACACAGCCCTATAAGTGTTGCTCATAAAACCTATTACTGTAGCACATTAAATATATTTTGTTTACTTTTTAGCAAGCAGTCTGGAGGTTGCTTCAGATTGCCTTGTAGCCTTGTGGTTATGGTACAGTTGTATCAGATGTCAGGGAACAATAGTTCAAAGTCATTACCTCCTGATAGGAAATAAGAAATAAGATCCATTTGGATCTGTGCATGATTTTTTTAAAAGATAGCATGATATAGGTAAGAATATGAGAACATCTACCTTGGCCATTAGGAAGTATAAGATCATAGAGGGCTTGATTTCTTAAACAAATTATTATTTAATATTTAAATACATGAGAAAATGAGGAGAGAATGATTAAGCAACTCCAAATACACTCATTACTCAGATTCAACAACTGTTAGCACTTTGTCACAAATTCTTAGTATAAATATATTTTTTGATTTGATATTTCAAAGCAAACCTCAAGTATCACACATATTGACCCTGTTGGTCTATTTCAGTATATAATTCTTAGTTATTCCTATGTACTATATTTACCCAGTCCATGATTAAGTCTTACTATTGGGACTTCTGTTAAAAGCAATGTGCCTATCATGAGTATAGAAAGCAATATAGCTAGAAATAATTGAGCTTTTCTATAAAAAAGTATTTTTGAATATTGTCTTTCACACATATAAGCTTTGTGATGTTAATGTATCTTAAGATTTTATTTCTATTTTAAAACTGGAGTAATAATCTCTTATAAACTTTTTGTAGATTCTATATGAACAAATACATTTTATTTTAATTTATTTTTGTGTATAGCATACAGCTATTAGTCAATGAAATGACAGATATTAAAATCATTGGATGTTTTATTTAAAAGAGGATGAATTTATATCTAAATATCTAAATAAGTATTACAAAAAGTAAAAATTTGATTGTCAAAGCTTCATGTTAATTAAACTTGTTTATATTAATTGGTTATTAATTTCTACTTTATTTTCAAAATGATTATTCATTTATTTTTATCAGTCATACAAAATAAACTCCCTCATTTTTTATTTTTAAGATTAAATGAGATGATACATATGAATATATCCATTATACTGTTAGTATCATTGAAACTTAATAAACAGAAATTATACTTGAATTTAAAATATCTGACTTTATATGTTTTACTTTGTTACCATACTAAAATATTCATGTAGGCTGTTTTCATCCTTTATTGTTCATGACATACACAGTTTAAAAATATTACAGGGGATGTTATACAGGGACTAGTCTATGAAGAAAGTTAACAATTGACTAAAATATTAAATGCACACATGAAGTCTTCATCAGTCCAATGATTCTGTTATATAGAAAAATGTTCCCTGGAGTTTTAGACCATCATTGCTATGCTTTCTCCATATAGAGATTATCTTTAAAACTTGAGGTTATTGGCCATTGTATTCAACTGAGTTTGTGCAGAGCACACAAAGTAGCCTCATTACAAGCAAGTAGTGATTTACAAACAGGTCTAACTCATGAGTCTATGTTGACATCTTAATACCCAATGTGGCGCAGCATTATTTTCAGTTCTATACTTTACATATTGTGTGAGTATCCACCTTCTGTCTCTTCGGATACTCCTTTCATATATCTGATCATTGAATTTGAAGTCTTGCTTTAACTTTCAGACATAACTCTGTATTCAGGCAATACTCATGTATTCCTTGTCAGATCCACATGACACAATAAAATTACTTGATGAATATCATCCACTATTACCCATCTAAAATCAACTTTCTTAAAAGATACACCTTTTAACTCATGATTCCCATTTACTCAATGATGTTTTGATTCTTGTTTAAAGGTTTGAATAAGAAGTACATAAGTAGGTGTAAGTAGGATGAAATAAATTATAATTACCAAATAACTTAGTTACATCAAAAGTATACATTGGATCAAAAATATTTTCTCTGTAAAAAACATTCTATATAAATGTTTTAAAGGTTAATTAGTAAAATATGTTTTCACTCCTAATCACAGATGCATTTTCCAGTTGTACTTCATATTATCATGGTAAACAAATTAAAGTTAACCAATCCCTCTGAGTTAACTTCAAAACACTACTCTGTACTCTACCATCTTCATACTCTGTCTTGCCATATGCTTAATGGTATGCTGGTCAATGCTTAACAAGTAGCTTTTTAATGATGAGGTAGCCCTCATTTGTAGCACTGGCTGATTTTTGTGTTACTATCTCAACCATAGCTGCATTTTACCAGAGTATAGTCACTAGAATTGAACTTGTGAAGAGATGGGCATAATCAGTCTTTCTAAGCAGGTGTTGGCAGGCTTTAGTACACCACTGCCTTGATTATCTTATCTTTATTATTAAAAAGCATAATCTTTAATGTCTCTACTTTTAAAATTAACTACTCTTTTTAGATGTAATGCTTTTTAAGGGTGGTGAGAAGTCATTGGATGTGGAGATGTACTTCATTAGAACACTTATTTAATGTACATGTATGTATAGAAACTCCACCCAGTATTCTAAAAATTGGTTAGCTATAGGAAAGGATAGATATAAAATAACCTATGTAAATATTTAAAACTTAAGATGAAATGTAAGTTCAATTTACTCAAAGTAGCAGATTTTATAGGGTTTGAGATACAAAGAGATGTGATTTTTGAATTGTAACACACAGTATTTTTTGCAAAAAGAAATAGTTTTGCTCCTCAAGTCATGGTGGGATTACATAGCCCCTTTCTCCTGTATGTTGGAAATTTGTTTTTAGTTTTTTTTTTTTAAATGATGTAACCCCTAGTAGGCTAATCACACCCAACAACAAGTTTCAACCCCAAGACAAGCTTGACAACACAAACTGGACTGCACAGGGAAAGGTTAAAACAAAAAGATATCAAAGTTGGATGGGAAAGATGAGACAGCTGCAATGGTGGTAAAGGAGAGGTTATGGATATTATCAAAATAAATACAATTCTCAAAGAATTTATTAAAATATATTTTCATTAAATACTACACATATAGAATGCATTACAAGTGTACTCACCTTTTCCCATCCTCTCCCACTCAGAATATTCCTCTTCTACTAACCTACCCTTTTTCTTACTCCTATGTATTTTTTTGGTTATTTGTTTTCTGTTTTTTCTTTTATTATTTGATATTATAATTTCATCATTCCTCCTTCCCTTTCCTCATTCCAAACCATCCTATGTATTCTTTCTTGCTCTTTCAATCTCTTTTTATATCTGTGCACTTACATACATATATGCACGTATAGACATAGATTTTTGTGCACAGATAGTATGTGACTGTAATGGCCATTCATAGATCTCTTCTCAGTCCTCTGGTTCTCACAGTCTTTCAGGCTTCTGTACTGTGATGTTCTCGTTATTCTTGACTCCATTAGTGCTGAGCACTCAAAACTCACTTATTAGCAATTTTACAGGTTATAAGACTCAGAATTAACTGTCCCAGTCTGGAAAAAGAAACATCTCTGACCCAGCTGAGAGTAGCACTAGTCAATGTGTTAAAAGACAATTAGGCTGCATGCCCACTTAACAAACATCAATAGTACAATCACAGGACCCCTACTTAGGTCCTGTTGTTTCCACCATTGGCTTCAACCAGATTTATTTATCAAACGTGTGTTCTGTACAATAAATGTCTAATCAATTGAGAATTAGTTGATTAACTCAAGAACATTTTTCTTGCACTGTTACAGTGCATCTAGGCTGGCAGATCAAAATTGTAGCATGAAGTGTCCACAGATGTGAAAGACCATTGATGGTAGGTATTTCTTTCTTAGCAGTTCTGGACAGCATTTTCAATATTGTGAACACTAGTAGCCAGCAAAGAGGAAGCTTCCAGCTCAGTTCCATATTTGTCCTGTATCCAAGATATGTGGTGCTTCCAGTAATAGAATTTTTACCATCTATTTCCAGTGAGTAACCAAGATCAAAGACAATAAGCTTGTATTGCTTTGAAAACTTCCAAGGTCTTTCTAGGCAGCAATTCATAGAGTGAAGAACCTCACATGTAACACTGGGATTTTTATTTAAAAGTCTGTAGCTTCAAAAAACAGTATTATCAACTAATGGAGGTTATTTCTGTTCAAAATATTTTTTATACAGAAGCAACTTTCCATGTGTTTGTCCATCTATCATTACTTTTGCTTGACCCTTCCAGTGACTTACACTTTTTCTCATCCCTTGCACCTTCCTGCCCATTAGTATTCCTGCTCCTAGTATTTCCTCCTCATTACTTTCATATCAAATGCATTTACCAAATACATATTTACCTCTCACTGTGCCATCAAAGACATTTGCCTACACACACTTCTCATGTTCCATTTATTAATTCCTGGCATTTCTAAATACTTACTCCAACTTAAATACATAATTCTAAAAGTTTTGAAGTTAGGCTCTGTATCTGGGTCTTGGTTACCTCAACCAGTATAATACTATCACATTCCATTTATTTATCTGGAAATTTAATAATTTATTTTTTCTTTAACGCTAGCTAGAATTCTATTTTGCACATATACCACATTTTCATTACTGTTAATCAATTGATGGAAATTAAGTCTGATTCCTATCCTAGCTATTATGAATAGAGAGCAATGAATGTGGTTACAAAGTTATCTCTGTTGTGTGGTGTAGCATTCTTTGAGTAAAGTATATGCCTGATATGTCTGGGGTATAAAGTAATTCTATTTTCAGGTTTCTTCTTGAGAAATTTCCACACTTATTTTCATAGTGATTTCCACTCTCAAACAAAGAGTAAGAGTTTGCCTTTCCTCAAACCCTTGCCAGGATTTGTTATCCTTTTTTTTCTTGACAGTAGTCATTCTAGGGTGAGACAAAATCTCACTGTAGTTTTAATTTGCATTTCCTTGATTGCTAGTGAAATTCACATTTATAGACATTTATTAGTTATTTATTTTTCATCTTTTGAGACTGTCTGTCAAGATCCATGGTCCAGTTTTTGTTGAGTTGTTTGTTTTCTTGATGTTTAGATCTAGTTTTCTATACATTCTAGATATTAATTCTCTGTCAGATGGGCAAGTATCTATAATTCTTTTCCGTTTTGTAGACTGCTCTTCACTTCACTGACAATTTCCTTTGCTCAACGGAGGCTTTTTTTTTTTTTGAGATAAAATTTGCCAATTTTTTACCTTATGTCCTACACAGCACAGCTAGAGTCCTATTTAAAAACTATTTACCTATCTTTCCTTCCTCCTTTCTTCCTTCCTTGCTTGCTTGCTTGCTTGCTTTCTTCTATCCATCTACCTAGCTATCTATCTAGCGTACAACTTACCTTTATCTTTAGGAGTCTCAGTATTTTGGGCTTTAAATTGAGGTCTTTTATCTATACAGAATTGAGTTTTGTGCAGAGTAAGTGAGAAACATCTCGTTTCATTCTTGTGTAGATAGATATACAGTTTTTTTCAGCACCACTTGTTGAAGATGTTGCCTTTTCTCCCAAGGCTATACAAGTCTTAATATGCAGTTTTGGCTACAGGAGGCTACAATTATGAAACATTTTCATCAACAGCAAAAGTAGGCTACATTACCAATTGAACATGTTAAGTATTAAAATGGTCTGTCACAATAATTTCTTAATCCTTAGTAGAATATCTATGCTACTAACACTGAGATTTAGACATTTTAAATGTACAGAATGCTGTCTTGTATCATACCACTTGAGAGATATTTGATTATATTGGCTAACAGCTGAAACAAACTCATTGTCATTTGTTTCCTACTCATTATGCTACCAAAAATGCTGGATTGATAAAATTAAACCATAAGAAAGTGATAAACAAATGTTGTTTGTCTAGATAGCACAATGCATATCAACAATGTGAAGCTGAATAAGCAATTTTATTGAAGAAAAAATAATTTAAATAATTTTATAAGACAAGTTTATAAAATGGTGATATAACATTTTCACACAGTCTGTGTAATGCATCTGATAGTATAATAATGTTAGGCAAACTTCTGAAATATGTTCTTGAAAATTTCATTGCTGAATAATTTTGCTACATGTCATTTAGAAAATTTACTCTAATGGAAAAAGATGCCATTCAAGTTTGGAAGAAAGAGTTTTTCATCTTATTAATTCTTATGAGACAGCCAAAAATACTCTTATTTTTTTCTAGGTTTATTGTTGAAATCTGACTGCTATGAGCAACTCTTTTTTGCCCACATGTATTTTTTTTATTTTTTTATTGGCTATTTTATTTATTTAGAATACAGATGTCATCCCCTTTCCCCATTTCCTCTTCCTAGAACCCCCTATCCCTTTCCCCCTTCTCCTTTATTCTTTTATACTATTGTAACTACATGCAAGTATTAAGGTCAGTTCTAGGTTGGGGGGGTCTAGCAATACAATAAACACAAATAGTCAAAGAACAAGCAAGACAGTAAACAAAATTCCGTGAATACTCCAATGATCACTGTTTCTAAGGGCTTATCAGGATGACCAAAGTATCTGAGCCTACTTCCTTGTCCTAGCGCAAGGTCATTTTCATGTCTGAAGCCTACTTCCGTGTTCTAGCCTAAAATTTAGATTCCTGTCTGAAATTACTTCTTTGTTCTAGCCTAAGCTTTAGATTCCTCCCTGAGATTACGTCTTTGTTCTAGCACTCGTGTATTTCATTGCAGATAGATTTTCCTGATTATTTCCTCCCCCCTTCAGGACCCAGTTTGAGCACATTGGGATTATTAAAGCTCCAGCTCAAAGCTGACTAGCTTCTTTTATTTATTAGGTCCACCTTGAGATTAGTATGTCTTTTACTTTGCTATATTCTGTTCTTTAATTTTCTATTATTTCTCTATTTCTTGATTTGCATTTAATGTCAGTTTCATATATCAAACTGACATTATTTGTACTTATTTGCTTGAGACCCCAATTCCCTTCTTTTTCAATTGACTTTTATGCTTGCCTAACTTTTTCCTGCCAATTAGAGCCTAATGCTGTCTGTCCTCTCAGGAATTTGTCTACTACCTGATCCTTAATCTCTATAACTACATTCTTATTTTTTGAATCCCAACCTAAGTATTTCTTCATCTGCAAACTTGAATATTGTCATCTGTTATTTTTCCCAAGTACCTACAATTTGTACTTTGCTTTCTGATACTGGCTGTTGAGACTTTTATATTATACACTTACTTGTTCAGGTGATTTGAGAACATTAATTCTATCTTGATTTAGCTCTAGTCCTTGAAGCCCCAACTCAGTTTGTCAAACCTTAGCTCTTCAACCTGTATCTACTACCTTAAACTGGCAATGACCTTGTTGTTTAAAAATCATTCTCAAATGATTGTCAACTCTGATTGAAAGATATAGTTTAGTAAATTATTAATCCATTGGCTTTGGGTAATTAATTTTCTTTGTATTTCTCTATACTTTTCCACACTGGTAAATAATGATGCAAAAGGAGTACAAACTATATGATGGATTTTACTTTAAATATAACTATTTCAACACTTCATTGTTTTTGCTCATTCAAAAGTCTGAATGACTAAGGACTTTTATTTTAACTGGTTGACGTGCTTCTAATCACGTTGTTTGGAAGGTGGAGGTGGAAGGACTGAGAGGGCAAGGGCAGCCTGGGATATAGCTAGAAAGAACCTATATCAAAAGGAGGACTAGATGTGTTGATAACTAGTAGGGTACTTGTCTAACAAGTGGAGGACCTGGAATTTATCTTTCAGCACTAGATAAAATATTATTTATCCTTTGCCTTTCTGTCTCCAATCTTCTCTGAACCCTATACACAGTTTAGCACGATTAGCTTTTTGCAATTCTTTTTCATATTTATTTTATATGTATGTATGTATGTATGTATGTATGTATGTATGTATGTATGTATGTCTTATCTGTATGTATATCTGTGTGCCATGTGTGTGCTTAGTGCCCACAAAGAAGACCATCAGACCTCTGTAGTCAGAGTTACAGACATTTGTGAGCCATGCTACATATGAGTCAGCTGCATATATGGTAAAATGCTACAAACAAATTGCTCTATGGCTAATAAGAATTTACATTTTATAATATCTGGGAATGAAAAACATTGAGAAATCTAGAGTTGGATATAAATTAAATTGTGTTTGATACAAATCATCAGAGATTTTTTTTGAGGATCTTTGATTCTAGAGGTTGATATATCCATTGAACCACACAGCTTTTGGTGGCTTTTAATTGAATCTATTTTTAAAGGTTTTTATTTTCAGCCTATTTAATTTCATACTAGTTCTTACTGTATATTCTTCATTGATCAAGCTAGTTTGATTTATAATACACACACACACACACACACACACACACGTATATATGTATATCTTCAGTTGCCTATTCCTTTCCCCCTTTTTAACAGCTGCTTTTTCTTATCTTCTTTTAACCAACAATTAAATTAAAATATTAAGATACAATGCTTCCCCAACTTTCCTATCTAACTGATGCCTTCATTCATAAAATAATGTAGACTTTAATGACAGAACATATGATCATACATTCTATTTTATTGTTGTCAACGTTTATTGCATGCTAATTCTATCTTCAAAATGGTGTTGCAAATTCTGTAACAGTAACTAACAAATAAATTCTGTATCTCTCATGTCACCCAGCAAATTTGGGTAATGCATCAAATGTTGCCAATTTAACATAAGGCTTGCCTTTATTTTTCCCTATAATTTACAAGCGGTCACCCAGATTTTTTTTATGACAAAACAAGGATTGAGATTAAGTGAAGTAAGTCCACTTCTTTCCTTAGTCACCACAGTCAACCAGTTACAAATGAGTACACTCATTCTTATTAGAAAAAAATAAAAGGGTCTTTGGAAACATTGATTTTAATAACATTACTTATATACCTGTCAACTGGACCTTTATGCTATCATTCAGTTTTGGTAATGGAGAACAATTTTGCTCAAAGCAAATCTCAAGTTTGAAGACCAGGCATCACTTGACTCAAAGGATTGTCATGAAACTACTATAGGTACAGGGATGATGGATGTTCACAGCTATCCAGGGAGAGAAGTACTGAGAGGCCCCGCCATAGATTCAGCAGGTAAGTGCCAGGAAGAGGCAGCCCTACTACAGGAAGCCACCTCTCCTCCCCTCCCTCCAACTCTTGGGTTCTGGGCTGAGGCCAGGAACTGTCCGGAGCTGATCTCGGGCTCTCATTGGCCGCTGTCTTTTGTGACGTCACGATCATGATGAGAATTGATGATCGGACACGCTGATTTCATTGTCTGAGGCGGCAGTGGAGACCCAGGAAAAAATCTCGCGGATTCCGCCTGCTCTGGCCCTGGTCTCATCTTGGAACCTCTGATCTCTTCCGTGACCGCACCACACCCGAGGTAAGCGCCTAACCTGGCTGTCCGTGAAGGGCAAAGAAGGACTTTCAAGACCCTGGGATAATGTGCCCAGTAGGGGGCCCGTAGGGTCTGTGGCCTAAAGATACAGCCAATAAATTGGTGCAGCTTCTGGGAATCCAACTGCCTCTACCCTCCCAGCAAAGACTGGCAAGAGCGTGAAATTAGAAAGGAGCTGAGGATGGGGATACTGTGGGTATTTCCACACAGTGCAGAACCTTGCTCTGAAAGAGGGCGATGGGTGGGACATACTACTGGCCCGATAGTGAGAGAAACTGGCGCCTGTGCTTCTAAAGAAAGAACAGGATTGAATTCTACCACTTCTAGATTTTACTGGACAGTAGATTTCTCATAGCCCCACTCAAACGCACCGAGGACGCTGCGCCTGCGCATAAATACTCTGATTAGAGGGGAGGGGGGAGGTTCACTGCAGAGAGAATGGGCTTGGAAATTGCGCAGGCGCCTTTTTTCTTTAGCTGGAGGGGGAGGGGCTGAGCTGTGTCTGAACTGCATAAGGGAAAGGTTAGGGATTTGGCCTTGAGATGTTTCAAGTGCCATTTGAAGTGAAGGGATCTGCTACTGATTTTTGCTTCTGGCCTACTGAGTGTACTCAGCATCAAAATGAGCCTGATAAATTTGAGAAACCAAATTTTAATTTCCAGATACTTCTATGAAAAGGAGGAATTTGAAGAACTTGCAGACTAAAGTTCTCAGATTAAAAAGAAAAGTTTAGGATGTGTGTAGGGGCATTGTATACAATATTTTTTCAAACAAATCCAATTTTCGATCTTCAAAGAGATTAGTTTTGATATGACATTCAGTAATTTGGAAGATCGGTCACTTTGGAGACTCAGAGAAACACATTTTACTCACCTGTCTGTCTTTTCTTCATCTTAGCCCCATCACATAAATCTTTGGCCTCTATCTCAGATTTGATATATTCCTTCTTATTTTAAGAGACTTTCTCTAGCATCCATTCATTAAGAGGGATTGTGTCACCTCACTGTTTGGAGGAAGGATCGGCCTCTCTGTGCTTGGTGAAAGATTGTATGGTTGGATTATTAGTCCCCACCATGATCTCATAATTTACTCCCATTTTACAGAGAAAAGAACTGGGATTTTCTTCAATTTTTAAGGTGAAGATCTTGTTAAATGTTGGCAACTATTCCTTTGTATGTCTTCTCATGCCATTCTTCGCCTACTCCTCTCATAACTAAAGGAGCTTCCTAGCCAGTATACACCTTTCACAATGCAAAACTACTTGTCTGTGAACACTACATAAATATTGTTTTCTCTAACATGAATATCCTTTGCTTCCTATTATCTATTTTTTCAAGCCACTTCCTGTTATCTATTATTCCAAGCCAGATTCCACCTAGATTACAAAACAACAACCAAACCTCAGTCTAGCCTTTTTGAATGGTAGCACATTATTTTTCTTCAATGTACATTTCTCTAATGTTTCTTGAACAATTTTGCTTCTCACACCACTATTACCACCCTTTCCTAGGTAACTTTCTATTCTACATAATTTAAATTTTGTCCCTTTTGGAAGCTCTGTTCAAATTAGACCACCTATAAGTGTCTTTCAAGTGCAATGTAGTGGCTGTATAGGTCAACTTCCCTAAAATTCTCACATCTGTTCTTTGTTTTGTCACTTTCTTCTACCCTGTTGTCTACCATCTTACTTTGTGCTGTGTGTGTGTGTGTGTGTGTGTGTGTGTATGTTAGCATGTACTCTTTAACTGGACTTTATATCCTTAGGGGTTGGGAACAGGCCAGCCAGTTCTTTACTATCTTCCCACACACACCTGGATGACTAATGAAAACAGCTATAGTCACTTAACTTCTTTTTTCCTTAGAAAACAATTCCCTGGGGAGCTAAGTAATAATGTTTTGAAGAGAACTACACACACACACACACACACACACACACACACACACACACACACACGTAAATTTTAGTCATCATTAGTCAGGCAAGGACTCCTCTGGTGACTAAACAAGCCTGATTGTGAGTCATGGAAAAGGCATTATGGAGATACCTGTTTCATGAGTGGCTTTCAAATATGCCAAAAACAAGACCAAAGCATCATTGCCTCAGAAGTAGATTTATTTGTAATTCTTTCCATTGGAAAGACACTGCTTAGAGACGTCCCATAACTCTGTACTTCATTCTAATCACATTATGTCATGACATGCCTCTTGAAAAATCTGCTATTAATCACTATTTATTGCATTATACTTTCAATTACTATGTTAGGTTGACTACCCTTGACAGTTTTAATTTGACAGCTGATCTGGTTGGCATATATATATATATATATATATATATATATATATATATATATATTCCGCTTGGGAATAAAATTCCATTGTTTCATAGAGCAGAACTTTTGCTTGAATGATTTGAATGATAGTGTAATCATAGTTTATTATAGAGAATTCTTTTAGATAAACAAGTTTTTTTCAATTCTTATTTCATTTTGAGGCACCATCCCAATATTTTTTGAATGTTGTGGTTTGAGATCCATAGCTTAAAAGCAATTCAGAAGGGTATTACAATTTATAAATTTTAAAATAATGCTAATAGGTTATTGTAAGTGAACTATGAGTGTTATTTATTATTAGGGAATGTTCTTTTACCTTGACCTTTTCTCGTATTGCATAAATTATGGAGTTCTTTCATCGAAGTTTTAGCTTGTAGACAATATAGTAATTAATATTATTCCCTTACATGTTTGTTTGCACATCAATAGTTTATTCAATTAGGCAATTCTGACTAAAATGCAGGGCTTAAATTGAACATGCTCTTTATTTCACATCGTTAAAAATAAAAGATCAAATAAGAAAACGTGTTTTGATGTTCATCTTATGATTCTTACGTGTAGAGGAAAACAGATTTTTTTTCATTTGAGATGTAGAGTTTGAGCTGGAAGGAACTTTCTAATGATAAGCCTGTTTTCTCATATAGCATAAATCTGAGGCCCAACGATGTGAAGTACTTTGCTATATTAGTACCAAACATTGTGCATTTTATTTACCATCATAATCTTACACAGTTTATTGTATTTAAACCATACAACATGCCTCTCAAACAGTTGCTAATATCAATTTTTCATTTTAGATTTGAGTAACTGGAAGTTTAAAAGTAGTTGATTTGCCTAGGTCCACACAGCTACGATTCAAATGTCACAGTTAAGATCCAACTTCTATTTTAACTCATGATCAATGTATCCTTGAGAAAGGTAACATAATGAATTCTTTGAGACTTAACTAGGATCTGAGCCTCTGGCATCCTAGCCTAGTGGTATATGTGTGTGTGTGTGTGTGTGTGTGTGTGTGTGTGTGTGTGTGTGTGTATGTGTGTGTGTGTATGTGTGTGTGTATGTGTGTATGTCTATAACTAAATGAAGATATTCATTTTGGATTTCCAGTTGCAGTTTAGTCTCTAAGAAGATCAAGGCCTTGTCAAGCAGATGATGGCATGAGACAGGTGTATATCTTCCATACTATGTGTGGAATGTCAGTCATGTGTTAGCTTGACCCAATTGTGTAAGCTTATATTTAGTTTCCATAACTCCAGTCCAATGTCCCTTTTTGACTTTCATCGATACCAGGCATGTACAGAGTATATATGCATATACACAAGCAAAACATCCATATTCATAAAATAAAACATAAATAAATCTTTAAGAAATACAGTGCCTTAACTATAAAAGATAATACATTTTGCATGAAATTATTGTTTACACTGAATTCATTCACGTTAAAATTATATTTTAGAGAGGACATCAGAATTTTAAACAATAAAATCCTCAACATGATAAAAATATGAATTGCTGATGTTTATTTTGTAGTGAAATTGGTTAAAATTGAAGTTAGTGGTGACATGTAATTCCATTGAGTATACTATATTTAGATATACTAGTTTTGGAAGTAAAAGATGATAAAATATAGAGCAATAGAAATACAAATATGCATGCAATAGCAATTAATGAAAAATAGCCATTAATTTGAAGAAGACTAGGGAGAAGCATATGAGGGAGTTTGGAGGGAGAAAAGGGAAAGGAGAAATGTAATTAAATTACTATCTCAAAAACAAAGAAAAAAGACACTTTAAGAAAAAGAAAGGTTCTGTAACAGCTAGGGCTGGGATTTATCTCAGCATTAGAGTACTAGCATAGTAAAATTAGATCCTGAGTTTGGTCCTCAACATTAAACACACACACATACACACACACACACACACACACACATTCACACAAGCTGGAAAGTTTAGCATGTTCAGAAACTGTTACAGGCATCCTGGAACCTTTCTAATTATCAGTAATACCAAGGCAATAAGGTAAAACTCATCTGTGTAAGTAGAGTCATCTTTGCTGTCAATCAGATACTACAGTTTACTTCTTCCTCATGTAAAGGTATATAAGACTTAGTTGCTCTACTTTCTTGGTCCCCTGTTGTTTTCGGCTAGTTCAATAAGCAATTGAACTGATCCAAAATCTTTACTCCTTTTATTTTTCAAAGTGACAAAAAATTCAGGAAACTATCTCCTTAGTTTCTCTCTCCTTGGAATGGGAGACATTTTCTGTTGATATGTTTTAAGCTGTCTTGCAAACATGTGACTTACATACCCATGTAAACAAATATTTTGGGGGTTGTTTTTGTGCAAGGTCATGCTATTAGTAAGTGGCAGAACTTGGACATAAAGAAGGGTATTATTCTAAGCTAAACACTTCACTATTGAAATCTACTTCAAATGTTTGTACTATATGTTTGTGTATATGTCCACTAATTTCTCTCTTTCTTAGCCTGTAAAGTCTATAAAATTTCCATGTTTTTCTCAGTGGATACATGTTTTTCTTACAAAAAGAGGTCATCATATGAACCCTCATGGTTTCACATGGCGTAGGGTAATAGACTCACATTCTTTACTGTGTTGAAGCAGCCAATGGCGAATACATCCCTTCATTGAGTTTTATGAAACATTGCATTATAAGATTATATGCTTTCAACTTCACTAATTTATTGCTTTAATACTTTTCTATTTGGTTAGCTGGATCTACCTTTTGTGTATTTTATGACCAACTAGCTGTAACATTTTAGAAAGTAATTATCTGCGACCTATCTTCAAAGTAGCTTTGCCCTTTCATAGACTGACAACTTTCTGTGTCAAAATCTTCACAAACGAGCATGATTGGTAGAGACCTAGGAGACCATAAATGTGAAAAAAGAAATATGTTCTACATTAGTGGGAAGCATTACAGTAGGCGTCTGAATCTTCAGCCTTGACTCATCTTTTCTAAGACAACAGCATAACCACTTGAGTTATTTTTTAATATATGCTACTAATTTTATTTAGAATTCTTACCCTTATATTTTAATACTGATAATGTTACAAATATGAATGTATTGAAAAGTCTGTGTCTGCATCATTTCTAGTTAGAAGAAAACACACTTCAGACTTACCTCCAGCAACATTAAATCATTTATCAGTAAATTGACTTTTCTGGTTAGGTTTGGTGTATTTGTGTCTATTAAATCTTTGATTGTCAAAGAATGCTCCGTGGAATGGAAGCATGATCATCACATGAAAAGGGCTTGGAAACTGAAAATTTCTGACCTGGCCCAGATAACTTGCTCATCATTTTTATTTTAGCAAGATCCCCAAGGTGAACGATATTTGCATTAACCTCAAAGTCAGAATTTCTTCAGTACCTAGAGTTTTGAAAACTGGTGATCATAGACAAAAACTGAATTTTATGTTCACTTTCATAAATGTAAAGAAATATGAAATCAAAGTATTTTCCATTTTCTATTACCTGACTGATTTATATAAGCTTCCTTCTATCGTGAAGCTGATACTGTTTGATTAGAAGGAGAACTATAATTATATAATAAATCAAATTGTTAAGTCTAGATGAATCCACTTACTTGGATGATAGCAGCGGCCTCACATTTGAAATGATACTTATCATTATACGTGACTCTTAGGCAGAATCAACAGAGAGTCACACAAAGCATATAGATAGATGTAAAGGGGCTCTGACAGCATTATTCAGTGGGAAAACTAAACTGCTTTTCTGTTTGTTGTTGGGGTATAAGACCATAAAATTTGTGGTTTAAGGTAATATAAATTTGGCATTGTGGAATACTATATCCTCAGCACTTTCAAGACAAAGTCAGAGAATCACAAATCTGAAGCCAAAACTGGCTTCTTAGCAAGATCTTGCCTTGCAACAAACAAGAATAATAACATAAATGCATTGTGCTATGAAAGTGATAATTATCAAATGATTCTCACTGTATTAAAATACTTTTGTCAATAGAATTTCCATTTTGGCAATTCTAGGGGAAGAATCCATTTCCTTGTTCCTCCTAGCTGTTGGAAGTCATCCACATTTCTTGTCTTATAGCCTTTTTCTTAGAGCTGACAGTGTTTTATTAGGTCTCAGACATTTCATCATTCTTGGAGCTATTATGGTTCCATTTTCATGTTTAAGGTCCCTGGTAATCATCACACTTAGCCCACTCAAATAATGTGGAATAATTTTATTTATGGTTGCTGACTTCCAATCTTAATTCCACCTGCAATCTTAATTTACTTTTACAATGTAACCTAATATTTGCAGGTTCCAGGAATTAAGTCATCTCTTTAAATGGAACCTAAACATCCATATTGGAGAGTACCAATCTTCTAAACTGTGATAGAATAAATTTCTATTGTTAAAGTTGGAATTTCCAGGATGGATATTTCCCCATTTTATTAAAGCAACTTTAAAAAATTTACTCAAGATTGTCTTTTAGGATATATAACAATATTTATTTTAATACTTTATGTCCTATAATACCCTCAGTTTTGACAAAATAATCTAAACATAAAAGAGCTTATGATGTGAATTAGATATTTTTGATAAAACAAGTTCTGAAATATGTTACTTTATATCTCTGATCTTCAGTTTATTAATGATGCCAGAATCATTATATTTATTATAATATAAAGTTATTTCTAACTTTTAAACTATGATTCTATTATTTTAGTAACTTATTAAATCTATGCATCCATACAAAATACCAAGTTCAGGTCAACTCCTCAAGCTTTTGTAAAGCCTTTCTTCAGGATGCTGTATCAACTGGACTGGTCCCAGCACTTACTGCTCACTTTCTAACCTTCTGCTTTCCATAGAAGTATAAGTGTTGTACTGAGAAACATTATTATTTGGACTCTCTTGACCTTTTCATAATTTGTTTTAGACTCATTTTCAAACTCGACATGGGGGCTAACAACTGTAGCTCCAGCACTTGGGAGACGAAAACAAGACTGTGAGTTTAATGATTGCTTGGGCTATCTAACAAGATTCTGTCCCAGAAAATAAAACAACACACACACACACACGCACACACGCACACACGCACACACGCACACAAGCTCACAGACCCACAAGTATGCACATAGACTCACAAATGCATGCACTCTCACACACAGTTATTGTAACAACAAAATATATGTTCAAAAACAAAGTTTATGTTCCTCAACATAAAATATATACTCTTTTTACCTGCATTAAATATGAGTGATAGAATAACAATTGCTGTATGTAGTCAGGATCAGACTATGGATAGTTTATTCTATATATACAGATCTAGTCTGATTGCCACAAAGAAATAAAATTATAATGAAAGAGTCAAAAATTTTGCTGTATAATCTTCTCGACTATTATTCATATCTATATAATACGATTAGCCAAGAGAGACTGGAGAGATAGCTCAGCAGTTAAGAAAGAGTACTGACTGCTCTTCCAGAGGTCCTGAGTTCAGTTCCCAGTAAACCACATGGTGGCTCACAACTATGGAATCGGATTCCTTCTGTTGGTGTGTATGAAGTCAACGACAATGTACTCATATATAAAATAAATAAATCTTTAAAAAAAGTAGCCAAGAGAAAAATGCCAAGAAATACATTAGGAGTTAATGATATTCTTTAAATACATACATGGTTATAACTTGGCAATAATGTACATGCTCAATTTTAATTTTACAAGCTTAACATAGGATAACATCTTAACATCTTTAAAACTGAAGTTAGCAGATACTGCAATAAGTCCAATGACTTATTTTCAAATGCCTGAAAAATATGATTTTTTTAAAATTTAGAAGTTTTTGTTCACTAATCACAAAAGAAATTCCCATGTGTATATATATACACGACACACATGACGATGTATACTTTTATTTCCAGATATAAAGCAAAAACTTTTGTCTTACAGTTGTAAACTATGGAAAGACATTTGATGTACTAAGGACTGAGCATCTTAAGGTAGAATACGTCAAAGACTCAAAGAAATTTTTGTCAGTTTAGGAAAGATCATGTTTTGGTTGCCTCTTTCAAACAGACACTGAACAAGTGTCTTTAGGGATAAGGATGTAGCTCAGTTGGTAGAGTGCTTGCCTAGCATGGATAAGGCCCTAGATTGGGTGTTTAGTATCACATCAAACTAGGCCTATTGGCATGTGACTGTAATTTAAGCATGAGAGAGGCAGAGGATGAAGGAACAGAAATTCAAGGTTATCCTTACCTACACAGCATGAGCATGAGCATGTTTCAAAACAAACAAGCAAACAGAAAAGAAGTGCCTCTTTTCCTGTGGCTATTGAATTCAGAACTGTTCTCTTATAAGGCTTTTAAGCCTTATAACAACATTTTCTCAGTTTATTAAAAATATGTATGAGGATAATTATTTGCTACTTAAATTAGAACAATTATATATGTAATTATATATCTATGACCTACAATATTTATAGAAGCACAATCTTTCTGTGTAGCCCAGGTTAAACTCTAGCTTATGGTCCTCTTGTCTTAATCCCTCCGAAACTCTGAGATTAAAGGTGTATACAGTGTCTAGCCAATGTTATGTTCTAATATATGAACATAGTGGAATGACTAAATCAAGCTAATTAACATACATATTACCTTACATACTTATTGGTTTTGTTCTGAGAACATTTTTGATCTATTCTTTTATCACTTTTAAAGTAAATAATCCACTATGAATAACTACAGTCATGTTATACAATAGATCTCTTGAAATCACTCCTTTTATCTAACTGAATAGTTATATCCTTTCACCAATATCTACCCACAATCTATCCAACTCCAACTCCTGACAGTCATTGTTCTCTGATTTTATCAGTTCAACTTTTAATTTTTGGACTCCACATATAAGCAGTCATATGATATTTTTTCCTGTTCTTGGCTTATTTCACTTAGCATAATGTCCTATCTATGTTGTTGAAAATGACAAGTTTTCCTTCTTTTTTAAGGCTTAATAATATATCATTGTTTATATATATATTATATATATCACTTCCTTTATTTAGACAACCATTTATGGACACTCAGATTGAGTGCACCGTATCTTGACTACTGTGAATATTTCTATAAGGACACATAAGTGCATAGATTAATTTCATTTCCTTGGATATATACTCAGTACTCATGCAAGAGTTCTACTTTTTGGTTTTTTTTTTTTTTGGTTTTTCAAGACAGGGTTTCTCAAGTTCTACTATTAATTTTTTGAGGAATCTTCATAATGTATTTTATAATGACTTCACAAATTTAACTTTTTACCAGTAGTTTGAGTTCTCTTTTCTTTGAGGGAAATAAATATGTTTCCAGTATTTAGGTAAAAGTTGTGTCTGTTTGTATATTGTTTGTCCACTATATATCTGAATGTTTATACAGTGGTACTTATGTACCACTAGATGATGTGCTTCAAGGGACTTGTCCTAAGCCCTAAAGAACAGCTTGTGTACTGAAAAGTTTCCCCCCTGCCTAGGATTTTGTAGAATGATATAAAATCAGGAACAGGAGATACAAGAAATCAGGAGTAAAAAAATTGGATATTCCAGTTCTTTCTATCAAAACAAAACTACCTTTAATGCTTATATAAAGTGCAAATCTGATTCAAGAAATATCAAAAGAATGTTTAGAGAAAGAAATATGACACTAATCTTAACAAATTTTATCTACCAATAAACATTCCTTCTGGGAGTAGAGTAAGTAAGATGAGAAATTGGATGGAGTTATATTGATTAAAAAACTGAGAAAATGATTAAGTACATGCTAAAGGAAGAAAGGTTTTCCTTGCACAGTTTGTTTAGAGACAACAATACGGAAAGAAGCATAATTTAGTGATGAAAGATGTATGAATCACAATGCTTGATAGTTCATCAGGTGGAACTATGAATCCAAGATATTAGTGATATTTTCTATATTTTATATGTGAATGGGTGAAATCAGAACTAAAGATGCAGGGAAATTACTCATATATTAGAGTTATTTATGGTTCTTCCTTGTGCTGGAATATTTGTTTGAAACTGATCTTTCTCCTTTCTGTAATAATATAAATTTTGTCATCTAAATATATAAAATGCTATTATAGTTTATAGACAGTTTAATTTTATCATTAACACATGCTAAATACAAATATCTTAAAAGCTGATAAATTATTATCAGTGAAACACTCTGAGATCCCGGGTATTTACTTGCTGAAACATTTTCCTCCTTTGGTACAAACATTTTCTAAGTTCATTAGAATTTAAACATTAGAGCTGGACATGGTAGCTCATGGGTAATCCCAGCACTCAGGAGGTTAAGGCTTTAGTATTTCCATGAAGCCAGACTGCACTATATATTAAGTTCTAGGCCAGTCTAGGCTACAATGTGAGACTTTGTCTCCCCCAAAACAAAAAAACTCGAATGTTATCAGTATAGCTATACATGTGTATGTGAGTATCTCTGCAGTACCAGCTAAGTATGTTTTCATACATTTTTTTGGATCATGTATACATAAAATTGTGTTACAATGTGTTTCTGTGCCATGATGAATGTAAATGTAATTTTATGAATCTGGTAAACATGACTAATTATACACTTAAGGTTTTAAAGATGAGGTCAGTAGACAGTTCTTTATGCTTTGAGGAATTCATGCAGCAGGATTGTTTATAATATCTCCTGTGTCATATATGACAGAGCAAATTATATTTCTAGAAAAAGGCAAGAGATGTGTATAGGTCATGCCAGTAAATTGTAGTTCCATAAACAGATAATGAATAAATTTTCATGTTATTAGAATATGTCAGATACCCATTAGTAGACTTTATACATAAAGGATTTACGAATTTAATTTTTACAACATCTATAATTCTGGTAAGTTAATAGTAAAATAAGCTAAATAGAACAGTTTGGGTTGAGGAGAATTTTACATGTAGTTGATACCTAAACGTTACAGATTTGAGAGTTGATTTACAATAATAAGTATTTTACACATGTTCAGATTTAACACTGAAATAACAATTAATTACTATATATTTATTCAAGTTTTCCTAAATGAAATTTAGTCTGTTTTATTGTGATATCCTTTTATGTTCAATATTTTTGTATTAAACATTTTTGAATTCTTTGATATTTTAAAAAGTTAAACTTATAGATAAGAAGAATAGGATCATTCTTCCTTTTGTTATTATGGTGTAATACTATATTTCTTTTGTTTGATGTTTTATGCAAATGGTATAGGAATGGAGTGGCATTTGTTAAATTATTCCTAATCATGATGGCACATGCCTTTAACCCCATGACATGGGAGGCAAGTGCAAATGGATCTCTGAGTTTATGGCTGGTCTGGTTTACAGAGCTACTTCCAGGACAGTTGGGGCTACACAGAGAAATCAATAAACAAACAAAAATCCAAATGAATAAAAATTTAAAGTTTGAGAAATGGCTTTTAAGTAGCACATTAAAACTTAGCAGTTATTTTGGTGAAGAAAACTCATCATGAGACTTTTTTTTAATATTCCCCCTATCCATTTGAGGATGTTCAGGCCCAAGAGTTCAGTTATCTGCTCCGAGACTGTGAAACTAGTGAGTAGTATTAAAGTCCACTGAATGCAAAGATGTCTTGACTCCTAAAATGTTCCCACTCTACCCTAAAAGGCCATCTGAATTTTCTGCTCACAGCCATGAAGAATTAACAGCAACAAGATATAGGCTTTCATCTTACATGTCTAAAAACAAAACAAAGAAAAAATATAAGAATAAATGGGCTTCAGGGCTATGACAATAGGCAGGCCAGGACCATGATTTCTTATAGAGCAACAACCAAAAAAATGAGTTCTTAGATCATTCCAACTCATTGCCTAGGGAACATTTAAATGATAGGCCAGAGAAAAACAACCCAAGCATCCTAGTTACTTTGAGATGAGGAAACATAGTTTTGAGTTAAGGATAGCAGTTTAGGTACCTTTGAGGGACAAAGGAATAAAGACATGAATCCAGCACAGGGGTGGTTATCATATGTAGATCTCAAGAGATCTATAGAAAGATTGTTCAAGTCCTTAAGTTGAATACTGATCAGCTCAAGTGAACAAACTGTTGAGGACAGAGATGAGAAAAACTTCACTGGAAATCAACATGCCAAACTGTCTATAAAGTTCACATAAGAGGCAGGCATGGCAGCACCCTTCCCTGTACTTGGGAAGTAAAGGTAGGAGGAACAGGAACCTAAGACCATTCTCTGCTATATAACACATTCAAGGACAAATTGGACTACATGTAACATGGTCTGTTAATATAAATACATAAGTGTTCACTCACACAGGATCAATAGTAATTAATGTACCACCTAAGCAATTTGGAAAGCCCCATTGCATGATGCTTTTAGGAGGGTCCTCAAAGGACATTGTCTCAGTAATGGCGCAATGACTCTAGAATAAAAGCAATTCTAGATTTGCCAACCTCAGGTCTTTAAACTACTTTCAAATAACTTAAATATTTCCCATAACAAAACCTAAATATACACAAAGACTACAAATGTATCTATTAGCCAACAATAATGTTCACCATATGTAGAATTAAGTGAAGATTCAGTATATTAGAATACAAAGAAACAGGAAGCTGTATACCTTACATTTCAAAAAGGGAATAATTAAGGCACCTTAAGGAAGAAAGATAGGTCTAGAAGACTAATTAAACCACTGTTGTTGTCACATGATATGTAAGAAGATTAAGAAGCAGCAGGATGAGACAATTGGAAGTTATTTTTAATGGTTTGCTTTGAAATTCTAGAAATCTAAGAGTGCATGAAATGAAGGTTGCAATATGAAATGAAGGTTAAATGTGGTGTCTTAGCATTTCAAAGTATCCAATTGCTAAAATACAGAGGAACAGAAAATATGAAAGGCAAAGAAGGGGATGGTGGGGGACTATACTTTATATACAGGGAAATAAGACTCAGGTAACTCATTGAAAAAAAAGATGGAAATCAGTGAAGCCACACCGTTTAAACACTTAAACTAAAATTAATCTTGAGTTCTGGGGATGTAGCTTACTTAATAGATTGCTTGCCTAACATGAGACCCTGGGTGCAATTTTCAATTTACACTGCATAAACCATGTGTAGCACCTTCCTGTTTTAAGGAGGTAAAGACAAGAGGATACAAATTCAAGGTCAGCCTCCGATACCAAGCAAGTTTGAGATCCTGCTGGCCTACATGAAACTGTCTCAAAAAAGCCAGAAAATGAAGCCTCCAAGATGACTTAGCTGGTTGGCCTTGTACAAAGACCTGACCACCTGTTTCTGGATCCCACAACTCTACAGAGTTCTCCTCTAATCTCCAGGCACATTGAGAGTGGGGCAGAGAAGGAAAGGGGAAGAGAACAATAAGGAGAGAGCAAGGGGGGGAGAAAGAGAGAGAGAGAGGGAGGGAGAGGGGAGGGAGGAAGGAAGGAGAGAGGGAGGTTAACTTTAAAAAAATAAATATTAAAGATGACTAAATAAATAAATATATAAATACAAGTGTAATGAAATCTAGTTCTTGGTGACAAAATGAGTCCTTGGTTACATACAGAATGAGCCCAAGGTTATCCTGAAATACATGACAGTCTCTTTTGAAAAAAAAAAAGATCAACCCAAATTCCTTATCAAAAATGTCAAAGCAAGATAAATGTAGTTCGCTTATGAAAGAAAAATGTTTCAAAAACATTCCAGTAGCAGGTGTACTCTATCAATATTATTAAAGCTCTTTTTAGAGAAGAAGACAATGAAAGCAAATTGAAATATGGAGTTTGTGATAGTAAAAATAATACTGGAAAATTACATCTGTGGGTGAAAAAAAAGAAAGATCTTTTCCATTTAAAAAATCATATTAAGAAATCATATTAAAAATCACTCCTTAATTTTTTAATGAAAATTTATTGAAAGATTTAAAACATAGTAAGACAACATTGTTTAGCAACAAAATAAAGGCTAGTGAGTGGAGGAATTAAAGGATATCTTTGGAAGACTCTTTCATGTGAAATAGTATCATACAACTTAATACGGCAATAAGTTCAACAGGTATACCACTGTCTCCAATGAGTAAGGAAACAAAGAGTGATACCCCAATAAGTTAGAATCACAAAAACATTTAATGAACATAAGATAATAATAAAAAACAAAGAATGTGCTGGACAAATAGACAAATAGGGAACAATTAAGCATATTATACATTTAAATGCAACCATATTGATGTTTATGTCATTTAAAAATTGTCAAATTAGGCCATCTAAAGGCATAAACTGCCTACAAGTAACTAACTTTAAATATAAAGACACAGACACATATAAATGGATGAAAAAATATACCATGAGAAGAAAGCCATATTATATCAATATATTAGATAAGAGTTAAAAAGGAAAAAATTACTAGGGATAAAGATGGACCATTCTTTTTAATAAAGGGATCAATAAATTAAAATATAAAATGTTTAAACAATTTGTATCAAATAATAGCACTCTAAAATTTGAAGCACAATCCTAAAAAAGAAACAATGACACTGTTGTATTCTGAGAGCTGAATACCTTTTCTTAGTATTTGCTACAAATGTAGTGTCAAAAATCAATTACTTTTAAAAGACTTAACTGACACTCTCAGTCAGCTTACCTTAGTTGGTTAGTATACTCTATGAAACAATAACAAAATACATGTAATTCTAAGGTACTCATAAATATTTGATCAACATGGACCATATTTGAGGTTATCAAACTGTCAAAATCAATGAAACAAAACAAACAAAAAACTCCTAGAAAGGATGTTCTCTGGTCATAATGCAGTAAAACTGAAAATCAGTAATCAAATTATTTGGGAGATCTCTAAATTTTGGGAAACAAAAGATTACACCCACTACCAGAAAAAGAAGGAAGTAACATTTAAAGGCAGAAATGTATGAAACTGAAAAGAAAGTATCTAAGAAGTGAACATGCTATCTTTGAGAAAAGGCTATACTACCTATAAATGTATATAGGATTGTAGCCAGAAATCTGATGAATTAAACATAAAGTGAAAAACTATTAAAATAATTCCAAATAAATTGGAAAAATCCTAGGCATGGTTGCCCACACCTATAATACCTGAGGAATAGATTCAAGAAGATCTGGAGGTCAATGCCACCCTTAGCTATATATGATTTCAAAGCCAGTATGAGAGAAAAAATACATACATTCATCAACTATTAAACTACATGATCCCATATTTCTATATAAATAAAACAACAAATGGGAAGGGAAGTATCAAAGAACAAAATGTCAGTCAAAAAATGATTAAGTAATATATATTAGTCTAATTATCTCAGTATATTTAATACTAGTGTTGTAATTGCTTGCCACGTGGTGGCGACACATGCCTTAAACTTGGGAGAAAGAGGCCTGCATATCTCTTGAGTTGGAGGCCAGCCTGGTCTACAGAGCAAGTTCCAGGACAACCAGACCTACACATAGAGAAAGCCTGTCTCAACAAACAAACCAAAACCAACCAACCAACCAACCAACCAAAAAAATGAAAAATTAAAACAAACAAATAAAAAAGACTTAAATTATTTGCTTTATAAAAAGATCCACCTTATAGTGGCAGATTAGAAGTAAAATGACAGGAAATGTTATATTGAGACAAAGATATATAAAAAACCCTGAAGATTATAGATTAATATCAAGCATAGTTGAATGCAAACCAAGGAAAAACGCAAGGAATATAAGTGGCCTGTAGAAAATGACTATTGAATAAAAGTTCAGTATACCAAAATGTATGACAGTGCTCAGTGTGCTGAAAACAGATTTTTAAAATACATAAAGCAAAACCTGATATATATAAAAATAGAAAAAATTCCTAACTATACTTAAAGACTTCATTCTTTCAGTAATGTATTTAAAAGATAGTCAGAAAAATCAGTAAGTATATAGAAAGCTCAAACAATAATATGAGCCATTGTAATCCAATTGACATTTAAAGAAACATTCATGCAACAGTAGAATACATAGTCCTTTAACTATACATGGAACATTTAGCAATATGAGGTACATAAAAATTAAAATTCCCAAAAGAATTTTGGAACTGAACAAAACCAAACAGACTTGGAAAGAAATCAGAATTTAGAGAAATGACTGACTATACATGGGTAAGTTTCCCCCTTTTTATGTAACTCAAAGTATATTCTCTGCTTTCTCAAGTAGAAATAAATAGCAAAAATATCATACCTACATATTTTAATTAAACTCTAAATAAAGGGACTTTGAAAGTACTGTAAACTGAAGGGTAAGTTTAAATTGTTACCAAAATTTGCAGAACATGAATGAAATGCTTCTTAGAAATTGAAATGTATAATGATAATTGCTTATATTTGTGAAAAATATATCTCAAAACAATGGTATAAGATCTTCCCTATGAATCTGTTTTAAGTGGAAGTTGAAGGATATTTTTCAGGAGTCAGTTCTCTGCTTGCACAGTGTGGAACCTGGGGATGTAAGTCAGCATTAGGTTTGGTGGCAAGTATCTTTATCCTCTGAGTTATCTTGATGACCATTGATAGTTTTATGTGATAAGTTCAAACAAATATTTAAAATGAAATATAGCAGTTCTATATAATCTCATTTAGAGTACATAGAGAAAATCTATTTTGTTACTCATTAACATTGTAGGAATGCTAAATATAGCACAAGAGAACTAGAAATATCCCCAAAATACAGAGACTCAAAAGTGGTAATAGAAATATTTATAAGTCAACACAAGTGATATATAAAATCAAATGCGTGTACCACAACTGGGATTTATGCTAGGAATGGAGGTAGTTTTACCATTTCAAAATCAAATAACATAATTTACCATGTCAAAATATTAGAGAGCAAAAAATACTGTCATTTCAATAGATATGCAAAAACATGGAGAAATAAATCACCTACTGATAATGCTGATGGTATTCCATTTAATGAAAATACAAGATACTCTTGTTAACCTAATAAGGGTAATATTGATAAATCTACAAATGATACTGTACTTAATAGTGAAAGACTTAATCTTTGCTCTGAAATTAAGCAAAAGGGTGAAATGTTATACTTATTAAGTAAAAAAAAAAAAAACATTCTGTAGTTCCTAGCCAGTATAATAAGGCAAGTTAGATAAATAAAAGACATAAATATTGGAAAAGAAGAAGTAAGCCTATCTGTGTGAAAGGTGTAAGTTTAGAATGTACCAAGTACAAAATAAAAGGCTTCTGTAAGTAATATGTGAACTGTGTAAAGTTTTCAGCTGCAAACTCAACATAGCAAAACAGCAGTGTATCAATAAAATAACAAAGAACAACTGGAAATTTAAAAATGAATAAAATTTATAGTAACATCCTACTAGCAAATAAAATATATTTGTATAATTTTTTTTTTTTTTGGTTTTTCGAGACAGGGTTTCTCTGTGTAGCCTTGGCTGTCCTGGAACTCACTCTGTAGACCAGGCTGGCCTCGAACTCAGAAATCCGCCTGCCTCTGCCTCCCAAGTGCTGGGATTAAAGGCGTGCGCCACCACCGCCCTGCTATTTGTATAATTTTAACATTACAAGTGTTTGATCTGTATGTTGAAAAACCAGAAATCAACATCTAACTAAATACATTGATGAATTAAGAAACATAATAATGCTAAGATAATTAATTTCATTAAGTTGACCTATAGATTCAGTATAATCACAGACACAATCACAGCAGAATTCCAAACTAAGGCCAAAAATTGTATGAAAAGGTATCGGGTATAGAATAGTCCAATTCAAGCAAAACTAATATAAAAAGCACAGTCAATAAAAGGGTATAGACTTCATCAAATTTAAAACCCCTGATCTGTGAAATATGTTTTGAAATGTTAACTAAAATATGATTATGTTATTTCCCCCTTCCCTGTTCTGATGACTTCTCCCACAGTCCATTCATTCATCTCTCAGGCCCTAGCCCCTCACTCTCAAATTCATATTGTAAAAATTTTAATTTGAACACATTTTTTGATAAAATATATTCTTATTATGGTTTCCCATTCCACAACTCCTAGATCTGCTACACTTTCCCACCTATCTTGTTTATATAAGTATCTTGTTCAAATATTTCTCAAATACTTTAGGTATGTTTTAAATCAAATGCAATCTTCCGTGTTCATTATATATACTGGATTATATATGCTTATCAGAAGTAGTGTCTTAAGGGCTGTCTTTCTAGTTGATATCACTTTTTAAATTAGTACTTTAAAACTTTAAAATATTAAACAAGATACATAGATGACAAGAGAGTATATGTGCTTGTTCAACACCATGAATGACAAGAAAAATACAAAGTAATGGAACCATAGTAATGTACAAATCACACATTTTCAACCACATTTTTAATAGTCTTGGCAGTAACAAATGCATATGAGGAAATGAAGTAATGTAATCTTTCATTGAATATTGCATTCAAAAGCATATAACGTAGACAGTTAAGCATATGACTCAGCAATACTACTCCTAGGCATTTATGCAAAAGAAGTGAACACTTATTTCTATGCATAAAATTGCACATACATTTTCTTAGCCACTTTGTATATAATTGCCAAGAACTTGGAAGAACCCAGATGTTCATCAGGAAAGGAATATTTTGAGGAAGGTATATTCACATAATGAAATAAAACTCTGAAAGAAAAGAGCAAACTATTGAAAACACAAATTAGTCTGAAATATAATATACTGAATGAAAAGAGCAAAACTCAGAAGACCATGCTGTATGATGTCATATATTTGGAATTCTTCGTGGGTGACACAAACTGGGGTAGCTAGAGGCATTGATTACAAAGAGGTAGTGTAAAGAAATATTTGGGAGAACTTGCAATATTTTGTATTTGGACTGCCATGATAGATTTATGAGTATATACATTTGCCTTACTACAACCGTACTTTCAAAAGAATGAGTTTTTGCTGCATGAAATTTAAAACGGAATAACAGTAATGTGTAAAAAGGACAATGCTAATACAGACATATTTGTTGAAGACTTATATGGCTTTTATTATTTCTGACTTCATTTTATAAACAAAACACTGACCTAAAACTCAAAATTTTAATACTAAAAATGTATTATATCTGAATTAGTGATAGATTTGTCTACTCATCTCATTTATAAAAGTTTCAAAGAGTGAATAGTTGTAATGAATTTTCAAATTAATTAAACAGTGAGAACATTATTTAAACATTGGGCTTTAAGTGTGGGATTTAAATATGGCATCCAATATGTAAAAGCACTCTGATCTCAGGATTGACCGGAGCTATTTCCACCTGAGTATACAGTATTGGGTATTAGGAATATGTAAGGAAGCAGTCATTTCTAGAAGATGTATGTCTTTTGTACCCCTAAAGAAACAAGTTTTAAATAGTCAGTCATTGCTCTGGTGGTTTGAATATGATATGCTGAGCATAATTTATCTTTTCTCATTAGTTCAGAGTCCTTATTAAAATACTGAATCTTGAAGCTAAAAAGAACGAGAAATTTGATCCTTGAAATTATTAATTTAAGGGCTTATTTATATGAACAATACAAATTATGTTGTTGAGAATTTGAGAAAAGTGAACTCAAATTTCTGTCTTGTAGGAACTGAGATTAATTAGTGGGCAAGTCAAATTGTGCAGCCCAGCATTTTACAGACCAGGAACAGTATGCTCAAGGAAATTAAGTGATTTGATGAATAGTAAACAGCTCAGCTTAAGTAGCATACAGGCTGTCTTATTCCTGTGGCCTGGTATGTGCTGGGTAGATGAGGAGATGCATAGAATATAAAACTAGAGAATCTTGAGGTAAGGCTAAACGTTCTGTGATCTTATTAGCCACCCAATTCAGAACCTCTTTCCATGTTAATCCAGTGATTGAGTCCATGGAACCAATGGCACACCAGTTTGTTTTTTACATGGATTATTTTTAAAGGGATATTTCTGATTATTGCTTTGTAAATGGTTACCAATTTTGGCTGTGTGTTCATTTAATATAGACAAGCATAGCTATGATTGGTAGGTATAATGACATCTTATTCAGATGGGTTATTTAGTAACTTAAAAGAAAAATAGCTCCTTTCAGCAAAGTGTCTTTTTTATGTTAGTGTTGAATTTAAGGGAAAAACTTAAAAAGTCCTTGCATTTCTATAGATGTGTTTGGTGTTTGGTCACTTGCATTTGCATATTGTTTATCAGTGGAGAAGTCCAGCTGTTCATTATAAATGTAGTGAATGTAGCCAGCCAACAGGAAAATAGTTTATCCTATATTTCTAGGGAGGTATGCTCACACTTGGGTATCAACTGCATCCTGCAGTGTAGGATTTTACTGTAGATGCAGCTGTACAGGAAAGGATCAGAGTGATTTTCCTAATTATGCATAATTTGAATTATTCATAATTTCAATTCACCACCCTCAGAATCCATTCCCGGATACCTTGCTTCTAAATCAGATGAGGTATGTCAGATATTTGACTTCCATCTTCTGGATCATCTTCTGACTGTGGTTGAACCATTTAGGGTAAACTCTGAGAGTTGAAACCCATATTAGTACAAATTGATCTGATGGATACTGTCCCTACCTACTGTTGCAATCATCCTTGAGTGTTTGGTCAAGTTGACATCCACATTACTGAACATCCTTCAGAACTCTCCTTCAGAAAGTTAATGGAGGTCTTTATTTCTGGATGTTCCTGAAATAAACTCTACACTCATTTCTCCTGTGGCCTCTCTTACAATAATTTACTTTAATCAAATCTCTTAACAGATAGAGAAGAGTTTGTGTGAGCAAGGAGCAAAGTTAAAAAATAAAAAACAAAATCCAATAACATAGTGTAGTGTATGGTTAGACTTTATGATTCATTAATTTTTTATTAGATGGATTTAATATTATAAGTATTTAGAGTAGGGAGAAATAATTTGTATTTCCATATTGATGACCTTGATTGTTTCAATATACTGTATACTAGGGAAAGTGTTTAATTTGACTGATGGTATTTTGGTTGTGGCAGTTTTCTAATTTTGACTTCCTCAAGAAATTCTTCCTGTGTGAAAAATTCTTAACAGAAACCCAAATTTCCCTTAACCAAATTACAAATGTTCTTTTAAAAAATGCACTACTATAATTCATCCTTTAAAAATAGTGTTTGATCTGCCATTTTCTTGTGAGATACACAAAATTCTTAGCCCTTCATATTAAACATCTCATCCATTGTCAGGAAAAGTAAACTTACATTGTCTAATTTTGATCGTGTCAATTTAATTTAAAAGGACAGAGTTTCCATATGGTTTTAGTAAGTTATACTCATTTTGAATTTTAATTTATATACTATAGATATTAAAATAATTATTTTGGATAGTATTACATAAAGCAACAGTACTTTCATGGTTATTAACCCCTTCTATTTGTTTCTAATCCTGAATTAAATGTTTAGTTGAGCTGAGGGTGTTTGTGAACTCTTGTAATCCTAGCATTTGGTAGAGGCAGGAAGATAAGGAGTTCAAGGCCAGCCTGTACTACATGAGAACCCATCTCAAGAGCAGAATCAAAATAAACAAAAAATTAAAAAGAGAGGTTTTTAAATATATGATAAAATTTCTTTTATCTCAGAATGAGAGGAGTAAAAAAGAGTCCCCTTTGTTTTCGAGCACAGCTTCTGACTGTTAAGACATATGCCAGATGCTTTTCTTAACAAAGAACAGTGAGTGTCCCTTTTGATAATTGACTACGTATGGCTAACACCATCTCTGGCTTTACTCGCCATAAATATTTATTTCCTTGAAAACCATTTTTCCCCATGAACTGACACTAACCAGATAAGAGCTTGACTCTTTTCTCTTTTTCATTTTCTATGTTACTGTCTTTGAAATTTGTGCTTTTCCAAGCAAATTAAATGTTTGTATATATTTTTCAGGGAGAAGCTATCTCCCTTTAGCACACAAATTACTGCCCATTAATGAGGATTAATTAATTTACATAAATTGTGCAGCTTAGAAACACTGAAAGTGTATCAAAAAAAGAAGTGTTCAAAATCTACACCTACCAAATTTTTATTCCAATTTTCAGAGTATCTTCTTTTATTTTTAGATGAATCTACGTTCTGTATTTACTGTAGAGCAACAAAGGATTTTACAGCGTTATTATGAAAATGGAATGACAAATCAAAGTAAAAATTGCTTTCAGCTCATATTACAGTGTGCACAGGAGACTAAGCTGGACTTCAGTGTAGTCAGGGTAAGTATTGAGGTCTTGCACTTGAATTTATAGCTTTTTATTACAAATGATATTTGCTTACTATAAGAAAAAAACTATTCAGGGTATGAAGTCCTAACTTTACACAATAGCTTCATTTCCCTGATGTAAAAATACTATTTTGATAAATAGAGAAACCCACCTAGTATCTATTTATTTTTATAAATACCACGAAAACACAAAAACCCTTGCCGTATGGACATATCTCTTATATAAATCTTTGAACTAATACATCAATTATGGGTTGTTGATCATATGCTTTATTGAAACTCAATCTGTACAAGGCCTCCACCATGATTATTGAAACAGAGATTTTTCTGAAGTAATTACTATTACCTAGCTTTTTTGTTGTTGTATTTAATATTTTTTTCTTAGACATTTAGGATTTGAGAGTTTCTCTTTTCAGGAAAGTACAATTTGTTTTATAGATATATTCTCTTTCTAAGTAAAATGTATATATTTAATGGTTAGTAAGTTTGAGACAGGGAATCCCAAAGGAAGAAATTATTGCAACCATTCTTATTCTGTATACAAATAAAATCAGAGCTGCTCCACATTCCTGAACAGCAATGAAGTGGTAGAGAGGAGGCAAGTGATAAATCTAACAGAACTAGTGACTGATTTTATTGGATGCATTTGTCTTTTCATATTTATTTAAAAATTCTACAAATCCTTTTGCTGTGGAACCCTACTGATTCAAAGATTAACAACTTTCCTGTCCATAATATTCACTAGGTTAATTTTTGGAAACAGGGATATATGTTTTTCAAGTTTATTTTGCTGTACAATTGTACCTTCAAAGACACTAGAGAAAAGATCTTCAGATAGAGTGGTTTCAAAATTATTTCTTAAGAACTTAAGAATTTATTCACTTTCAGATAGTAAATTATGCCATGAATTATAAGGGAAAGTATTCTTATTGTCTAAAATCAACTATCAGATTGACATTTCTATAAAAACTAGAAATATCTCCTTTTGGTAGCTGTAAATGCACCATTTAAATTAAAGATAATAAAATATTTCAAGTTGATGAGATTATGCTGTATACAAATAAACTCTTTTTCCAACTGATATTTCCCTGGACTTTCCCCCTTTGTCTCATCATAACTTTGAAGTAAATCACCTTCCCAGACAGCTGAAATGTGGACCATCTTTTATATTTCAAATTTATCATTGAATTCTTCCCCTGATAACTAATACTATTATGTTTGAATATAGAAATTATATATTTTTACTGCTCATGGAGTGAAAATCTAAAACAATGGTAGTAATAGGTTTAAATTCTTAGAATGTAGGATTGTGACTATAATATTGTATAGATGTAAGGACCTTTGTAAAGCAATCAATTTTCTTCATTCCAGGAAATCATCAGTGGTCAGTATTTCAAATCTACATCCCAACATAATATTCATTCTTTTTTCTACTCAGACAAAGGCTCAGCAGAGCAGTTTATACATTTTTAAATCTACAATCTCCCTCATCTTTTGCTGTTTATCTGTCCCACTTGAGAGAGATCTTTATTATTTTTAATATAAAGCTACTGTTTTTCTGAAGAATTTTAAGTCTATTATATTCAGTATTTACTCTGTATGTAAAGTGAACTTAAAAGGCTGACTAAAACATCCAAGTAAAAATAATCACTATGAAGTAAACAGACAAAAGAACACTGAGATATAGGCAAAAGTAAACTAATTTAGAAGACGAAAGTATGAAAATACTATAATGAAACCTATTCTTTTGTGTGCTAACCCCTCAAAACTAAGAAAAAAATATTCTGACGTTAAGTAGTGATAATGATTATAAAATGCTGATGATATTAAATATCTCTGTACTGAAAAAAGAAACTTAGAGGTAGTAAATTTAAAAGATAGAACTGCAAGAGAATTTTAAGACCTCCAAATATTGGCAATTCAAATATTTTCCATTCTTTTTTCCTATGTAGAGCCTGCTTGCTAGATCACCACCTTTGATTCTCATTATCTTAGTTTTTCTGACATGTTTTTCGTTTTCCTTTTGATGAATGATGCATTTATAAGGGGTGGACATTTATATCTGATAAGCATTGCTAAATTTTAGATCTTATAACTGAGCAGCTTTGGGTGAGATTTAATTTTTGTAGCCCTCAATGAATTTTCTTTATTTATAACATGTTAGGTAGAAGTATTTCTTAAGTACATATTTTTGTTCTTTTCTATGATAGGAAACTTGGAAAATAATTGTACTCTTAGTTTTTTGTTGTTCAGTGATTTATTAAGCATTTATTAGCATATGTCAATTATACTTAATGAATTTCATTACATTGTTTTTATGATTTCCCTTCTGGATCAAGACTGTTGTAATTTTTTTAAACACTCTACGGCTTATTCAGTGTACTGTTGAGCTGGGTATGGTGGTGCACACACAGGACTGCAGCACAGAGGAGGCAGAGGTAGGAGAGTTGCTACAAGTTCAAGACCAACCTGTCCATGTAGCTCGAACCTGTGTCAAGAAAGAAGCTGTACAAAAGTATTAACTTTGAAGATTTAAGAAAATAAATATTGCCATGCAAAAGCATTAAAATAAATTCCAACGTTTTACAAAATACAAAATCTGTAGAAAAATAGCCTCCACAAAAATAAGTCTTTAAGGTTGTTTAGATATTCTAAGCGTTTATAAACCAGACAACTGTTAATTTGATTATATTAGTAAGATGATTGATTAAAATGTTAATATACAGTAATATAGTCACAGTTCTTTCTTCCTTTTCCTCCCTTCATGTCCTCCTATATATGTCTCCTCATTCTCCTTCAAATCCATATCTGACTGAAAAAGAAAATCCTTCTGTTCACTTTTACTCATTTTTTAAATAATTTATTTTTTTCAAATCGTAATTCATTCACACAGGGGTTATAAACACAGAAAGGCGGGATGTGGGGAAGGGGATGACACTGGAGTGTGGGTGTTCAGGGGGAATACAGATATCTTTCAGAACAGGGTATCGGCTGGGTGACTTTTACTCGTTTTTAAGCACTGTTAGAATTTCACAATGGGAATTATTGAATAGTTATTGTATATAGCTAGATACATAGTATCATTCCTAATGGTATAGCTATCATACATGAAGAAGGAATATATGATCACTGTTTTGCACACCCAAGAATACTAGCAAATCTGATCTTAGAATATTTTAGTCATCTTTTTCCTTCTCCATCATCTTCTGTATCCCCTTTCCTCTTCCCAAAGACCATCTTTTTCCTCTTTAACTGATTTCCTTTTTTCTTTAATATAAGAATGTTTTGAATGGAGGGGCGGAGAAATGGTTCAGCATTTAAGAGCACTGGCTACTCTTCCAGAGGACCTGAGTTCAATTCCAGCAAACACATGGTGGCTGACAACCATCTGTAATGCCTCTTCTGGTGTGTCTAAAGACTCTGACAGTGTACTCACATATATAAAATAAATTTTAAAAAATTTAAAAAATAATCTCTTTTCTTCTTTCACGTCTGAGCCTGTTTCATCATTGTCCTCCTAGTCTTCTTCCTTCATCTTAATTATTAGACTTCTCCTTTTCTGATTCTGATTATTTTTAATCCTCCAATA
The DNA here is from genome assembly GCF_004785775.1 of Grammomys surdaster. Taxonomy (NCBI): domain Eukaryota; kingdom Metazoa; phylum Chordata; class Mammalia; order Rodentia; family Muridae; genus Grammomys; species Grammomys surdaster. The sequence goes on from NW_021604563.1 coordinate 17,979,425, forward strand.
AAAATCTATCAAGTGTGTGGTTTTCTGTAGCAGTTCAAAAATAGCTTTATAATCTCCCAGTTCCACAAGTCAAAGGAGAGCTACAATACTGTAGTCCTGAATTTTGTTACTACTCAAATTGAGGTAGGATAGTTTTGGACATTTCTCTGCAAAGACTTTCAAAATTCCAGAAATCATGTTGCCACTAAGTTCTAATTTTCCAAACATAACCTGGGAATCTGTGCCAGTCCATCTATGTTAGCTTTACTTATTATTGTTATTTAGAAGTGTCATTCACTCCTTCAGTTTTCCCATTGACACAAAGCAATTATGATGTCTATTGTACCTCTACTCTCTTCTTGAGCCCAATGTTCCCTGTCTGCCAGTCTGCTAGTATTCTTTTCCTTCCCACTTTTCTGTCTTTCAGACTACCCAGAATCCTAAATCATTTTAATGGTTTGGAAACAAATAAAAAGAAATGCAAATATAAACTCCCATTGCCAGAAAATGGTTTGGAGGAAAAAGAAAAGAATATTAATTAGAGTTCAGAGAGTGGAAACTCTTAACTTGACTACCTCCATTTTCTTGTCCATACACACATATAAACACCTCTATTGGTTGCTCAGAGACTGAGTCTGCATCCTTCCAGCCTCCTTTTTAATGAGCATTGTTTAGTGTATCATTCTCAGGGAGCCCTATCATTGGGAACCTCTATTACTCCACTTCTAATTTTTTTTTAATTTATGGCAAAGTATAATACTGTCTTTGTTCAAAATACATGTAAAATCAGAGAAAGTGGGCTACAAATTAGTAATCACTGTATTAATTAGCTACATAGACTGATCTTGTGACATCTGTGTTGACAGTAGTCCAGAAAAATAAGGTTTCTGAGTTGCTGGATATCTGAATTTCAGATATACATGATATTTTACTGTATTTTACAATGATGTATACATAATACATTAAGCTAATATGCTATTATGCATAATATACAGTTATTATATATGTAAGCAATAAAATTACATAAGTAAGACATATGGTCCAGAGATGTTCTCTAGTTATAATAAATAGCTCCTGTATTCATATTTTATCAATTCACTGTGCTTTTCCTTAATATTCTATTAAGTTTAGTGGCACATATTTTGTAATGTAAGAATACATTATTCTTATGCAGTTTTAAATTGAAAATCTGGAAACATATTTTAGATATTTGTGTTTATGAAATTCACGTTTTGAGAAATTATGTTTATCCAAAAACTATTTCAGATCCTGCTTGTAGATCCTGCTTGTCTTGTTGAAGAAAGTCAGTGTGAGTTTACAATTCTCACTATGTTATGTGAAGCAAAGGGGAACATTACAGTTTCTGGAAACCTTTCTTTATTGAAAATAGCATAAAAGTAAGATAGTTGATGGATAACTAGCTCAGGAAGTTCTAGTTGCTTTATATGTGGTAATAGAAGAAGAATATATTTGAGATCAAGAAGAATTCACCTGGAATCATTGCTACTTGCCAACATAATATTTTTCTCAAAGCTATTATTTTTGGACTTCAGTTTCTTCATTTACATAATTTAAAAAGTGGCACCTACTAAAATAGCTATAATATATAAAGAATAGTCATTGCAGAATCTAGTACAGACAGTATTTCAGCAACATTAATATTGTGTCTATACATTGTGTAAACACTGAAAATTGGGTAATTTATAAGGTTTTCTAAAGCACATCATTACAATTTGCAAAAATAAACCTTACATCACTTATGTGCGAGACTAGTTTATGTAAGAATTTCATTTACTCATTTATTTTGTTTAATTCTTAAGAAATTATAGTGTTTTAGTAGTTTATCATATGATATACATTTTTAATATAAAGTTGCATAATCACATTTGGACTGTAATATTTTTATTGTATATTTTAAGAAGAACCATAATTCAGGGGAATTATACTAAGGTAATTATAATAAATTATTTATATAGAAGAGTGTATTTTATAATTAAGTCCTAAATGCCAACCTATTGTATTACTTTTATTCATAACTTTTTTGTTTATAAAGGTAATGCATATTTATTGTATAAAACTTTTTAAGAAGAGAAAAGTGTAAAAGAGGTAAATGACTACCATAAATTAACAACAAAACAAAGGCATTGTGTAATCAAGTTACTGTCTTTATAGAAAATTGCTCTTACGAATCAGTGTAAAAAGGTAAATATCCCAATACAAAAAATAGATATATATAATTCATGATATGGGCTATCAAATTAATATAGTAGCCACAAAAATCCAATTAAAATATTTACCTTTTATCAGTTCTCAGATTAGTAAAAACTACAGGAGATTCAAACTGGAGGTTTGAGGTAAACAAGATTTTGGTATATTGGAAGGCACTTAGATAATACAGAGTTTAGCTATTTCTCTTCTAGCATTGCATGAAAGGAACTGCCAACACGAAAACTGTATGCAAATTAAGGTATATATAAATAATGAATATTTCTGAAAACAGTATAAATAGTAATATGAAATAAACCATGTTATCACGTATATCTATACAATAGAGGTCATTAAGCCTGACAATTATGTATACATGTTTGATTAATAATACAGTGAGCATTTTCTAATGAGTTAAAGAGCTGACCTTTAGTATGCTTTTATTTTTTTAATATTATAAGAAAGTGTATAATGAATATTAGCTATAAACTTCATCTACATCTGTGCCTACATTTTTATAGTTATTATCGTATAGTAATTGTGCATAATAATGAATTGCACCATGGCATTTTTATATATGTACATAATATATTTTATCGTTCATCTCCTCTTACCCTCCCCTGCTCACCTCCCATTCCTGTTGATCCTCTTACTCTTTCCACTTCTATCTTCACCCCCTTTTTCAATTTCTTTCTGCATGTCCCTCTGACTCTCTCTTTTTATCTTTTTTGATGACTGTAAGTTTCAGTGGGGCTGTTTTTAGGTTACTAGGTAAGGAATTACAGAAACATGGGCTCATTACTAGAAGCTATGTCACTAAAGAAAAATAATGTGTTTTCCTTATCCTAGAAGCTATTAATTGCTTATAGATCTGCAGGGATGGTTGGCACCTGGTAAGCCCTCTCCATGGCTGTTATTATCTGCTTATAGGTTGGGGAATAAGGGGTAGGTTTAAGTCAGTTAAGTGAGTAACCAACTACTCTGATCAGATAGGAGTCCTGCCATACAGGAAGGACTCTACTACTGGTAGTCAAAGACCTGTGGCTGGGGAAGCTACTGCTGTTATTTTGCAAAATGGATACTATGTCTTCTTCAAATTGCTGTCTAAATAACTATGTTTATGCTTAGGTTAGTGCTCCCATCATCTTCGGTTAGAGAAGCTCCTGTTTGCTGTGGGCAGGGGTAAATGCAGAGACTTATAACTGGTCAAACTGTAATTGTATTTTAAGATATATTCCTAGAATATTATTTAAAGGATATAAACAATTTTAGAAATTCTTAAACATTTTTTGCAATTCTCAGTTTATATTAATTGGATGGATCTTATGGCAGAGAGGAGTAGTAATATGTTCTTACTAATGTTCTCAGGTTGCCAGTCTTTAATCATGCTTGCGATTATACTTTATTGGATCTTTTCCTTTTGCCTGTGTGTAGGCTTTGTTTCTATGATAAGAATACAATTTATCATTTAGAAATGGGTTTCTCTACGCTGGTTGTTAACTTTTTCATATTGCTTTTTTTAAAAAATCTTTTCAGACGTGGGTTGGCAATAAGCGAAGAAAAATGAGTAGTAAAAGCTGTGAATCGGGAGCAGCAGGAATTGTGTCTGGTACCTCATTGGCAGCTCCAGACATTACTGTCAGAAATGTGGTTAATATTGCCCGCCCTTCAAGCCAGCAATCTTCTTGGACTTCTGCCAATAATGATGTCATTGTAACTGGCATATACAGTCCAGCAAGCTCATCAAGTAAGCAAGGCACTACAAAGCATACAAATACACAAATTACAGAAGCACATAAAATTCCTATTCAGAAGGCAGCCAGTAAAAATGACACTGAATTTCAATTGCACATTCCTGTTCAAAGACAAGTAGCACACTGTAAAAATGCTTCTGTGCTCCTAGGGGAAAAGACAATTATTTTGTCAAGACAGACAAGTGTACTAAATGCTGGAAACTCAGTGTACAATCACACAAAGAAAAGCTATGGAAGTTCTCCGGTGCAAGCTTCTGAAATGACAGTACCTCAAAAGCCATCTGTGTGCCAGCGACCTTGCAAAATTGAACCAGTTGGGATTCAAAGGTCATATAAACCTGAACATGCAGGTCTGGCATCACATAACTTATGTGGGCAAATGCCAACCATTAGAGACCCTTGCTGTAGAACACAAAACTTGGAAATTCGTGAAGTATTTTCATTGGCAGTCAGTGATTACCCTCAGAGAATTCTGGGAGGAAATACCACACAGAAGCCAGGCTCAGCAGAAGGAACTTGTTTGTCCATTGCAATGGAAACTGGAGATGCAGAAGATGAATATGCCAGAGAAGAAGAGCTGGCATCAATGGGAGCACAGATAAGCTACTCAAGGTTTTATGAAAGTGGCAATTCCCTTCGAGCTGAGAACCAAAGTACAACTTTGCCTGGACCAGGAAGAAACCTGCCAAATTCACAAATGGTAAATATTAGAGATTTGTCAGACAATGTACTGTATCAAAATAGAGACTACCATTTGACACCACGGACCTCATTGCATACAGCATCTACCACTATGTACAGTAATACTAATCCATCACGGAGTAATTTTTCTCCACATTTTGTATCATCAAACCAACTGAGGTTATCACAAAACCAAAACAATTACCAGGTAAGGCATACATTTATTTTATAAAGATTTTTATATGTGTGCTTGTTTTAAAACTGGTGGTTTTATACAGTTATATCACAGCCTAGGTCACAGCTCATATTTTGAAATAATTTGAGACTTTTATTTGAAAATGTTGAATTGTAGCCAACACCTTGAAGAATGGTGTGTTTTCTATATCAAATTTTAAAATGATGAGGACTTTTAAAAATAAAAGGAATATAGATACTTAATAAAATTTGTCTGACATAAAATAATTTGTTCAAGACATGGTACTTTATAGGAAGCATAGGATTTCCCGCATTTAATAAGATTATATTGGTCATGTCCCCAGTTGCCTTCCTTGGATGCATTGATAGGCAGGTGATGCAGCACTCTAGATAGTAATGGCTGAGAACTTAGACCTTGAATGGGTTAGCTAACTCATGTGTCCAAAAGGAGATGCCTGATTAAAATGTTAAATTGAGCATTAGTCAAATAATCTTTTTAAAAAAGATTTATTTATTTCATATATGTGAGTACACTGTTGATCTCTTCAGACACACCAGAAGAGGGCATTGTATCCCATTACAGATAGTTGTGTGTCACCGTGTGGTTGCTAGGAATTGAACTCAGGACCTCTGGAAGAGCAGCAGTTGGTGCTCTTAACTGCTGAGCCATCTCTCCAGCCCTCAAATAATCTTTTGTATGGTGCTTATTGGAAAAGATATATCCAGAGTAAGACTTTGGAGAAATATTAGACTGGGAGCCTAACAGCATTTATTTCTTTACTGTTTTACATATTTAATAGTTTGGGTATGTTTCAAATAATCTTGTTTTTAAAAGATTTATTATATATTTATCGATATATATATATATGTATATACATACATACATACATACATACATATATATGTATATATCTTCCATATGTATATATGTATACACACACACACGAGAGAGAGAGAACGAGAGAGAGAGAGAGAGAGAGAGAGAGAGAGAGAGAGAGAGAGAGAAAGGGAGAGAGAGAGAGAGCACACTCGCCAGAACACTGTAGCTGTCTTCAAATACACCAGAAGAGGGCACCAGACCCCATTACAGATGGTTGTCAGCCTCCATGTGGTTATTGGCAATTGAACTCAGGACTTCTGGAAGAGCAGCCAGTGCTCTTAATCTCTGAACCATCTCTCCAGCCTCCTCAAATAATCTCTTTAACTGCGAACTATAAGTCTACCTCTGAACCTTCCTTAAGGTCTTCTCCTTAAAAGGAAAAAAAAAAACAACAACAAAAACAAATATGGAATTTGAGAATTTGAATAATAAGATGTGGATATTTGCTGTTTCCTTGCTACTGGCTACACATCCTTATGTGTTCAACCACAATACTGAAGGAAAGATGCTTCCAGGATTTTCGGAATTTAACACATCATTTTCTCCTAACTCTCTCTACAGTTTTATAATTTAAGATGGAAAGCAATGGCTGATTGTAGTGCTATACTACTTGCAGTCGTCACTACAAGCTCCTGGCCATCCTAATTCACATAACTAATTCTAGGCCAGCCTGAGCTACATAGTAAGTCCTTGTCTCAAAATAAAAATAATAAAGATAATAAAGAGAGATAGTAATGCTAGGTGGAGAAAAATTAAAAAAAAAAAAAACAATGATGTAGTACTGAAAGTCCATTCCTTCAGTCCGAGTGCTCACATGTCCCACTTTTGGATATCTGAACTTCCAGTTCATAGAGAAAGAGAGCCTCAGACATCTACAGACACATTACAGTAATGAAAAATTCAATCAGTTAAGTCTGCCTCTTGTTCACGTAAGAGACTAGGGATTGGGCCAAAACTGTTTTCATGTCATGTCACACTAAAAACACAGCTCTAAAAATGGTCAATAAAAATACCATACATTTTATAACCACTTAGTCATTTGCTTAGTTGCCATAGGTTTTGAAAGGTTTTCAGAGCTGCCACAATGCTGGTTTAGTCCTTCACTACTTGTTTTTCATTTTGTTTTGACATAGAGACCCAATGTAATGCTGGCTTGGAACTGCCTATATAAACTTGCCAAGGTTTTGTAATCCTCCTGCCCCAGACTCCCAAGTTCTAGTTATGTGCTCCAACCTCTATCCCATTAGTTGTTTACTTAATATTGTCTTAGCAGAACAAATTTCTAGAGCTTCCTAACTCTTATTGTTGCTAACTTCAATCTGCCATTTGTTTTCAAAATATAGTTACTACATTAGAGCCCATAAGGTTAGTGTAACAAGAAGCTATGGTGTTTAAAATAAAACATTATGAAACAAAAACCCTATAGTTTGCTTCAAGGAAGAGTTGTATGCAAAGGAGAGGTATGGTAAAAATACTAGCATAACCCTCCAAACATGGTAGTTTACTAACAAAATATGAATGCTCCATTATTTCCTGGAGCTCTGATGTGTTGCTAACCATGTTATAAAATGACTTCATTTAATTTATAAAATGGTATTGTAAACTTAATGTTATCATTTAGTAGGTATAGTTTCTGAGATTAGTAATGAACATTGATATTTTCTCAAATGTCTTTTTACGTGAGCAAAATTAGGTAATAAAGCATTCTGGAAGATTTCATTTCAAATTTGTAATTGTATACTGCCATATGCCTTTGAATCTGAAAAAAGTCTTTACAGATAAAGTTTATATCATTTTGGTTATAATATTGCAATATTTTACAGCCAGTATTTCAAGAATTGAGAATAAAATGAGTTTTTTTTTTATGTTACATCTGAGGACCTTTTCTGATTTCATTTACACATCATAGAATTCCAAGTTTCTCATTCTTTATTTTTGTAGCTCATAAAATTTAACCTCTAAAATTATGTAGAAATAAACTCAAAATAGCATCTTGGTTGTGAATTGCAAGAATTTTGGTTGGGTCATAAATGTTCCTAAAGCATCTGTTATCTCTTAATGGAAAAAAGATTTCTATATTTAAAGCACATTAGTTGCTTATCCAAAAATGATAATATTAGAAAATACTTTGTAAAGCTAATCTGCTTCTCAGAGCCCTGATAGAGACCGGGTAGAGAGAAGAATGGAAAAACTTGATATGTGCATCACGACATGGTTTCTTCTTTGTTTCCGAGCAATTCATACTCAAAGAGATAAATACTTAATGTTGTTTCTCATTTGTGTTTCCTAGCCTCTAACTGTTAAACGTGTGCACTGAGGAGGGCAAAAGCATTGGAAGAACTAGGAAGCTACAAAGGACCTCCATGAGACTGGGAAAAGTGAATCTTTAAGGAAGGGAGTGAGGAGATAATAGAATAAAATAAAAGGCAGAATAATGGAGTGAAAGCCTATACTAGGGCAAGGGGAAGGTAGGAAGATAAGGAAGGAGTGGATAGGATAACAATCAATACAAATGAAATATGTCTAAAATGCCTTATGGGGACCTGTTAATCTGTTATTTTGTGAGCTGATTTTATATATATAAAGTAAAATGTTCTTTTCAACCAGAAGAAATTTCCTCTCCTGTCCCCATGTTCTTACTCTATTAAAGGAGTCTTTTGCATCTTGCCATGCTTAGCTTTTTGTAGAGTTTCAGCAAGTGAACAGTGAAGGCTATAATCAATTCAATTAATTAGAAAGTATTTATTGACTTCCTGTCAAATGCCCAGCAATATTCTCATGTTATACACCTCATAAGTTAAAAAAAAGATAGCGAACTCTGACAATTAAGCATTATGATTGTCAGGCATTAAAAGCTAAATAATTGATTTATGAATTTTTTACTGTTGACAGTTATTGCCTAATTGTTTCAGTTAATCAAATCACATTTAATGAAATGCTAATTAATAAAGATTCAATTTTCCTAACTCACATAAAATAAAACATATTTCAGTTTGTAGCTTCAGTGGTTTGAAATTTTAAAAATAGGGTATCCATCATGTGTATAGAATTCTTTATAGATGTCACAGTTAGGTTTCTATTGCTGTGATAAAGACATGACACAAAGCACCTTGGGGAAGAAAGAATTTATTTGGCTTACACTTCCATATCACAATCTATCACTAAGAAAAGCCAGGACAGGAGCTCCAGCAACAACCTAGATGCAGAAACTGGAGCACAGGCCATGGAGGATACTGCTTACTGGCTTGCTCCTCCTGGCTTGATCAATTTGCTTTCTTAAATACCCTAGGACCATCTGCCCATTGATGGCCTTGCTCAGAATGGGTTACACTCTCCTACACCAAAATTTAATCAAGAAAATGTCCTACAGGCTTGCCTACAGACAAATCTTATGGAGGCATAGTCTCATTTGAGGTTCTCTTTTCTCAGATGAGTCTAGCTTCTGTCAAGTTGACAAAATTAACACAATTGACCCTTTGTCAACTTGACACAAAAACACATCACTATTAAACCATAAGATTTTCTTTCTTGTTTGTCTCCCAAATGTCATGTTACTATTAATATTACAATAGAAAACATAGAAAAACTTTAAAAGTTCCACAGTCTTGAAAAACTTCAACAATTTAAAAGCCAAATTATCTTTGAAAACTCAATGTCTCTTTAAAATTTTAAAGTCGCAAAAATATTCACTGTCTTATAACTGTGAGTTCCCGTAAAGTAAGAAAACAGTCTAAATACTTTATTGCTCCAAGAAGGAAGAACAAATGTATAGTCACAATCAAAGCAAAGCAAAACTGACATCCAGCAGTATAAATCAAATCCTGAGGCTGAATATTCCCCAGGTAGAACTTTCTTGTGATCTTCTGGACTCCACAGAACCTGGGCAACTCAAGTTCTTTGTTTCTGCCATCCATAACACACATAGCTTATTTCATAGGCTCAAGCTGTTGCTATCCTTTGTGGTCATCCCTTGGCACTAGCATCTCCAAAATGCTGCAGTCTCCATGTGCTGCACCTTGACATATGAACTCCTAGGCTTTCTTCAGGAACTCTGGACCTATTACTTGGTGGCAATCCTCAGCCTTTTTCTATAAGTTCTTCAATCCTGGAGTTTCTACTACAACAGAGGATTTACCTTCACCAATGGCCTCTCCTGGCCTCTCATAGTGACAAAATTCAGTGCTTTTTGGGACTCCTTCATGTGTTCAAATCCAATACTATGTGAGAGATTCTTACACATTACTAAGTTTGGCTGCCAACACAAGATACATCCTTGTCCCCCTCTGGACCACAGCTTCCATGTACTGAACCTGAGAGAGCATTCCCTGAAGATTTTGCCTCAACGGTGCTGGGCTTTTATTAATCACAGTTGATCTCTCAGCCCAAACCAGCCAGTTTGGTTGTCCCAGGAGGGCAAAGGTTTCATTGTAGTGGTGATGGTCTCTTGTTAATCATAAGTGACTTTCACCCCCAGCTGACCAAAACTCATATATTTTATTCCAATGGATCACTTGAGTGGCCTGGATCTAGTCTTTGCTGGGTTCTCAAAACTTCTCTCTAAAACTTTACAGGGAAGGCTTCCATTTGCTTGCACTTTTTCAGCATTATCTTTTAAGTTACCACAGATCAGCTCATTAAGCTCTGGGTAATCAATGATTTTGCCATCCCAGTGTCACAAAACACATCATAGTCTTCCTAAGAATGACATGGTCAGGTCTGTCACAGTAATACCCCATCATAAAACACCATGACCAAGCACATGGGAAAGAAAAGGTTTATTTGGTTTAGACTTCCACATCCCAATCCATCATTGAGGGAATTTGGACCAGGCATACAAGCTGGAACCTGGAGTGGAGGCAGGAAACTTATAGGAAATGACTTTGGTTCGCAATCTGTCTTATGGCTAAAGTAAGTTGCTTACTGACTTGCTCTCCATGATTTACTTTCATATAGAACTCAGAACCACTTGCCTAGGAGTGGCATCACCCACAGTGATCTGGGCCCTCCCATACCAACAATTAATCAAGAAAATACCCCATAGTCTTGCATACAGGCCAGTCTTTTGGAGACATTTTCATAATTGAACTATCTTCTTTTCAGATGACTAGCTTGGGTCACATTGACAAAACACTAACTAACAGAATAACTAAATTACTTTTAGAATCAAGTTAATGCTTTTGACATGTGATTCCTGTATGACCTTTTATAGGATTAAAATTCTCTAAAAGGAAACAAATTTCAAATTAACCATATACATGACTTTTGAATGTACACCCATCAAAAGTAATAAGTATCTAATGTATAATTAACATATTGATATACATCATCAGCTTCAAGTATAAGCACAATTTTACATGAAACATGTTACATTTGGATTCGCTATGCTCAACAATACAAACAATTAATTCTAATTTACATTTAAGCAATTGTGTTATTTTTTTTAAAACACATCAATTTTTGCCATAAGACAGATTTCAAACAAAAGGCATTTCTTTCTATTAAATTTATAATTCTTGGTTGAATTAAATAGGTTGGCCTGTCTAGGAAGTAGCTTTATGACGGTCATTTTAAAAGGTCATTGTCATCTCAAGCATCCAATTATTTTTCTGTCTCTTGTATAAGATCTGTCTTAGAGCATGTAGGTTTTTTTTACATTTCTCTTCTGCGTTCCTACTTTGCCTATCTTACTTTCTAGCCTAAATTACCTCTTGTACAAATTCATATAAAATTCTCTGTAGTTCTTATACATGGACAGTCATGTTAAATTTTCTAATATATAGAAATACAGTTCTGTCACATAACAGGTATACCACAGAAATTTCAATAGCTCCATACTTTCCACAGAATTAGAAGTGTACATGGCATTCCTTACTTCCACCAAATGACTTCAGCCTACCATAGCAGTGCTAGATGAACTGACAGTTTCTCAGATATAGCTGTGATTTCATGCCACAACAGTGATACTATTCTTTTCCCCTGGAATGTCTCTTTTTTTATTTCTATCAAAATTCTACTCACTTTTTAAGATTCAGCTGAGATATCAATCCACAAGTGGGTGTAATTTCGCCATACTTTGAACTCCTATTACTTTATTTATTGGACATCCATTATAACTCTTATTATAGTTGTCTTTGTATTAAAATCTTTCATGTACCTGTCTTATCTCTTCCCTTCAAACCATAGTTCTTGCCCTCCAGGAAATTAGGTTTTACCTATCTTTTTATTTCCTGTAACGGCTAAAATGGCATCTCATATAGGAGAGATACTTGATAGACATTTGAACAGAATTTAAATTAGATACCTTGAAAAGTTATATCTACTTATTTTAATAATGTTCAATTTGTCAAAAAGTTTTTGAAGTCTTTTACAATTTTTTTAAGAACCTGTGGGATTCTTTTAAATGCTTTTACTGATGACAAATCATCACTAAAATTTGATTTTAGAAAATAGAATTCATTCTGAGCCACATTTAGTGAATAGTATGAATGTTTAATCTAGGCTGTGTTTTTTAGTTACAATGAAAGGTGTGTGAGTAATGAGACAGAATCTCTGGATAAGGCGTGAACTGACATTTCCAAGTTTCCCAGATGCTTTCAACAATGACAACATTATTATAATGAGTTTATAATATCATAAATTTTCTAGTTTGAAATGCAGAGCACTCATTTGGCTGTGTAAGTTCTAAAATGTTTGTGAGATCCACCTTGTAGATTTATTTCATAGTTTTCTAAATCAGGTTGCTTATGTGTAAAATTAAACTAACTGTCCATTTTATTTGAGTACTATGTTTTATGGATTCTAGTGTATGAGAATCCTGTCTTTCAATCTTGCACCAAAAAAGACTCCTGAAAGTCAAAGGAATGTTTATTTGTAGTATTACTCAATTTTATTTTTATATAATCTAGCTATTCTGACTAGCTGTTCTTTGGATTTTGCTAGAAATGTAAGGAATTAAATAATACATTACAGTAGATGTTAGGTGAATAGAAAATTTTAGTATCATCTAACATTTTAGTAGTTGATAGTTTAGGATTCTGTTTTATCCATAATTCTTTGCTGTATCATACTTGTTTTCCAGAGGTTCTGCATAGCTACTTTTGAGTTATTCTCACTAATAGGAATATGTGAAGTGATAATTCAAAATAATTGGATATCTCTATTTGTATGGAGCACATGATTATTTCAGTTGATTTATCATTTATTTCTAAAATGAAAATCAATTATTCATACTCTGCTATGACCTTCCAAATTCACCTAATAACCATTTTATTATACATTTAGTGAAAATATTTTACAATAATAAAATACTTTTACTTATGTTAAGTCAAGTTTATATGTGCGTTATACAGATAATTGAAGTAAGTATATTCTTAACTCTGATCATTACTCTCTTCCATTTGTAAATGTTAAAAATCTCTCAAACTTTGGAGACAGTACTAGAAAATATTTGCTGGAATATGAAATACTTGTATATTATGGAAGATGTATCTATCTGTTCATGACTGACACATTGCAGAACTTCATTATCAACACTAAACACTGGACTATATCTCAAAAAGAACAGCTTTTACTGGAGATACTTTTTATCTAGAGAACCTTTATGTTTAGATGATATAGCTTAAAATTTCACCTTTGCTACCTTTTACAGTTATATATTATTTATACAAAAGAATCATCCTTCAAATCAGTGATCTTAAAATCTATATTTGTCACTTTGTGATAAAAGATAGAAGGCATATCAAGATAGTTATCTAACAAAGACACAATTTAGAAAAACAGTTTCTCAGTGATTTGTACTGAATCCCTAAGATTACTTAATTCCTAAAATATCAATATATCTTAATCCACATTAAGAAGGTACCTGTAATAATATTTATATTAGTAAGTACTTAATGTTCAAAGTAAATACCACTAGTGTGTTTCATTTATAGTGTCATCTCTTGTTTTGTGATTATATGCTATGCTATTTAAAAAATTTCTTCTCTTAATCCATAGAACATTGAATTTTTAAAAATACTTTTATTTTTTACATACTTTCATATCCCTTACAGTGCCCAACAAGTATTTTTGTTTTAATTTCTGGAAGATTCTACACCATTTCTAATTTTTTTTTCTAAAAGGGAAGGCTCTTTAAATAAGTAAGGAATGAATGCCTTCGATTTGCCTATGTTCTAAATACAGATCTATTTTTCTCCACATTATATACGATGTTTTGTTTTAGAATTGATCAACATTACAAGCAATGTTATACATACTAAGATTCGATTTGTTGTTTTCACAGATTTCAGGAAACCTTTCTGTGCCTTGGATTACAGGGTGTTCTAGGAAAAGAGCAGTAAGTAACCTTTGGTTTAACACAACACATGAGTTTCCTGTCATATTCTTAGTGGGAATATCATTGACATTTTTAGTAATCTTTATAGAAACAATAAAACCTAGATTTGATAAAATGAAATTGTCTCAAAACACATATTTCTAGATCATATTATCTAATCTTCAAAGGCAACCTCAATTCCAGAAATCAATATACTGAGTAATCTGTAAGCAAGACTTCTTTCTGTTTAAAAACAAATTTATATTTTTATTTGCAAGTTTTTTTATACTACCATTTATAAAAAAGAAACATTTAAGTAAAAAAATGAAAGAAAATAGATTCATAACTAAAGGAAACATTTAAAGCAACTCATAAAATATCTTAGTTTTCTATTTCACTGATCATACAATTTAATCTTAACAGCCAATAAATATTTACTAATATACCTCACCACTCTTACTACAATTCAGGATTTTAGAAGTGATATGTAGTTAATATTTATAACTACTCTAAGTTCTGTACTGTAATATCATAGAAATTCAGTAAGATTGCATTTACCCATAGAATCTCATTGACTGTTTCTGTGTAGGACCCATAAAACTATATTTAACCAAGTACCTAGAATACTTTGTTGTAGCTGGTACCTACAAAAAACTACAAAGCTGTGGAAAATAAATACACATTTATAAAGGTAACTTAAGTTACAAAAGAATTGATAGGTTTGAGAACAAATGAAATTAGAGCTAGAACTTCAATATTCAGACAAGACTGTCCAGATTCTTTACTTCCTTCCCTTCCCTGTAAAGTAGCTATACAATGCTGAAAATAATGTAAGAGCTTTCTCAAAGGTGGAAAGAAGGGGAAATGGTTAGAGAGCCCAGAGCATAGAGGAATCATAAGGTCCTTTGTCATTTACTTAACAGCAAAAGCAGAAGGCCACCTGATTTAAATGGCATGTAACACTTATACTAGTAACAGAAAAAAAACTCACACAGCATTAATACCTTCACCCTCCTGAAGAGTTCCGTAAATAAGTTTGGGAATTTGGTAAGGAAGATCAGCTGGAAAGAAGCTTTAACTGACATGTTGTAGCCAGGGAAGTGCTCACCTTCCCAACTGGGACTGAGCTTAGTCGTTCTCCCAGAGACACCCAAATAGAAAGCAAAAAGATGACACTGAAACAAACAGCTTTGTCTGTGCAGCCTCTCTCTGTGTCCTGTACACTACACAGCACCACATTTCATGGACTAAGGCAGGTTTCTAATTGGTATCATCACGAGAAATTAAGCTACAACATGAAGTTCCTGAAATATGGTGAATCCATTTTTCTTTCTACAGATATAGATCTGTTGATTGGCATTATAGGGAAGTTATCTTCACAAGTACCTGGGTTTCTGTCACTTTAGGTGGCACTAACATGTATCAGTGATATCAGATCATAAGAAGATACAGAAATTAAAGAATCACTGAAACTATAATCATATTAGGTTTCCAGAGAATGCCCTGAAACAGGCAAAGATTGGACTGAAGTCAGTCTTGAGGCAGTATCTGACGTAAAGAAAGGTACAGCTTACTTAGGGAAAGCAAAGGGTATTGTTTTTGAAAGTTTCCTTTGGAAGGGTTAACTGTCACACCACAAGAAGTAGGTCTTAAGTCATCTGACATTACCATATTAGGTTAAAATGCACTGTGAACTCTGGTTTAGGGCTAGGACAGATGTTTGCAAAGTTCCGGGCACATCTCCGGTTAAGAGGTGAATGGAAAAGAACACAGAACAAAGGTCCTAGATAATATATGACTTAACAATGTGACAATGGTCGGCCTGTTCTGGGCCTGGGAAGCAGGGAAACTGAGTGAGTTCTTGCCCTTCTAAAAAGCCCTTCCATTTAGAATTTGCTGGAAAGTTGGTTTCCAAGAGGCATGGGCTTCCCAGTCTTGTGATAGGACAAGACTGTAGATGCCACCACAAAGTCTAAGCCTAACCTAAGCAGATGAATATCTATTAAAAAAAAAGATAAGACTAAAAGCCTTGGAAGATAATGGTCAAGATATCCAGGAACCAGGTGAAAATCCCTCATTATACAAAGTCACAGGAATCTTTCACCATGACTGATAAAACCAGGCTACTGGCACAACAGATGGTGGCATTATCTGACAGACAAGGTAGAAGAAAATTGTGAAAGCACTTCAGTAAGCAGGCACAAGTTATCTTCAGTGGCAGCAAGTGAGTGTTAGGCTAGAGGCTAAGGCTATATAACTTGGTTGGTACAGTGCTTGCTTGCCACACATTCGGCACTGGCTTCCATCTCTAATACTTAAAAAGTAATCTAAAGAAAGCAATAGACATTATCAGAGTAAAAATAGTATTGAAAAGTCCATCTAACATAAGCAACTTGCCAGTTGGCTCAGTATTGGCATGGAGATGAAAGAATATATAATAAGTGAACATGAGAGCAAGTAAGTAGAATTTAAGGCAACAAAACAATGAAAACAAACCTTCAGAAGATAGGCTGAAGTTATTGAAGTGAATTTATACTGTATCTTAATTATACCTCAATTAATCGTTAATGAATATTCCATCCAGTTACTGATACACCTTGGTATTTTAATATACTTTAAAAACTCTTAATATTTAAAAGCTCTCAATCTTATGAAATAGAAATACAGTCATAGAACATGTAATAATAATGCAGCTTCTAAAATGGCATGTGGAGGAAGTGTAAATTACATATTGTATTTTAAAGGAAATTATTATACTTACATTTTGCAATGTAATTTTTATAAATTTGTACATTAGCGAGAGTTAGCATATGCATCTCATATATTTATCAGTCTTGGTTTTGTTTTGTTACAGAGCTAAGGATTAGATCTAAGACCTTGCAAAGGCTATAGGCAAACGCTCTAATGACTGAAGTTTTTTTCTCTGATGGCAACATCTGCAATCTGTTCTCTAAGTAAATTCCCAATATATAATACATTTTTTTGTAATGGTACATATTTAAATGAACTTGAGCCTCCAAGATGCCTCTGCAGATAAAGACACTGCCATGCTTGAGCATATGAGATTGGCTCCAAGATCCCACAGGGTAAAAGGAGAGAACCTTCTCTTACAGGTTGTTCACACAAAGTTTATGGCATGTCCCATACTGCCATACAAATGAATGAATGTAACTTAAAGTTTACATGATCTTTAGTATCTCTCCTTGCCTTTATGAGACTCCATTCATGCATATATTTTTTCACTGGATCTCATAGTCCCCTTGTTCTTTCTTCTACCTTTGCTATTAATTCTTTTCTTTTTATCTTCCAACTGCTAAATTTAAAATTATATCTCCATTTCATCTAGATTTTGCAGTTTTCCCCCCCACAAGCTCCCATCCCCTCCTCCCTCCCCCTGCCTCTATGAGGGTGCTCCTCCACCCACCCACCCACTCCTACCTCAGCAACCTAGCATTCCCCTATCCTGGGTCATCAAGCCTCCATAGGACCAAGGGGCTCCCCTTCTAGTAATGCCAGATAAGGCCATCCTCTGCTACATATCCAGCTGGATCCATGGGTACCCCCTGTGTACTCTGGTTGGTGGTTTAGTCCCTGGGAGCTCTGGGTTGTCTGGTTGGTTGATATTATTGTTTTTCCTATGAGGTTGCAAACCCCTTCAGCTCCTACAGTCCTTTCTCTAACTCTTCCACTGGGGTCCCTGTGCTCAGTCCAGTGTTTGGCTGTGTACATCCACATCTGTATTGGTCTAGCTCTGGCAGAGCCTCTCAGGGGGCAGCTATACCCGGCTCAGTAAGCACTTCTTGGCATCAGCAATAGTGTCTGAGTTTGGTGACTGTATTTAGATGGATCCTCAGGTAGGGCAGTCTCTGGATGGCCTTTCCTACAGTCTCTGCTCCACTCTTTGTCCCTGCATTTCCTTTTTTTTTGTTTGTTTGTTTGTTTCAAGACAGTATTTCTCTGTGTAGCCCTGGCTATCCTGGAACTCACTTTGTAGACCAGGATGTCCTCAAACTCAGAAATCCTCCTGCCTCTACCTTCTAAGTGCTGGGATTAAAGGCGTGAGCCACCACTGCCTGGCCTGCATTTCTTTTTGACAGGAGGAATTATGGATTAATATTTTTGAGGTGGGTGGGTGGCCCCATCCTCAACTAGGGGCCATGCCTAACTTCTCCATATGGTCTCACCAGGTTCTGTCTCCCTTTTGTTGGGTATTTTGGATAAAGTCCTCCCTGTTGGGTCCTGGGAACCTCTTGGGTCCCTGACATCTGGGACTTTCTAATGGCTACCCCCAGTTCCCTTTCCACCACTGCTACACACCTACTTTCAAATTCCTGACCCTCTGTACTTCTCTCCCATCTCCTCCCATATCTGAATTATACCCCCCTTTTCCCTTCCTTTCCTCTCTCCCTCCCAGATCTCTCTCTTCCTTGACTTCCCAGAGATTATTCTCTCCCCACTACTGAATAGTACTGTAGCATTTACACTTTGGTGTGAGCTTCTTTCTTTGTGGGTTTCATATGGTCTGTGAGTTGTATCGTAGGTATTCCGAGCTGCTTTTTGGCTAATATCCACTTATCAGTGAGTGCATACCATGTGTGTTCTTTTGTGACTGGGTTACCTCACTCAGGATAATATTTTCAACTTCCATCCATTTGCCTGCAAATTTCATGAATTCATGGTTTTTAATACCCCATTGTGTAAATGTACCACATTTTCTGTATCCATTTCTCTGTTGAAGGACTTCTGGGTTGTTACCAGCTTCTGGCTATTATAAATAAGGCTGCTGTGAATATAGTGGATAATGTGTCCTTGTCTCCACATCCACAACAGCATCTGCTGTCACCTGAGTTTTTGATCTTAGCCATTCTGACTGATGTGAGGTGGAATCTCGGGGTTGTTTTGATTTGCATTTTCCTGATGACTAAGGATGTTGAACATTTCTTCAGGTACTTCTCGACCATTCCATATTCCTCAGTTGAGAATTCTTTGTTTAGCTCTGTATCCCATTTTTTTTTAAATAGGGTTATTTGGTTCTCTTGAGTTTAACTTCTTGAGTTCTTTGTATATTTTGGATATTAGCCCTCTATCAGATGTAGGGTTGGTAAATATCTTTTCCTAATCTGTTGGTTGCTGTTTTGTCCTATTGACAGTGTCCTTCACCTTACAGAAGCTTTCCCATTTTTTTCTTAATGTTCGTAGTCTTTATACATTTCAATTTGTGTCTTTGTTTTGAAAAATAGCCCTCTCCTCTATATAAACTAATTTACATGACTCACCTTTACCTGCAAACCTGGCTAAAGAGTCCAGGTGTTTTTTTGTTAGCTTTAGCACGTACGCAGACTTGTTTCTCCAGAAACTGCTCATCTCTGTCTCCTTCTGGTCTTTGACTGTGTCACCTTGTTGCAGTAACTTTTCTATGAAAGATGTGAATAAATATCCATTTATCCCACATAGGGCACTACCAATAAAGTATGATTCCACCAAAGTCTAGCTTGAGTACCATGCTATGTAAGAAATATATAAGAACTTGTTTATATTTTTCTACAATGTCAGAATTTATTTTAAACAGATGCAATCTCAAGCAGTTTCAATGCTAGCTTGCTTGCTAGACTTCACCCTTTTCCTTGGTAACTCTTGTGAAAGGCCCACGGGTTCCTATGTTCTAACTTTAATTAATAATATTTATTTCAGATCCCACATAATACACGATAAAGTAAATGTATTAGTCTGTCTATCCATCTGCGTGTCTGTGGACGTGGGCATGTATAAATGTTGCAAAATGAGTACAAAGGGGCAAGGAATTTTGAAGAGGTCTGGGAAGCTGTTATTGAGAAACAAACTGGAATGTGAAGAGTCTCTGTGCTGATAAGATAATGAGCCAGAAGGGACCTGAGGGGAAGAAGTTTCTCAAATGAGTCAGTGCAGCTGCATAGCAGAGGCTTGAGGTGCAAATTGCTGAGTCTAGCCTAGCCCTGGAGGTAAAAGGGCAGGAACACAGGAAGGAGTGGACAAAAGAAGGTCATACAGACAGCACAAAGGTCTGCAACATTTTTAAAATGTATTTCCCCTTAGTTTAAATTCTTTTGCTCTCTTTTATGCATCAACCTTGATCTAAGGTAGCACCTTCCTGGGCTAGCCCCCCACTCTAAATGTATATGAGTAGCAAGAAGGTTAAAAGACAGCAAAATGAGCAGAACAGAATATGTGGCCTGAAAGTTAGCCGCCCTACCAGTCTTTGGCTTTTCTAGGCTTATAGAAGGATTTTGATTTTGGTGTTACCTATGATGATGGATGGCTACCTGCCATAGTAAGGAGGCAGTTCATAATACTTTTAGGATTAAGATGGTGTTGATTATGAGATATCCTTCAGAAGGTAAGAAGGCCCTCTCCTTCCAAAATGGTAACATGATTGTGGATAATATAAAAGGCGTATATAGGCCGGGCGGTGGTGGCGCACACCTTTAATCCCAGCACTTGGGAGGCAGGTGGATTCCTGAGTTCGAGGCCAGCCTGGTCTACAGAGTGAGTTCCAGGACAGCCAGGGCTATACAGAGAAACCCTGTCTCGAAAAACCAAAAAAAAAAAAAAAAAGAAAAGAAAAAAAAGGCGTATATAGAATCAGTGTAGACACCTGGTGATCCCTTGGCTAGAGTTATGCCAGGTTAGTTCAAGAAGCTCAGAGGTTGTAAAATGATTCCAGGTGGGAGGGGTCCCCAACTCCAGAACTGAATGTGAGGTAGCCATAGCATACCCCTTATTAGGTAGTTCCTGCATTTTGGTTATGGTCCCATATATTAACTGTGTAGGAACTACAGCAGGTAACGGATAGGCAGAAATGTTAGGAAAAGGTTTAAGAACATGGTCTAATATCTTAGAGAAATCATGAGAAGGGGTTTTGAGGGGGCAGTAAATGAGATAAATAAAAGCTAAGTATAGTTGTATTTAGGGAAAGGCATCTTTGTAGAGATATATCAACAGTTTTAGGAGAGTGACTTGCATATCTTGGAGTTAAAAACAGGAGATCATGGAGACTGATAGGTTAAGAAAGTTTGTAGACTGCCCTCCAAAAGACCCAACAAGTAGCTGAAAGGTCAGACATAGATATTTAACACCCAACCAATGAACAGAAGCTGCTGCCCCCTGTGGTTGAATTAGGGAAAAGCTGGAAGAAGCTGAGGAGGAGGGCAACCATATAGGAAGACCAGTAACCTCGACTAACCTGAACTCCCGAGATCACTCAGACAGTGAGCCACCAACTGGGCAGCATACACCAGCTGATATGAAGCCCCCAACACATATACAGCAGAGGACTACCTGATCTGGATCAGTAACTACTAGGAGATCAGTAACTACTAGAATCCTGTTCCCCCTTCTGTCATTTTTTTTATTGTAGGTAATATCAAGCTTTAATCTATGGTCATCAGATAGGATGTAGGTTGCTATTTCAGTTTTAGTATATTTGTTGAGACATTTTTGTGTCCTAATATGTGATCTCTTGGAAAAAAAGTTCTGTGAGTTGTTAGAAGAAAGTGTATTCTTGGGTGTCTGGGTAGAATGTTCTCTAGAGATCTGTTAGATCCATTTGATATACGATGCTTTTGACTACAGTTTATCTAATTATTGCCTGGATAATCTGTCTATTGGTGAGAATGGGCATTGAAGTCATCCACTATCACTGCATTAGGGTTAATATGTGATTTTTAGATCTGATAGTGTTTGGCTGGACTGGCAGATATGTTTTTCAGAACACTAGCTTTCAATGTGTCTATTAAAAAGTCAGGTCTTGGAGCTAGGAAGAAGACTTAGCAGATAAAAGCACTGTGGGCTCTTCCAGAAGACCTAAGTTAGAATCCCAGGACCCACATGTGGCTTATTAAAGGCTGTAACTCCAGTTCTTTTGGAATTCAATGCCCTAACCTGGACTCCACAGGCACCAGACACACATATGGTATACAAAGATACAAACAGGCAAACCTTCATCCAAATAAAAATCCTTAATTTTTAAAAAGGTGTTAAATACCTGCTTTTATATGTGACTTGGTGTTTCTCTCTTGCAGCTTTTAATATCCTTTATTCTGTACATTTAGGTTTTGATTAGGATAGGCCACAGGGAGTTTCTTTTCTGCTCCTGCCTATTTGGTGTGCTGGAGACCTTTTGTACCTTGATGGGCATCTCTTTCCTTAAATTTGAGAAATTTTCACCTGTAATTTTGTTGAAAATTATTCTTTATGCCTTTGGCCTGGTTTTCTTCTCCTTCCTCTATTCCTATTATTTGTAGATTTGGTGTTTTCATAGTGTCCCAGATTTCTTGGCTGTTTTGTTCCTATTCAAAAAAAGCAAAACAAAAAAAAAAAACCTGCTCTTTGACTGAGGTATCTTATTTTCTTCTATCTTGTCTTTAGTGCCTGAGATTCTTTCTTCTATCTCTGTACTCTGTGGGTAAAACTTACCTCTGAGGTTTTTGCTTCACTTCCTGAATCTTTCCTTTAAAGTTTTACTTCAGTTTGGCTTTTCTTCAGCGATTCTTTTTGTTTAATCCTATTTTCATATAGTGAATTGTGTTCATTATTCCACTCAACTGTTAGTATTTTTTTCAGTCTTCATTCAGGCATTTGTTCATATCCTCTTTGAACTGGTTGTACTTATAATTGCTCTAAGCCCTTGTCTTATCCAACTAAATTGCTTTTCTTAAGGATTATTATGCTTAGAGTTCTGGTTTCAGAAGGGAGTATATTGTCTTTGCCGTTCATGTGTTTTGTCATTTTGCAATGAGATCCAAACATTGGTGGTTAGGTCATTTTGTGCTGTTTTGTGGTATGCATATCTTCTCTCACATTTGTTGTTCGGGTCATGGACGAGCTGAATGATGCTTGATTTTAAATCTTGGGGCTGTTCTTGGGTCTGGGTGGAGCCCCCAGTAGTCACAGAATGGAGTGATGAATGGGGTGGCTTATTAGGGAGATGGCCAGAGAAGGATCTTGGGATCTCTAATTATACTTTGGGGGCTCTACACAGTCCCAGAGTCCATGGATGGGCACTGGAGCTCCCGCTTAGAGTTCTGGTTCAGAATTCACTCTACACAGTTCCAGGTCTGCACCAAGGATGGGTTTTGGGTGGCTTTGAGTTTTCAGTTAATGCCACGTGGGCAGGAAATGGAGCGTGGGGGCTTGAGTTAATCAGTCAGTGGAACCAGAGGTGGAAGAAAAGGAGGGTGGAGAAGGCAGTTCTGAAGGGGTAGGAGAGGAAGCTGGCTCGGAGGGGGCCAAAAGGCCATAAGGAGAAGGAAGGTCAGCATGGTCAAAGTTAATGAAGGAGTCCCTGGATTGAGTAAATTTTTCCACTGCAACATGTTTTTCATTTAGTAGCAGGATTTGGAAGATGGTAAAAGATTGACAGAGAGAAGGTCAGTAACAGAGATAGAAGATACCCTGCATGTAAGAAACTGCAGACAGCTTGCAATTGCTCTGTATGAAGTTCTTTAAATCTCTAAGAATGTTAAATGCTACCATGTTCAGGTCACTGAACTCTTGTTATCCATTTTATTTGTGGATAGACAGTGTACTCAAAGAAAATCATTTTTGCTATCTCCCCCAGAATCAAATGCTTTGAGGTTATGCAAAAGGCAGTAAGGTGAGAATCTTTAGTTAGGTGAGATTTGGTGGTACTCATTATAAAGTATGCTGACTTAAATGGGATATGAACAAGAAAAACATCCCCATGTTCCTCAGGTTCCCTTTGAGAATTGTAGACAGCTGACTACCATTAGGTTTGTTCAGAGAACAAATCAACAACCAGAGTAACCCCTGACCTCTTGTTAGGATTTCTGAACAGATAGTCAGCGAATCCTGGAGACTAAGAGGAGGACAAAGGTCTGCTGTTAGGTGCAAACACAGCAACGACAAGGATGTAGCAGTCTCACAGAGCAATCCATCTCAGTAGTACCTGCCTCAGGTGTGGGCACCAGAATCTTAGATTGGGGAGAGAGAGAGAGAGATAAGAGTGCTGTTTAAAGGAGGCATGGAGGTGTTGAAGTTGCCCATTAGGCAAAAGGTATTAGGTATGGCAGTACAGCAGGATCTAAAGCAAAGCACCAGCCCACCTGAGCAAAGAAAAGTGTTCTTTTAAAGTTCTTTGGGAGGTGGGAGACAGGGGAGACATGGTGAACCACAAAGAAGTAGGCAAAAGTCCCTTGGCATTACCGAATTAGGTTGAAAGGCCTCACATCCTGTGCTACTGGGCTAGGCTAGGTACTTGGAAAGTCCTTAGCACACTCTCTGGTAGACTTTCAGATGGAGATGTGTACAGAACAGTTGGCCTGGTTCATATGACCTGTGTGCCATGACATGTGGGATATATGGGCATGGTTAAGTGCATAGCATGTGAGATAGGACAGTGGTCATGCTGCCTGTGATCCAGTGCTAGAGAGGCAGGGTGTGTTTTTGTCCTGCTTATAGCCTTCTCTGTGCAAAGCCTTGTTATCTGGAAGGCCTCTTTTTTCTACGAAGGACGAGTTTCCTGCGTATGTGAGGTAGTAATTAGTAATACAATGTTTTATTTTAATTTATTGAAGGACCAGAATGACTGTGGTTTTGATTAGCATTTCCTTAATGATTAGTGAAAGCTTTTTTTTTTTTTTTTTTTTTTTACTTACTGGTGTTGTACTGTGGCGTTTTTCACTGGGCATAACATGATTTCATCACCATGTTAGAGATGAGACTATTGTGCCCTGGTAACCATGACAACTAATTGAGCTAAATAATGTTGTGATAGTTAGGTCTGTGGAAATATAATGGAGTTGTTATCATCCTTTAGAAGAAGGAGGTTGGGGGAGGGTCACAAGATCTTCACCGGAGATTCATCCAGTATACCATTCTATTACTCTCCTAGCTGCAGGTAACCTCCAGAAGTGCTAGAATATATAGGAAGTGGAAAGTTGACTGAATGGGGGAATTCTATGATGTATCATACACGAGCTAGTCATCTATAATGAAATAAGACTCAGGTATTTTGGGGTCACTTAGGCTCATTTAAGTTACTCTTCACCCATATTCACCAATAAGTTAATTAGTTCACTAGGGTTTGACTTTGCTAAGTCATAAATTTAACATATCCTTGGTGCCTTGTTGGAAGTAAATGTTTGTTTACATCTCCCTAGGTAAAGATAATGCAACATTTTACTGCTCTTTCGTACACATTCCTTGAAAAATATCTTTTCAGTTCACTTGACCTTTAAAAAATTAATTTATTTTTGCTGGTGAGTTATTTCAGTTCCTTAATATTGTCTGCATATTAATCATTCTCCATGTGTATAGTTTGCATATATCTACACCAACCTTTTACGTTATCTCTTCCCACAGTGATGTTTTCCTTCTTGTTGAGAGCTTTTTATTTTTTATTAACAGAAATTTAAGATTGTTTATTTGTTGGTGATGATCTGTTCTAATAGTCTCACAGATTTTTTCATTCTAACCCTTGTAAAAATATAGTGTAGGAGATAGGACAAACATTTATGGTGACTCTGTAAATGAAGAAACCAAAATCACAGAGGCTAAGATATTACATCATTTTTAAATGATTGAATGGAGCAAGAATTCAGGTTGCTTCTCATTTACATTGTGTGATTGTATTGCTTTCCCTTGTAGTATAATCAAAGAAAGGGAAAGGCTATAGTCTGTTTTGCGTATGAGTTTCAGGGCCTTTTTTCTTCTCCCTTCCTTCCTTCCTTCCTTCCTTCCTTCCTTCCTTCCTTCCTCCCTTCCTTCCTTCCTTCCTTTCTTTTTTGTAGAAATAGGTTTTTAATTTATACAAGCCTATCGAAAACACAAAGGAATAAAAATTAAAAACCTATTTCTACAAAAAAGAAAGGAAGGAAGGAAGAAGTCAGTTAGGTGTCTGTTCATTCAAGTTTGGAGGGATAATGAAGTCTATCTACTTTTAACCAGCCAACTGAAAACAAATTTTGCTTCTAGAATTCAGAACAAACCTGGTGGAAAGGAGTCAATAACTGGGAAATCCACTTAATTGGGTACATTGTTTCCAGCACTGTCTGACCATAGGAACTGCTGAAATATGTATGCTAGCATGGTGGGGTCTAAGGGCTTATTAAAAATAGGATATGTTTATTCTCTACCCACTCAAAATCTCTAGGAAGAAACCTGGAAAGTATATTCTTAATACATGTCTCGTGTGATTCTTATAATGATGTAATGTTATGGAATACTCTCCTGGCTCTACTGATTGTGGGCCCACTGATCAGGTTTTGCTGCCTGGTATTAATTGAACCAAGTTAATCTCAACAAAACTTTAGATGACTTTTTACAAAAGGTTAACAGAACTACGAAGACTTCTTCAATTTATCTACAGTTGTAATGGTGTTCTTTTTAATATTTTTCACTACTGTAGGGACACTGACATTTTCTTAATATATTATGTTATAGATAACCAGGAAAATAGAAAGAAAAAACATTAAAATTTAAAATCATGTGCACTGGAAACAGAGGTATGTGTATCTCTGTGAGTTTGAGGTGATTCTGAACTTAGTGAGCTCTAGGCTAACCAGGGCTGCATAATAATGGGACCCTATTTTTTTTAATTCATACATTTGGCTTGGGATATAGCTCATTGATAGAGTGCTTCATGCACAAAGCTCTTGGTTTGTGTTGAAATGAAATAAAAATATAGATTTGATCTTTTGATGGTTATATAAATCCCAATGATATTTTTACAATATATTGTCTTAGGTAAAGAATTGTTACAATCAACAGGTACAGTAGTACACACTTGCAGTTTTGGCTACTTGCAGGTTGATACAAAGTGATCACTTGATCGCTCAAGTATGAGATCAGTCTTGACAATATATGAATAGTCTGTTGAAGTATTTTCCTCATTTCTTGTCTTCTCAAAAGAATAGTTTTGGCTAAGAAACATGAAACATTTAAGCAGAAGTTTATTTAGCAAAGCAAAACAAAGCAAATCCTATCAGAGCTTGGAAGGGGCTGACATAAAGGTGTAGGTAGGAACTCACTAAGTTCTATATTGTGAAGTTTTTATAAATTTTTATGAATATTTGTGAGAATATTAATATAGCTATGTAGGTGAGTTGATTCTTTTCTGCTTCCCATATTATGGTGGATTAGATCCCCCTTTGGTGGTATTTCTTCCCATGATCTTCTTGAAAAGCTCACAATGGGAATATTAAAACCACAAAGTAAGTAATATAATGTAGTGAAGGTATCTTGAGGATGGAGATCCTTCTTTAGTGGGCCTGGTTTAGAACTGAGAAAATTCTGTGGTCCCTGAGTTTGTGATATAGTAAGAAAAATCCAACTGTGCCTTCAAGGATATTTAACTACAAGAGACATTCTGACAGTCAGGTGTTACGGACACCAAGATATAGCTACTATTTCCTTGGTGCTCTCACATCTAATTCCCTGAGTAACTAGCAGGCATAGCTAGCAAGATATAGCCCCAGCTTTCCTTGGTTAACCCCTATCTAACCCCTTGCCTACTTAGTTTCCACCTTATATGAAAAAAGTCATTCTTAATCTCAGCAAGATAAATGTGAGCTTTCATATTTCACCTTGCACACTGACTTATTCAATATGTTTGAAATAGCAGTGGGCTTGATAGTAACAAAATTACAAGTACTGCCTGTGTCCTCTATATACATGTTATTAGAACATGTATAGTGTTGACACCATTTTCCAGGGCCAATTAACATGATCATGTGAGATTTTTTTCCTCCTTAATTCTATTAATATGTTTTATTACATGATTGATTTTTGTGTGATGAACCATATTCATATTTCTTGGATAAACTCAGATTGACCATAACGTATAGTGAACACGCTTAGTTCCATTTTTCTCTGATTGGATTGAATAATTTTGTATATGTGTTCATAGAAGTTACTTAATATATAGTGGCATAAAATCACATATCCTTATCTGGCATGGGTATCAGATAATACTGGCCTCAAAATTCAAGTTAGGGACTTTTACTTTCTGCTCAATGTTTCCTAAGCTTTTGAGAAGAATTGCTGTTAATTCTTTCTAAATGTTTAAATCAATTCACTGCTGTTGCCATGTCTAGGCTGCTGTTTTCTCTCCTGGGGAGATTTTTATTATAAATTCCATCATTACCTGTTATTGGTCAGTTTAGATTTTTTTTATTTCTTTTTAATTCATTATGGTTGGTTTATATGGTTCTCAAAATTATCCATTTCTTTCCCATTTACCAGTCGCTCACATTAATCACTTATGATTCATGTGTTTATTTCTGGAAGTTTATGGGAATAGTCCCGGTTTCAGTTCAGCTCTAGTGATGATCAGGCTGTTTCATAATGAAGGGAGCAAGTGCAAGAGGGAGAAATCACATGACAAGACAAGAAGCTACAGAGAAAAGTGGCAATTTTAGTGCAAGCAAAAAAGGTCTAAGTTCAGGCAATTTAATGAGAGGAACTATCTTAACACTGTCAATTTGAAACTATTTCATGTTTTAAATATATTGTCAAAGTAATTACCACTGTTTTGTCTTGCACCTGGGACTTTTAGACAAGTGACGGAATGGCAAGATAATTTCCTGGTACATGCATATTTTATTAAATTGAACTGCTTGTTGTATAGTATGATATTTCATACTTATTGCAGAAGTTTTCCCATCCACAAATACGAACATGGCTAAGTCATACCTATGATATAGCTGTGAGAATTTAAGTACATTTTACAAGATGAGCTTCTCATTTTTACCTCTTTATTGTACTTTCCTTGAATGAGGCTGAAAATGTTTAAAGCATAACATACAAGGCTCTTTGTAGCACACTTGTCTCCAGTGTGCAGGGACCCAGTAGGAAGGTCCTCAGGCTTTCACAAAGATGCTCATACTGTGCTCTTGAATTTTCAGAACTGTGAACTAAATAAATATTGTTTTTCTTTACATAACACATTTAAAGAAGAAAATACAGACAGAGAACAAAAGAAATCTATAAAATGGATTGGTAGTAAAAGAAAGAAGAATTTAAGGCAAACATCTATCAAGGTTCAAATTTATTGCACAGAATCTTGGGTCATACATAGATTTTAGTGGAAGGAAATGTAATGAAGCTTTAACTACATCCTGATGATACTGTCAAGAAAATAAATCATATTCTTTTCATAGTCAAAATGATCCATGGGCATCTGTACTATATGAAGAGTGCAGCTGAAATGTAAATAGGAAACACTTTGGCCATGACTACTATTTTGGTTTTTTTTCTATTTTTTAAAAATTGGTTATTTTATTTATTTACATTTCAAATGTCTCCCTTCCCGGTTTCCCCTCAGCAAACCCCCTATCCCATCCCCCTCACCCCTGCTTCTATGAGTGGGCTCCCCCACCCACCCACCCACCCACTCCTGCCTCACAGCCCTAGCATTCCCCTATGCTGGGGGGGGCATCAAGCCATCACAGGACCAAGAGTCTCTCCTCCCATTGATGCCTGACAAGGCCATCCTCTGCTGCATATGCAGCTGGAGCTATGGGTCCCTCTATGTGTACTCTTTGGTTGGTGGTTTAGTACCTGGGAGCTCTGAGAGGTCTGGTTGGTTGGTATTATTGTTCTTCCTATGGGGTTGCAAACCCCTTCATTCAGCTCCTTCAGTCCTTCCCCTGACTCCTCCATTGGGGTCCCTGTGCTCAGTCTGATGGTTGACTACGAGCATCCATATCTGTATTTGTCAGAATCTGGCAGAGCCTCTCAGAGGACAGCTATTTCAGGCTCCTGTCAGCAAGCACTTCTTGGCATCAGCAATAGTGTGTCTGGGTTTGGTGGCTGCATATGGGATGAATCCCTAGGTGGGGGAGTCTCTGGATGGCCTTTCCTTCAGTCTCTGTTCCACAATTTGTCCCTGTATTTCCTTTAAACAGGATCAGTTCTGGGTTAAAATTTTTGAAATGGGTGGATTGCCCCATCCTTCAACTAGGGGCTGTGCCTAACCTCTGGATATGTTCTCTACATGTTCTCTCTCCCTTTTGTTGGGTATTTCAGCTAATGTCATCCCTGTTGGGTCCTGGGAACGTCTTGCTTTCCTGGTATCTGGGACTTTTTGGTGGCTACCCCCAGTTCCCCAACCCCCTTGCTACACATCTCTGTTCAATTTCCTGACCCTCTGTACATCTCCCCCATCTCCTCTCATACCTAATCCTGCCCCCTTTTCCCCTCCCCCTCCCTCCAAAATCCCTCCCACCCTCTACCTCCCATGATTATTTTGTTTCCCCTTCTAAGTAGGATTGTAGTAGGATCCACACTTGGGTTTTCTTGAGCTTCCTATGGTCTGTGAGTTGTATCGTGGGTATTCTGAGGTTTTTTTCTTAATATCCACTTATCAGTGAGTGCATACCGTGTGTATTCTTTTGTGACTGGGTTACTTTCTAAAATCACAGAAATAGTATTTGTGGTATGGTGCTCTTTACAAAAAGGCTGGGGAAATTCCAAGGGTTTATGGTTAATTCTGCTCTTTTAAAATGTGGTTATTCCCCTGAGGTATCTGGTTTTTCGATGGAATTAAGTTTACCTCTAAATATCTTGTACCTTTTTGTTTAGGATATAGACCTGAAGAGAAAGTAGGTGACAGGATGCTAACATTTATAAAGTCACTATGATTATGAGGCTGGTGTGTGTGTGTGTGTATAGGATATTTTTTTAAGATTTATTTTACTTTATTTGTATGAGTACGCTGTAGCTGTCCTCAGACATACCAGAAGAGGGCACCAGATCCCGTTACAGATGGTCATGAGCTACCATGTGGTTGCTGGGAATTGAACTCAGGACCTCTGGAAGAGCAAGTCAGTGCTCTTAACCACTGAGCCATCTCTGCAGCCCCCAGGGTTTCTTATTTAATCATTTTAGTGGTGCTAGTGGATAATCTTAATCACATCATTATAGGATAAAGAAAGTAAGTCTCAGAAATTAAGTCACTTGCCCACAATTAGGGAGACAAGGAGCTAAGATTTAAATGAAGGATTTTCTAGATTCCCACTAATTTTAATTGAAGAGAAAAACTGCAGAGAGGGGGGAGGGAGAGAGGGAAGGAGGGAGAGAGACAGGGGGAATGATAGGGCTAAATATTGGGGGAGCTTTATTATTGTTGTTCTAGTTTTCTCATACATATGGAAGATCAGTAGTTTCTCCGTTTAAAGTTAAAAATATTGGTAGGGTCTCATGTAGCCTAGTGGGTCCTCAAACTTACCATACAGCTAAGGATGACCGTGAAGTTCTGATTCTCCTGCCTCTACCACGCAAGTACTAGAATTTTACCTGTTTAGCATTATACCCTATTTATGAGGTGCTGAGGATTGGGCCAATACTTTAGGGAAGGAGTTTGACAATTGAGCTATATCAAAAGCCAAAATTCATCTAATTTTATTGAAGCTGCTTCCTAGTATGTTCAAAGGAAAATATTGTTCAATTTTATTAGAAAAATTGAGTCAGTATTTAGTGGGTTTCTAGTCATACAGATATTTAATGTCTGTAAGCTGAACTACCAAAATAGCCAAAAGGGCAAGAAAACATTCACTTTTTGAAGACAAGTTAAGCTCAAAATTGACATCTGCAAATGTTAATAATAGAGACTTTGAACACTATATGAAAAACCCCCTATATGCAAAACTCATGTTCCTAGCATGACAAACAGAAAAGAAAGGAAAAATGTCTGGCACCACACATGTTGTGTCTTTAGGAGAGATTTGAATCACTAACTTAGGTGATGGTATTGGAAGTCCCCAAATTATTGTAATTTTTTTTTTTTTTTGGTTTTTCGAGAAAGAGTTTCTCTGTGGAGCCCTGGCTGTCCTGGAACTCACTCTGTAGACCAGGCTGGCCTCGAACTCAGAAATCCGCCTGCCAAGTGCTGGGATTAAAGGCATGTGCCATCACCACCCAGCTCAAATTATTGTAATTTAACTTACAATACTTTTTAAATTTTTACATTTGTACAAAATAAAGTACATAGTCAATAGAAAATACATATTTGTGATTTAGAATTTTGTTTTTATGGGCAAATTGTGTGTAACACACTATACATATAATTCTGGATATCTGTGGCAGGGCCACCGCTCTAGTCAGCCATTTGGTTTTGAAGGTAAACAGCTGGTGTTTTACAGTGCTGGGTTACTAAACTGTGATGTTTAAGAGGTTTGATATATTAAATACATTTAAAATTTGTATTTTTATTCATAATGGGTTTATTGGCATGCAATCAGTTTAAGTTAAGCCAATGTATTCTAGAAAGTAAACAAACAAAACATAAAACAAAACAAACAAACAAAAACCCCAAGATATTCTTTACTCAAACTCAGGCTGTGAAATGAAAGTGGTTTCTCAAGAATGAATTACAAATACCTGTGACCTGTGTTAGTTAGAAGTCTCTAGTAAGAGAAATCCAAGTGAATGAATTTGCAATTTTGGAGTGTGCTCCAGAGTGGCAGCCATTCTTAGCCCTTGGTATGCTTTGCTGGGGAAGCTGGGTCCTAGAAAATTGATGGATCTCAAAGCCACCCCCATACCAGCAGCTTTGGGGTTCTTTTCTCACAAAATTTGAAGAATGAAATTCATAGACTGTTGAGAGAGAGTTTTAGAAAGAAGTATTTTATTATAGGGAGCTTAAGAGAAAGCAGAATGACTAAGAAGGAAGAGTTTCAGGGAATGCGACCCCATTGTGAATCATTCCCTTAGAGTTAATAAGGTTTCAGTAGCCTGAGGAATCAAGCAGGGAGTGAGCTGGTTGTTCTGGTTTTCCACTTTTCACTTCAGGTGTCCAGGTGCCTCACTGTCTCAGGAATGTTCTCAGGTCTGTTTTCAAGAAAGGGGTAAACCTTGAAGGGGAAAGAGATAAGAAAATTACTGCCAGGCATCCCAGGTCTCTGGCCAGGTGCAGAGGCAGATGTCCTTGTTATCTGACAAGGACAATTCCAGCTTCTAGCTATGAAAGAAACCGGCTTTCTTTCTTTTCTTTTCTTTTGAATTAAAACTGCAGAGTCATTTCATGTCTTCTGTTCCCAACAAATGAAGACAAAGAATCAACTCACTCAAATATGGAGGCAGAGAAGTCTCAAAATCTGTGGTGGTACCCCCTCAATATAGTTAAAATATTTATTCTAAAATGTATAGACACAGACAAAGCAAGTGTTGGTGAGAGTGTAACAAAATCATAAACTTTGTTAACTGTTGGTAGAATTTTTCACTAAAGAGAGGGACATTATTAAACAGAATAAGTGGAATATATGTCTGTGCAGATTTTCTATGAAAAAAATTATATACATAATTTCAAAGGGGACTCTACTGATGATCACAGAAACATTTGATGTAATCCCCCACCTTCATCCGAGAAATTTAGGTTTGTGGTTGATGATGATTAGCACAGAGACTCAAATCTGTTCAAGATGCAAAGACTAAGACTGAGGAATATTCAGATCTAAATAAAGCACCTATATTGTTAGCATTCTGTCTAAGCTCCACCCCACAGTTACCTGGCAACGGCCAGATAGGCCTGACCCACTATAAAACAGGCTCCTTGCCCCTCCTCCCTCTCTTCTTTCTCTTGCTTTCTTGCCTCTCCTCCCCCCTTCCCCATTCCCTTCCCCCCTCTCTCTACACGTGCTCATGGCCTGCCTCTATTCTTCTTCTCTATTCTCTCTGCCTTTCTCTGCCTCTACTACCTTCCTAACTCCCCTTTCCATGCCCTCAATAAACTCTATTCTGTACTGTACCATCCTCCCTCGTGTGGCTGGTCCCTCGGGGAAGGGATGCCTTGGCATGGGCCCTCTTAGACACCCCCTTCCCCCATACCTGAATAGACCCGCCATAGAGCATAGCCTTTCTCTCTTTATCTTTTTATGAACACATCCTATATCATACCACCTCATCCCAAAGTTCAGGGATCATTACAGAAGAGGGCCAGAAAAAATATAAGAGCCAAAATCAGTGGAAAACTGCAAGGAAACTGTTTTCTAGATACAGTAGGGCAGAGGTCCATATGAACTCAAAACAGTTGCAACAGCATGTACAAGATCAGACCAGACAAAACCTCAGCATAAAGAAGGAGAGCTGTGCATTCAGTTCCACCTCTATGAGATGAGCTATTAGTAACTATTAGCTACTGGAAAAGGAAAGATCAGCTGTTTCTATGAGTATAGCCTCCAAGGAGTCACCCACTCTGGAGTGAAAAGCCACATACCTAAGAATATTAGCATATATTGGTCCAGTTGATAGGAAGACACAGAGTTGGAGGTAGGGAAGGGGAGGTTGATTTTAGAAGTGTTGAGGAAGTATTTATGGTTAAAATATAAAAAAATATAAAATTCTCAAAGAACCAACACACACACACACACACACGTGTATTTTTTTACACAAATCACTCAATATATAATTCAGATAATTTTAGACACTAGAAGTATGGAAAGTTAAAAAAGAAAAGGGAAAAAAAAGCATTTTTTCTACAATGTTAGAAAGCCAAAATCCAGATGAGGATAGCAAAAACCAGGGTCCATTAGGCATTCCTGCCCTCATTCCAGAGTACTTAACGATTTTGTCATCCCTTTAGAATCTGCAACATATTGATGTCAGCCCTCCTTATGAACATCCAAGTCCACTGAAGCTCAACTCCCTTATATACAAATCTGCATTATTTTGTGTATAAGATATGCACATCCTTCCACTCATATTACATTATGCCTATATTATAATATCTAACACAGCGTACAGCTATATCTAGGTGTTACGTTGTTTTAGGTAATAATAACAAGAAATTAGTTTATTTTGTTTATTAATAATAAGAAATTAGTTTATTTAGTGCAGACCCAACTACAACAGGCCTAACTGCATAGAACATGACTAAGAGAGAAGATGAACAATCCTCAAATGGAGGAACTCAGAAATAGAGACTTCATTCCTATGGAGTAAGCACAATATTTACCACTGGTAAATTTAAGTTTTGTCTTATAAAATTTCTGAGATTATTTTTCATATATTTAGAATCCACAATCTGATTAATCTATAGATGCACAACCCATAGACACAGAGGACCAACTACATTTATTTTGAAAATTAAGGACTGAGAATCTAACTCACTCTGAAAGCACTTGCCATGTACAAATAAGACTCACGGTTTCATCTGTAGCACTGCATTTAAAACTTTAAATGCCTTTCCTTTAAATAGGAACATTTTTGGGTTTAAAATGTTGAGACATGTGAGTGGCCCCATCCCTCAACTGGGGGCCATGCCTATCTATTGGAAGTGGTCTCTACAGGTTCTATCTCCCCTTTGTTGCCTATTTCAGCTAAAGTCATCACCATTGGCTCCTGGGAGCCTCTCACTTCCCTGGAGTCTGGGACTTTCTAGTGGCTACCCCCAGTTCCCCATCCCCCACTGTTACATGTTTCTATTTAATTACCTCTGTACCCCTCTCCTATCCCTTCCAATACCTGATCTGCTTTTCCCCTTTTCCCCTCCCCCTTCTCTCTCCCTCTCAGTTCCCTCCCTATCTCTACCTCCTATGATTAGTTTGTTCCCCCTTCTATGTAGGATTGAAGCATCCATACTTTGGCCTTCCTTCTTCTTAAGCTCCATTTGGTTTGTGGGTTGTACTGTGGGCTCTGTGAGCTTTGGGGCTAATATCCACTTATTAGCGAGTACATACCATGTATGTTCTTTGTGTCTGGGTTCTCACTCAGGATGATATTTTCTAGTTCTATCCATTTGCCTGTGAATTTCATAAATTCATTGTTTTTAATAGCTGAGTAGTACTCCATTGTGTAAATGTACCACATTTTCTGTATCTATTCCTCTGTTGAGGAACATCTGGGTTATTTCCAGCTTCTGGCTATTATAAATAAGGCTGCTATGAACATAGTGGAGCATGTGTCCTTGTTATATGTCAGAGCATGTTTTGAATATATGCCCAGTAGTGCTATAGCTGAGTGTTCAGGTAGAACTATTAACAGTTTTCTGAGGAAATACCAGATTGATTTCTAAAGTGGTTTTACCAGCTTGCAGTCCCACCAGCAATGGAGGAGTGTT
This sequence comes from Grammomys surdaster, assembly GCF_004785775.1. Classification (NCBI taxonomy): domain Eukaryota; kingdom Metazoa; phylum Chordata; class Mammalia; order Rodentia; family Muridae; genus Grammomys; species Grammomys surdaster. The sequence goes on from NW_021604563.1 coordinate 18,015,484, forward strand.
CCTTTTTCCCCACATCCTTGACAGCATCTGCTGTCTTCTGAGTTTTTGATCTTAGCCATTCTGAAATGTTCCTGTCCAAAGGAAAGACAGAGACAAAAAATGGAACAGAGATTGAAGGAAAGACCATCCAGAGACTGCCCCACCTAGGGATTTATCCCATCTGCAGACACCAAATCCAGACACTATTGCTGATGCCAAGAAGTGCTTGCAGATAGGAACCTGATAGGACTGTTCCCTGAGAGGTTCTATCAGCACCTGACCAATACAGATGCAGATACTCACAACCATCCATTGGACTTAGCCCTGGGGACCCCAATGGAAGAGCTAGGGGAAGGACTGAAGGAGCTGAAAGGGATTGCAATCCCATAGGAAGAACAATATCAACTAGTTAGACCACCCAGAGCTCCCAAGTACTAAACCACCAACCAAAGATTATACATGGAATGAGTCATGGCTCCGGCTACATATGTAGCAGAGGATGCACTTATCTGACATCAATGGGAGGGGAGGGAGGTTTGATGCCCCACTGTAGGGGGATGCTAGAGGGTGAGGTGTGAGTGAGTGAGTGGGTGAAGAAGCACTCTCATAGAGGGATAGGGGAGGGGGAGAGGAGATGGGATGGGGGGTTATGGAGGGGAAACCAGGAAGGGGCTTATCATTTGAAATGTAAACAAATAAAATGATTAATAAAAAATTTTAAACTCATATTTACTGAAGTAAAAGTATCATTTTGCATGCCTAAGCATCTGCAGAAACCTGGGAGTGTCTCAACTGGTTTGCACTATTGTATTGCTGCAGTTACATTATTTAAACAACCTTTATCATGGGCACTAGGGACAATACCTGATCTCAGAGTAACAGGTCTTAGTTTGCTACTAGCTCACAGAACCATGCTTGTCTCTACAAATCCTGTCTCCCACCACCTGAGAATGTTGACTTTGTTCCCAAATGCACATTAATATGGCTGCTTTACATAGCGTAAAGTATCTGCAACTAGAAGCAAATGTATTATTGCTCATCTCATTTACTTTGTAAAGTCATGATTTTAGCCATTGTCATGATCCAGTGGCAGGAATCTCTTTCTAACACTATGAAGAAGAAGTAATCAAATATCAAAACACACTGCTGGGAATTTCTTCCCACCACACATAGCAATACATAAACTTGTTATAGGTGTATCCATAGGATGAAGCACAATATGTTAACTAAAAATTGAAACTGAAAAATGAAAATAGAAGTATCCTATGTTTAGGAATTGCCATTTTGAGATATATAATCAAAATATTTGAAAATTGGGCCTTGAGAGATGGCTCAATGGCCAAGAGTACTTACTGTTTTCTTAGAGGATCCAAGTTGTTATCAGCACCCTAAATGTACAACTGTAATTCTAGCTCTGTGGAATATGAGACTCCTCTAGTTTCTGTGGGCACCTACACATCCATGTACACATAACAAAAACAACAACAGCAACAATAATATATTTTTTAACAGATTTGAAAGGAAAATCTAAAAGAGGTATATCTACCTTACACTAGCCATTGCAGCATTTTTTATGGAGGTATGTATATAGAATATTATTCACCCCATATAAAAGATAACCTTGCTACTTATAAGTATATGAATAATGATGAAAAGTATCATGTTAAGTGAAGTAGGCAGTGACAAACACTGCATATTTTTACTTAAGTGAGTGATTTTTTAAAATAGTCAAATGTTCTAGGTATAGTGGTTAAAACCTATAAATCCAGGACTCAGGAAACTAAGCAAGGGTGGGTTGGGAGTTTCAGGCTAGCCTAGGCTATAATGTAGGTATATTTGTAAATGTTGATACAGAAAATTCTGCAATATATATATATATACATATATATGTGTATACATAACTATATATATAAAATTTATAGGTTTTCAGTTAAGAATATATATATATATATATATATATATATATATATATACTAACACACATATAATTGTAATATATGCTGAGAAGCAAGAGGGAGAATCTCACACATAGTCTCTGCATGTCCTAGTGCTTGCTATGCAGCTCAGAGCTCTAATGACGGCATTACAGTGTAAGCCATTGAACCTGGCTCTATATATGCATTTTAGTCCTAGAATGTTACTGAAGAATCTACTGCTAGTGGTTATGTTGGGTGTTAAAATTAATAGGTTTTCAGGTGAAGAAAGGGACAACAGGAATTGATTTTATATTCTTTTATTTTTATTTGATTATATTTCACATTAAGGCCTTGTTTGAGGGTAGCACACTGACAATGCTTTTTTTATGTCACATTTAGGAAGCCCTGGACTTTTGGAGTGCAGCCCTTTGCACAAAATCAACAGAATTATTGACAATGTCCTTTACCTAAGCCAGAACTTTAGGCTTCAGTGTGTTTCCTAAAACAAAGTTGACCTGAGAGTCTAATAGAAAGACAAATTTGACTTCAATTTCAGTCTTCCTTAGGGGAGAATTCACCTTAGCCTTTAAATGTCCACTCACTTTGTTCCCTCTCTAAATGGGTCTTCGAAATTTTAATGCTAATTGATTTTTATTACCTTATTTATTTTCTTAGTTAAAATATGCTCTTAGGAGCTTTAAAAAGAACTGCACTTCTTTCATAAGCTTCTACTTAATAGGCATTGTCATAATAGGTCGCCTTTAGCATTGCTAATGCTTAGACCCCAGCACATTTCTAGCAAATAAAATCAGGTTTTATTTAGTTCAATTTAAAGAATGAATCAGCTCTGGATGTCCTCTAAATGAATTACAAATTAATTGGCTGAGTGTGTTCAGTGTTCTGTTCATTACTTCTTCCATTCTGACAGTAATGTAGGTTAACTCGCACTAGAGAATTTGGTGCAATGGAAATTCATGAGAATATTCATGACAGCAGTTGCAATGAATTATTTGAACCTTCCTAGAATCTTCTAAAATTGATTTTATCCTAGGTTTTGAGAATTTTAATTCCACAATTGTTGTGCAATCAATGTAGAATGAACAAGTGATGTGATTTTTATGTTGCAAATAACTTAGACCCCTTTGATGAGAAACAAAAGACTTTAAATGGTATGTTTAGATTCACTCATTGAAAACATATGATTTAATAATAGTACTTACAATAAGTGGTATTTTTTAAGTAAGGAGAAACAGATTTAACTAGTAATCATTTTCAAGTTTTATTTTTTAATTGTATGTATGTGTGTGCACCTGAGCATATGCTTGTGCACCACATGTTGCAGTTGCCTGTGAAGACCAGAATAAGTAGTCAGATCCCTTGGAAGTATAGTGATAAGTAGTTGTGAGCCATCCAGTATCAGTGCTGGAAATCACATTTAGATTCTCTAAAAGAACAATATGTTCTTAACTTTTGAGCCATCTTTCTATTCCTTTGTAATTAAATTTATTAATATACATGTTCACAGAGAGGGTGGGGGAGAGGAAAGGAAAAAGATGGAGAGACACATAAAGTCAGAGAGATGGAGACACAGACAGAAAGAAGAAAGTCTCACTGAACCTGAAACTTGCCATTTCACCAAGATTGCCTGGGTAATAAACACCAGGAATCCAGGTAGCTCCACTTCCCAGTACTGGGGTTATAGGTAGGCACACTTGCCACACACTGCTTTTATGTGGGAGCTGGTGATTTGAGCTCAGGTCCTCATGCTTACACAGCAAGTGCTTTTGCTCACTGTACCATCTCCCCAGCCCTTGTTCATCTTTTATTCCCTACTTCTGAGTCTGACTTAGGAGGTCCTCCATATTAAATTGCAGTTAGAAACAACACATTAAAAAGGAGTTTATGTGTAGGAAGTATTTGAAGGGCATTCTTAATGGGGAACTAAATAAACTTCATCTTAGGCAAAAGGCAACACTGGAGCCTCTATTGCATTGCTTCTCCTGTGGAGAAGTGAACAAATGTCTATTCACTCCAAATCCAGCAACAAAGACAGACAAAAGGCAAGATTCCATTCAAATCCAGCCTGTGGAACAAGTGGGTTTGTTCGGTTTACTTCCTAGAGCACAATGACTCAGAACCACCTGCATCACACAAAAGGCCCATCCCAGTATCTGCGAGACCAAACTCACTGAACTGCCTCATAGAGCCCTGCATTCAATTACCTTGCAATATCCTTTAGCACTTCTGAAGGTTACTTGCAGTAAGAAGGCAAGAGGGAGTACTGGTTATATTCCTAGTTGAAGTCCTATACCCTTCCATCTGCCCTACTAGAGACTACTAGCAGCTCCACTCCTATTAGCAGAGCCTTGACTATTAATATATTGTTTTATTTCCTTGCCTGATGAGTGGGTCAGGGTTATCTCTGCTCTATGTTGGTAATAAGAAAGTCATGTTATGCTCAGATGAACTAACTAGACTAAAACAACCACATACCCCAAACATCACTCTTATAGTCTCCTCTTTAGGTCTTTCAACTATCTATCTATCTATCTATCTATCTATCTATCTATCTATCTATCTA
>NW_021604563.1:18019969-18108601 GCF_004785775.1 Grammomys surdaster
CTATCTATCTATCTATCTATCTATCTATCTATCTATCTATCTATCTATCTATCTCTGCCTCCCTCCCTCTTTTTCTCCACCTGTCAATCTACCCAACTGCCTGTTCCTTCTCTTCACTGAATCTCCTCTCTCTCCCTACCTTATACCTCTCATTCCCCTTTTCTTTCTCCTTTATCTTATCACACAAACATGTATACACACAGATTTTCAATATATAACATAAAATATATAATTTACATATAATTGTATATATAAGGCCCGTTTTTAGATTTTTCCAGTATTCCATAATATACTTGGGTGTATCATAGGATAAAGCTTACAGAAAAAGAATGAGATATTTCTATTTCTGTCTCTACATTGGACCCTCTGTGAACCACTGAACAAGTTCTTTAACCTTTTTTTTCCTGATGCTTTATCAGTAAAATGAAAGTAATTATTCTATCATTTTTCTAGTTTACTTCCAAGAAACACCTCTGAGACTCATTGAATTAAACAGTGTATAAAGCATGTATTGTTTTTTTTAAGCCTACGAACAAAACGGGTTAGGTTTATTGGAAACTTTAGGAGACTATAAATATGATTCATTTTTCATAATTACAATGTCCTCTTATAATTTACTAATTTGTCATTTAAACTCATCATGTTACCAAGAGTCCTTAAGTTTGTAAACCTGCTGCATTGTAAAAGAATTAAGTAACAAATTTATAATTTATAAATTTATAAAGATTTGTTCACAGTTTGAGCAAACTGGGGGGGGGGAGAGATTTATAGTTTCTACATTTCCTATAGCAGTATTAAGATTTTATAGAAAAGATGGAATAAGCTACGAAATATATATTGGTTAATTTAAGTTGTTAGAATTGTGTGAAATTTCTTCTTGGGAAGCAAATGCTTTGGGGGCCTTAGAGTTTTTCTCCACCTGTAAAACAACTTTAGATTAACACTAAAGGGCAAGTAGCTCAATGATATTACGCTATCTCTGGGGTGTGTGTGTGTGTGTGTGTGTGTGTGTATGTGTGTGGTGTGTCTGTATGTCTGTCTGACTATGTATGTATGTGTGTGTATGTTTATATATGTTTCAGGTGTACATATATGCATAAATTTACACATGTGTGTAGAGCAGGCTGCCATCACCAGGAATAATATAGATTTCCTTTGAGACAGGGTCTCAAATTGGCCTGCTGTTCAACAGTTAGGCTCGGATTGACTGACCATTGAGACCCAGAAAATCTTCTGTCTCTATCTCCCCAACACTGGCTTTATAAGAGCACACCGTCATTTTGAGCTTTTATATGGGTGTCTAGGACTAAAAGCAAATCATCCTCTTGCATGCAAAGCAAGCACTTTATTGAGTGAGCTGTTATCCCCAGCCTCTATCTTTTTTAATTTTGTATAATATATGAATGGGAATGTGTGCATTATAAGTAAAAGTTTGAAAGAATATAAATTAAAATGTTAAATGTTATTCTAGGTTGTTAATTTAAATCATCTTCTTGTTCATTTGTTTGCTATAATGAACATGTTTACAGAGTGAAGAGCATTGCATTCCAGTCACTTAAAAGCAATTCTACTCTTTCATCCTAGCATACTTACTATGCAAATTTAAAACAGTGAAAATGTATATTTTAATAATGAAGAAATATGGCAAAACTTGTAAAAAAATTTTTTATCTGTTATATTTACTGGACACTTGGGTTCATAAACTCAGAGTCTCAGATTGTCTGGATTTTAGAGAATCTACGAAACAGAAATTAGTCAAAGCAAATGTATTTATTTATGTTTTGGCCAAAGTGTGGGGAGCATCTAATTTTTTCCCCACCATGCCTGTAGTCATCTTATAATTTATAGGAAGACAGGAGACAAGGCTTGAGCATACACAATTTAACTGTGAGATAGACCAATGGGCCCTATTGTGGGAACAAGGAGACCTGGGTCCTACGATTTCTCTGAGAAAGTGTTTTGTTGTTTTGTTTGTTTTAATTTACATCCAGATAGAGAAATATGAAATCTAAAAAACCCACCACTTTGAAAGAGAAAATAATATTGTTGAGTATAAGATTCTTACCCATTCTTGGCTTGATAAGAGTTCTTCGTTACAAGTCTATTATTACCTTGAGAGGTGGAGAATGCCAGCCTTTTGTACCTTTTCTTAGGTCAGTTTGAACTTCTGACACCTCTGTTCCCTTAAACATGCTAATTTTGCAAGTAAAAAAAAATTGCAGTCTGATAGCTAAAAGAAAAGGCACAAATGCCTCTTAAAATATGTCTGGATCACTGTCACAGTGTTATATATTGAACTTAGCTTGCTACTTCCCACCCTGTTCACCTTCTTGTATTAAAATTTAAATGTATTTTCTAGCTACAAGACCGCACTCAATTCAGTGACCGAGACTTGGCTACTCTTAAGAAGTACTGGGACAATGGTATGACCAGCCTGGGCTCTGTGTGTAGAGAGAAGATTGAAGCTGTTGCAACTGAATTAAATGTCGACTGTGAAATAGTTCGGGTAAGACATGTTCAGTAATTTTCATACCTTAGTTAATGAACAGCAAAAATGAGAGCTTGAAAACTAGAAGCATGGGATACTGCAAAAAATATCATTAATGACATGAAAATTTATTTATTCACTTTACATCTCAATATTAGTCCCCCTCCTCCCAGTCCCCACCTCACATAGCTCCTCTGCTCATTCCCCCCTCTCCTCCACCCATTCTACCTTCTCTTCCTCTGAGAAGGAAAAGCGCCCTTCCATTATTACTCCACCCTGACCCATCAAGTCACTTCATTACAAGGCATATCCTCTCCCACTAAGGCCAGACAAGGTGGCCCAGTTACAGGAATTGGATCCACAGGCAGTCAACAGTGTCAGGGACAGTCCCCCCTTCAGTTGTTGGGGAGCCTACATAAAGACCAAGCTGCACATCTGCTACATATGTGCCAGTGGCCTCGGTTTAGTCCATGTATCTTTAGTTGGTGTTTAGTTCGGGAAGCCCCCAAAGGTAGAGGTTAGTTGACTCTGCTGGACTTCCTGTGGAGTTCCTATTCTTTTCAGGTCCCTCAATCCTTCCTCCAACTTTTCTACAAGACTCTTTGAGCATCTAATGTTTGGGTGTGAGTCTCTGCATCTGTTTTCATTGGCTGCTGAGTGGAGCCTCTCAGAGAAAGATAGGATGCTTTCTGCAAGCATAACAGAATACCAAAGTGTCAGGAATTGGTATTTGCCCATGGGGTGGGTCTCATTTTGGGCCAGTCATTGGTTGGCCATTCCCTCAGTCTCTCTCCATCTTTGTCTCTGCATATCTTGTAGGCAGGATACATTTTGGGTCTAAGGTTTTGTGGGTGGGTAGATATCCTTAACTCTCTACTGGGAGTCCTGCCTGCCTACAGGAGGTGGCCACTTCAGGATACATATCTCTTACTGCTAGGAGTCTCAGCTAATGTCACCTCATCGATACTTCCCCTCCACCTGTTCTCATTGCCAGTTTCTATTCTCTCTCCCCTGCTTTCCCTACATCTGATCTACCCATCCTGTTTCCCTCCCCATCCCCTCTCCCACTGAGTTCCCTCCCTCCATCTACCTCTTATTTCTATTTTGTTTCCCCTTCTGAGAAAGATTCAAGCATCCTCCTTTGGCTTGTTATTTGACTTCTTTGGGTCTGTGGATTGCAGTGTGGTTATCCTGCACTTTATGGCTAATATTCACTTAATAGTGAGTACATACCATGCAATCAGGATATTTTCTAGTCCATCCATTTGCTTGCAAATTTCATGATATCTTTGTTCTAATAGCTGAATAGTATTCCATTGTATAAATGAGCCATATTTTCTTTATCCATTCTTCAGTTGAGGGACATCTGTGTTATTTCCAGTTTCTGGCTATCATAAATAAAGCTGCTATGAACATAGTTCAGCAAGTGTCCTTGTGGAATGGTAGAGGATCTTTTGGGTATATGCCCAGGAGTGATATAGCTGGGTCTTGAGGTAGAATTATTTCCAATTTTTCTGAGAAAACACCAAATTCATTGACAGAGTAGTTTGCACTCCCATCAGCTTGGAGTAGTGTTCCCCTTACTAATTGAAACATGTTTTTAAAAATTATGTATCAGAACCGGGCGGTGGTGGCGCACGCCTTTAATCCCAGCACTTGGGAGGCAGAGGCAGGCGGATTTCTGAGTTCGAGGCCAGCCTGGTCTACAGAGTGAGTTCCAGGACAGCCCGGACTATAAAGAGAAACCCTGTCTCGAAAAACCAAAAAAAAAAAAAAAAATTATGTATCAGATAAGGAAATTATATCCAGTGTGTAAATAACACAACTGAATGATTAAAAAGGCAAATAAATCATTTTTTAATTGTAAAAGGTATATATAAACATTTCTCCAAAGTACTTCATGCATTCATAATAAATGACAAATAAAATAATTGTATTGATCAATTGTAGGGACAATTAGTTTATATTTCATTTGAAAGACATTTCTAGGAAGTTGAGATAATTGTGATATTGTAAATATTTAATAATGTTTCTTCAAGGGACAAATGCCTCTTTTTTTCTTTTCTTTTTTTTAAAATTTTTATTTTTATTTTAAAATGTTAACCACATGCTTTATAAGTTTGGTAATGCTCAATAACAAGATGTCAATACAATCAGAAGTGTAACCCAATACCCAACCTAGCTATACCAACTATCTTTGACTGGCGGAGACATGCAAACATCAGCCTCCATGTTCCCCTCCCCCCCATCTCCTAGCTCCTCCTCCTCTCCTTACTCCTCCTCTTCTCCTTACTCCTCCCACCATAGCTCCTCCTACATATCACCCTTCCTGTTAACATAAAACTTTTCTCTCAAAATACAATTAGAGCATAACTATACCAATTTGTATCAGTAAGGTACAAGATAGACCTAATACCCAGTCCATCATTTTGTTGACTAACCAGAACCTCTGTCATCTCTCCTAACTAAAAAACTTAGTTCTGAACCTGGCTTTTTTCTTGGCTTTGAAATGAATGTCAGCTGAAAACCATCCTCTCAAGTCTTTTCTCTCAAATTAAATAGCCAGGATTGGCTATGAGACTATAAGTCTTCAACCCCGTCAGAAATCCAGAATGACTGAATTAACTGAAATTATGGGAAGCACAAAGGATAGCTTCTAAAACTTAGCCAATTTATAAAGACCGCTGAATACTTGAACAACCCCTATACTACAAAATGTTGGAACATCCGATCTTCAGCCTTCTGGTCCAGGATCATCTGACAGACCTAGTGATGCAGAATTTTTAAGGACTGACTACTCTGTCTTGGCAGATATAATCAGTCAACTATTCCGTAAGTGTGTCCTTTTCAGGACAGTAATTTGTCTGTAGATGAAAAGAGGCCATTCTTGCCTAGTGGCTGTCTCACCACAACTGAAGTAACTCCAAAGACTCTCAATTTCTTCTTAGAATCCAAGACAGGAAGCTGTCAGGAGCAGATAGATCTCTAATCAAAATGAACCTTAATGCATAAATGTTTGTAACATCAATTCTGTGGATTTCTGACGTTTTGAAAACCAACTATCTATGTAAGACAATCTGGACTGTTGTCTGTTAACTCCTCTCAGCTATTTCTAATTAAAATATAGAAAACACCCTAACAATAAACTCAGAGCCATGAATTTGCTATAGGCCCTTAACTCACAGGCTAACCATCTCAAATCAGTTAAAAAAGTTAAAGAAGGACTGGGCCTAAGCCTTGTATTCCTAAATGTGTTATATAGGCACAATGCCTATGAGAGTAACAATATTGATCTCACTTCTATATCAGTAAGAAACTCGTACCAATGAAAACCTTAAATTTGAAATCAAAGTAAATTTTTTACCATTTGAGAAATTATAACTTCAGCTTAATAACAATTATACAGATTTCTACCAATAGGTTATGGCTATGCAATAAATCTTAGCTATTCCTCCCTGTTCCAAGAAAACCATTACTTTTCCCTAGAAAGACAGCCCAATATTAAACACCTCAGTTCCCAAGCCCAGGGAGTAGGGGCACCAACTCTTCATAAACTTCTTCAAGCTGATTACGGGTGTTGAGATATTAGAAGAGGGGTGGAGGGAAGAGTAAACTGATAAGCCTCTGACATCTGTGTCTTCACTGAAATGCCTCTTTTTTTTTAACCATCTGCTGGTTTCTTTGGTATAAAGATTTCTACCATTGGGTTTCCAAGTCTCATTCAACTCAGAAGAAGAAATGTTAACATTTGGCATTGTGCAAAGTTATTACATGGCATCAGCCATACTTGAGGGTCATCTCAGTAGACTAAGAGGGAGGTACTGTTAAAGAACAAGTAACAAAATACAAATCTCTTCCAGATGAAATAACATTTTTTTTTCAAATATATAAAGAGAAGATGAAGGGCAAAGGTTTCTCAAATACTACTCTAAAAACACTTACTGTCCTAGTCAATGCTTTCCTTCTTGTGATCCAGATGTAAAACCAATTTTCGTCCCGTGTTTGCCAAGTATGCTGCTGTGCGAAAGTGTATACTTTCAATGAGAAAGAAATGCATCAGACACATCCTGCTCTAAAGGACTTTCAAATATAGCAAGAGAAATGATACAAAAAAATGACTGGAGACTTTTTTAAAAACATTATTCCTTATTATTTTATTTTTTCATTAATTTATTTATTCACTTTATATACTGATTGAAGCCCCCCTCCCAGTTCCCCCAATACACACAGCCCTTCTCCCTCCCTCTCCCTTTCTCTTCTGAGAATGGGAGGCCCTCCTGGGTACCAAGGAACCCTGGCATATCAAGTTTCTGCAAAAGTAGGCGCATCCTCTTCTACTGAGGCCAGACAAGGCAGCCCAATTAGGGGAACAGGATTCGCAGGAAGGCATCAGAGTCAGAGACTCTGCTCCAGTTGTTGGAGGACCAACAATGGAGATCAAGCTGCACATCGGCTATATATATATGCAGGGCGGGGGATGCTATGTCTAGTCTATGCTTGCTCTTTAGTTGGTGGTTCTGTCTCTAGGAGCCCCCAAGGACCCAGGTTAGTTGACTGACTTTGTTGGCCTTCATGTGAAGTCTCAATCCTTCCCCTAACTCTTTCACAAGACTCCTAAAGCTCCATCTAATGTTTGGTTGTGACTCTCTGCAACTCTTTCCATTGGCTGCTGGATGAAGCCTCTCAGAAAACAGTTTTGCTAGGCTTCTGTCTACAAGCATAATAGAGTACCATTAATGGTGTCATGGGTTGGTTCTTGCCCATGGGATGGGTTTCAAGTTGGCCCAGTCCTTGGTTGGCCATTCCCTCAGTTTCTGCTCCATTTTTGTACCTGCATATCGTGTAGGCAGGATACATTTTGGGTCAAATGTTTTGTGGATGGTTTGGTGTCCCAATTACTCCACTGGGAGTCCTGCCTGGCTACAGGAGGTGGCCACTTTAGGTTCCATATTCCCCACTGCTACGAGTCCTAACTAGAGTCAGTTTCACAGACTCCCTGGAGCATCCCCTGTCCAGGTCTAATTAGACAACTCTTAGCTGCTACTCACATGGAAAGGCCTCTTATTGTACCTTTATGCACATCTTGCTATTATGATAATAATTATGGTTCACAGGTGATGCAGGTGGATAGGGACTGTTTATCCACTTCTCTTCCTTGGAAGTTTACATAGAATGTCCTACAACAATGGAAACTTAGAGGCTTTCAAGTCAGATCCAATTCAAACCATCTGAGGCTCTGCCCTAAACATGTGGTGTCTTTAGCAACAGGGATCCACCCCAATGAGGCTACTTTCAAAAGTCTATATTGCTTTGGCAGTTACTTGAACTACTCTGATCAGCCATCCAAAAGGAAGATTTTTGTGCCTGGTACTAAGGATTTTATTAAGCTATGGTTGCTGTGGGGAGCATTGTCAGGCTAATTGTTGTGGAGCAGTGGACAGTGACAGGGGCCTGGTGCCTGGGAGCAGGCAAAGCTCCTACCATCCCTTCAGGGTCTCCAGGGCTTCTAGCCTTAGCTCAACTGAGGACCAGGCTAACAAGTTCTGTAGAATTTGTTTGAAAAACTCTCCCTATTCCTCCCCTCCTACCTTTTCCAGTAGCTAGAATCTTTTTTTTTTTTTACTTAATTAGATAGTCTCTTTGGTATTTACTGCCATCTGTGAATGATGTTCTATATTTATTAGAATTAGCTGTGAGTTAAAGAAAGATTCAAAATAACAATGGTTTAGACAAACGTCTCCAATTCTGTCCAGCTGCTATGCTGTCTATAGCTTCTGTAAAACTGCTATGGTAGCCTAGTGATTTTTCTGCCACTTCTGTGGTGCAACACTTCTTCAAGATCCATTATGGTGGCATATATAACTCCAAGATGTACAACAGAGAGCAGAGGAAATATCAAGGGTATATTCCAACTACCTTTCAAAAAGAAACAGTAGAAACTATCATTAAACTCCCACTTCCATTAAATTGGCTAAAGTTTAGTCACATGGCCATAACCTGAGTGGAGGGAAGCTACATATAAAGTTTTACTGTGTCAATCTTGTGTTCAGCTAAACCTGCTATTACTTTAGAAGAAAGGAGAACAAATATAAGGCATATCTAGCTAGCCCTCACAAACCTGTTTATATTGCTACTTCATATTTTCCATGTTAACCAGTGTCTATTACATTTTTGCATTATGTTTCAAGGCTTTAAAAATCTTCTAACATTGTTTCATTAATCTTTTCATTCACTTCTGTTCATTTTTCTTCCCTCCCACCCTTCCTTAATGTTGGTTCCTGTGATACTCAATATTAACATCGGGTTGTTGGGGTGATCTTGCCTGACAAACCAGGAGTGATTCAGCCAATTTGGTCAGCTATGCAGGTTTCTTTCCTTCCTTATAACTTTGTGTGTGTTCCTTCTGAAACAGAGACTTGGTTAAAGACAGCAACCATTCTCAACAGAGGTGGACCATTCTTCTGTGAAAACTATAGAAATAATGGCATTCGCCTGCTAGAATCCCCAAACAAACTTATAAAATACTAATATGATTATAATGTAAATCCTTGACACCTTTGAATTACGTGGTGCAATACTGTTTTTCATTACATATTATATACTTTATTCCCATGGAACTTATAACTTATGTAGTTTTCACTTTTGGTTTTTGAGACATGGTCTCCCTCTGTATCTCTAGCTGTCTAATACTCATCATGTAGCCTAGGCTGGTTTTGAATTTGTGGAAACATCAGCCTTCCAAGTGCTGACACTATTAGTCTGTGCTACCACATATCTTTCGTAGGTTGTATTTCTGACATTTACATGTTTGCTTACTTCTAAGTACTTAATACTAGTTTCTTTAGATACTTTCTCAATACATCCCCACACATTTGGCAGTAGAAGAGTTTCATCATCTTGATATATTTCCTGAATCTTTTGACTCACTCACACCAATCTGAATTGCTTACTTCCTTTACAGAGATACATCTGTCTCTTTGTAATTCTTATTTTTAAACTGTTTTTCTCTCTACCTTCAGTAAGGTATCCTCAAATTTATCTTTTAACTTTTCTGTAGAACGTTTAATATTTTTTTCAAATGTTCTGTTTAATCTGCCATTGATAATAATAAGTAGCTTGTGCTTCAGGGCCTTCCTGGGACATCCTCCCCCCTCACTTCAAGAGAAAATAGATAAGGACAGATTATTTTCAGAAATATACACTTCCCAAATGCAAGATCATATAGCCATAGTATTCACAGCTAGGATTCTCTCAGTGGGTTTTAGGCATGTACTTAGTATGTTTTTAAGCTAGTGCTATTGATATGAAGTCCCTCATCAGTTATGTGTATAATCTGTACCTACATAAACTCATAATATGTAAGACAAAGATGAAGTGATGTTTTATTTTTTGCTTAAAGTTAGTGAAAACTTCTTTTTTATTATTATTTTTTTATTCTTTAATCCTTTTTTACAGTCTAGTCATCCTTCTCCCGGTCCACCCGCCCGACTGCTCCCCATCCCGTATCTCCCCTGCCTCATCTCCAAGAGGATGTTCCCCACCTCTCTACCCTCACCTCACCAGACATCTCCATTCCCTGGGGCCTTAAGTCTCTCTTGAGGGTTAGATGCATCTTCTCTCACTAAAGCCAGACCAGACAGTCCAGTCCTGCTGTAAATGTGTCAGGGGCCTCAGACCAGCTCATTTATGCTGCCTGGTTGGTGACTCAGAGCAATTTATCAAATATTATAGGAAAAAGTACTTTAAAAACCTATCTCTTCATGAAATTTCAGGAGAAATCTTAGTATAGAGGATGTTCATGTTCCTGATTACTAAAGTGAGCTTTGCCTCTAGACGGCTAGTCAACTATTGCTTATGATGAAATTTTGACATTTTAGATACTTTTCCTCGTTCTGTCACATTAAGTTATAGCCTAGATTCATGGAAGCATTCCAAGACCTCCAGTGAATTTCTGTAACTGAAACCCTTTGCATATTGATTTTAGTTTGTTTATACATGTCTATGATGAAGTTTAGTTGCTACATTATCTACAAGATATTAACAACAATGATTGATAACAAACAAAAACAATTATAACTCTATACTGTGACAAAAAGCCATGTGACTGTGGTCTCATTGATGAAAGTCAAGACAAATGTTTCTATTCACAGACTACAGTTGACTACTGGTAACTGAAACTACAAACAGCAAAAGCAAAGATATGAGAGGATTACTATACTTGTAAGAAGCCTGGGAAGAAAACTTGGTACACCATTCATGTGGTTTTAATTAAGTATTATAGTTACAATGCACATACTTCTTTAATTAGAAATATTATTTATAGAATTCTGTCTATTGTTTATTAACTTATTCATTTAACAACTGTGCATGGTGAACCTACCATGTACCCGAACTCTGTGTTATATAAAGATTACAGCTTTCTTAAGTAACTTGCAGATTCTTTAATGTCTCTGAGCTTCAGTTAGCCATAACTTGGAAGATATTTTACAAAGCCTATAAAATTATATGAGAACAGAACTCAAAAAGCAGTAACATACCCCCTATCTTGTGATAATTCTTATAATGCTTGCCTTTTCCATCTGTGTGTTGTTTATGGTGGACAGATCCAAATATACTCATTTATGACCAGATGTTAGTGTGAACAATACATGATTAAATATTTAAAATTGATTTTGTGAAATTTAAATTAATTGCATGGAAAAATGCATGCACATCTTAAAATTTAAGACTACATTTATTTTCATAATAGCATGGTTAGATTTGAAATGTCTTTAAACATCATAATTTTTCAATTATATATTAAATTCTGTTATCTTTTTTTGTTTTGTTTATTAAAACAGTGTTTCTATAGTCTAAGCTAAGTAGCTGAGGTTACTAGCCTTGAACTCACAGCAACCCTTTTCCCTTATCCTCCTAAATGCTGGGATTATAGATAAAAGCTACCAAGCCTGGCTTCTATTATCTGTCTTGGACATTAATTTGGCCAGTGAGCACTGAAGCAGTGCACTTACTTACCCAGAAAAGTGCTAGCAAAGCCCAGTACTATGCTTTGCAAAGCCTAGGATTAAATCCTCAGCAGGACAAAAAGAAGTCAAGTGATTCTTAATCAATTTAGGCAAGAGCATAGTGCTGTGGTGTTTGTCTAATATGCACAGCACACTGGGTTCGAGCCTAGCACTCAAAAAAAGGTTAAAATAATAAATTTTACAAGCTAGTATTTGATTTATACCTTTAGACCTAAAACTCAAGAGGAGGATGCAGGAAGATACCTGTAATTTTTAGACCAGCATCCTCTACATAATAAGTCCTAGGCTAGCCAGGGGTACATAGTCATACGCTGTCTCAATAAAGAACAGGAAGTACAGGAAATAAGCTGATAAGTACCCTGAGATTTAATTCAGATTTAATTTAGTGCCCTTTATAAAATTGAGAGACTGAGTTAAATATGAAAAAAAGTCTTCTCTACAATAAATCATTGTAGTTAAATAGTGTAGCTGGCTCTCATTGTAACATGTGGTCAAAATATTTAGTTTGCATTTGCTTTTATATGTGTCACGAGTGCTATATTGTAAGTTCAAGTTTCATATATATATATATAATGCTTGCTATCTCCACTACTGTATATATGCTTGCTGTATAGTATTCAGTAATATTTGTGGTATGAAAAAATAAATATCTAATAGAAATGTGTACTATATATATTTATATATACATGTATATGTATATCATATAGAGAAATGAACTATATTATAACATATATCTGAACTAAAAGTTAAGAGTATACTTTCACATTACTTAGTATAAATATTATTAGAAATTTATGGTCTAAGAGTCTTCATTTTTAATAGCCATTATACTTGTGAAATTATTCATAGGTGTTCTACTTAAAAAGACATAATCCTATTCTATCGATTGATGACCATCCTGGAAGGATACTTATCATTCTAAAAAGGACAGGATTTTGAAACCAAAAACCCCTAATTTTGCACACAAGGAATTTGAGCCCAAGTGATAAAATAACTTGCCAAAAGATCATGTAAAATAGTTGAACAATAGCCAGGCATGGTGACATACTCCTTTAACCTAAGCACTCATGAGACAGAAGCAGGGGATTTCTGGGAGTTTGAAGCCATTTATATCTACACAGCAATTTTAAGGCAAACCAGGATAAATATTGAGACTTTGTCTCAAAATATGTTGAAAAACTGGTTAGTTTTAAACTAATCAAGTTTAATATGAAATAGATAAAATTTATCTTTACATATATTCAATAGTTGGAATGCAGAAAGGACTTTGGGTTGAATTAAATCTGGAGCAAAGAACTGAATACAATACTTAGACCCTGATCCACTGTCCTAGTTTGCTTTCTATTGCTGTGATTTAACACTGACCAAAAGCAAGTTGAGAGTGGAAAGTCTTATTTGGCTTACAGGTTGCAGTCCATCATCTTGGAAGCTGAGGCAGGAACTGAAGCAGAAACCCTGGAAGAACACTGCTTACTGGCATATTTCCCATGGCTGCTCAGTTTGCTTTCTTAGACCATCTAGTACCACCTAACCAGGTCTAGTGGTACTGCAACAGTGAATTAGACTCTCCAACATGACAGCAATCGTTAATCAAGAAAATGCTCTGCAGATTTGTCAACAGGCCAGTCTGATGGAGGCAATTTTTTAATGAAGGTTCCTTCTTCCAAGGTGATTCTAGTTTGTGTCAGATTCACAAAACATAAGCAGCCCTTCCACTATTAGGAATAATATTTGGGAATAACAGCTAATTAATTAATTAATTAAAGATCCTGCATCCTTCCAAAACCTAGAATAGATTACCTTAAAGAGTGGCATATTTGATGTTTTTGAAATGTTCATGAAAAGACTACATGGGAACTTGGTATTCAATGGAGTAGGTATATCTTTTTCCCCAGTTGAGCTATTCTAGTGCTACTGCCTTCCAGAGGGCCCTCTTAAACCAAAAAAATCTTGTTTCATCAGCTCTCTGGGTATCCCTTCACTCAGTCCAGTGGCCATCACAAGTTGTTAAAGCAAAATATCATTAAATGGGTTGTTGTAAGCAAGTGAAAAAAAAACAAACCTCTCATACTTTTGAGGACTACAAAATTCAAGTTCAAGGTGCCAGCTAGCACACATAATGTCTGGCTAGGGTCCATTCTATACAGCTAACTATCTTTTTCATGGTGGAAGATACGACATCCATTTGTTTATCTTTTTTAGACAGCAGTAAATCTCTTCTTGAGATTCACCCTCATGACCTAGTTACTTCTCCAGGGCTCTGCCTCTTACAAGTTAGAAGCTAATCATGCTAATAGGGTTAGAGAACATTAATATTCAAATCATAGCAGCTTTTAAGATTACCCCATTCTTCTATTAGTCTATACAATGAAATAAGATCTTTACCATTGGATTTCTCTATTTGAATTGTTCCCCATTGCCTTTCAGGGTGTGGACATTGAAAGCAATCTCTCTATAACTTGGGCTGACTGGAAACTCATTGTAGGTGCATTTTGCCACTCTGGGTTCTGCTGTTCAGTTTGAAGAGCATCTAAAAATATTTTGAACCTTAGAATACAAAATAACCTCTCAAATATTTCCCAATAGTCACATCACATATTTTATCTTTGTCATTATACATGAGAGACTCACCACTTCCAGGAAGGGTACAAAATACTTGAAGATCAGCAGAAACTTGATTTTTCTTTTTCTTTCCTTTTTTCTCCTTCCTTCAGGTTTTATGATGTAAATAAGACAAGCATCCTAAAGAGAAGTTATCTTCATCCTGTTACCTATGCCTTCATTTACACTCGATCTCTGGCTAGGATTATTGTAGAAGAAAAGGGTCTGTGTTACATTTTCATAAGCAGCAGTACTCACAGATAGGAAATAGTGAAAAAAACATGACAAATAAAATAAAAGGAGCTTTGGTAAGAAGGTCAAGTTCTTTAGATTTTCTGAAGTCTAGCAATTTATTTGTAATGAGGCAATATTAAGGGAAATGGAAACTACTTTTTAAACTAATGTTTTTCCTTAGTGGGAAAACTAGCCATAAGAAAATTATTACCTAACATCTATAAGAATTTTCTCTTGGATTACTTTTCATCTAACACAATATGTTTGTTTTTAGATTTCATGTTTAGTATACACTGCTAAATACATCTAAAGTTCTGTATTTCCTGAATTTGCTTTCCTACTCCTGAACCCAGAAAATACAAACAACAGTTAGCTTTCTTAAGCTAACTGAATAGTTCTTCTGTTGTGCCAGACATATTTTTTCTAAAAAATCTTACCAAGTATAAAACTAACTTTAATCACATCTTTATTTACATTGGAAAGTATCTGTGGTGGCCTTGTATTTATGTAGCTTTTATTGTATTGAGTAAATTCTAGTAATATATATATATATAGAAAGAGTCTGGGAAGATAGCTCTATCAGTATAAGATGCTAACTGTATAAATATGAAAACCCATGTTTCATCCCTAGATAACACAAAACAAACAGACAAACACACAAACAAAAAGTAAGTGGGTGGATGTTTAAGAGAGGTACTGTTGGCCAGCCAATATTCCAGCAGAGATGGGGGAGGTAGTTTCCAAGCCTCATCAGTTACTGAGAAGCTGTTGACAATTGAAGGCTACTAGGAGAAAAAGAATTATTATTTAAGGGTATGGCCAATGGTAGGTTTCACATACTCCAGTGGATGGACCCACACTCATGTGCATATAAACAAAACAAATGGATCGATCTATATGCTGACATCCTGTTGAACCAGCACCATTTGTTGAAAATGTTGTCTTTTTACCATTGTATGGTTTTAGCTCCTTTGTCAAAGATCAAGTGACCATAGGCGTGTGGGTTCATTTCTGGGTCTTCAATTCTATTCCATTGATCTTCTTGCCTATCTTTGTACCAATACCATGCAGTTTTTATCACTATTTCTCTGTAATACAGCTTGAGGTCAGGGATGGTGATTCCCCCAGAAGTTCTTTTATTGTTGAGAATAGTTTTCTCTATCCTGTTTTTTTGTTGTTGTTGTTGTTATTCCAAATGGATTTGCAAATTGCTCTCTCTAACTTTATGAAGAATTGAGTTGGAATTTTGATGGGGATTGCATTGAATGTATATTGCTTTCATCAAGACGGCCAATTTTACTGTATTAATCCTGCCACTCCATGAGCATGGGAGATCTTTCCATCTTCTGAGATCGTCTTCAATTTCTTTCTTCAGGGACTTGAAGTTCTTGTCATATAGATCTTTCACCTGCTTGGTTAGAGTCACACCAAGGTACTTTATATTATTTGTGACTATTGTGAAGGGTGTTGTTTTCCTTATTTCTTTCTCAGCCTGTTTATCCTTTAAGTAGAGGAAGGCTACCAGATGTCCTTCATCAAAGGAATGGATACAGAAAATGTGGTACATTTACACAATGGAGTACTACTCAGCTATTGAAAAACAATGACTTCATGAAATCCTTAGGCAAATGGATGGAACTATAAAATATCATCCTGAGTGAGATAACCCAATCACAAAGAACACACATGGTATGCACTTACTGATGAGTGGATATTAGCCTAAACGTTCAGAATACCCAAGATACAATTCACAGACCACATGAAGCTCAAGAAGAAGGAAGACCAAAGTATGGTTGCTTTTGTCCTTCTTAGAAGGGGGATGCAAAATACTCATGGGAGAAAATTCAGAGACAAAGTGTGGAACAGAGACTGAAGGAAAGGCCACTCAGAGACTGCCCCACCTGGGGATCCATTTCACATACAGTCACCAAACCTGAACACTATTGTGAATGCCAAGAAGGGCTTGCTGACAGGAGCCTGATATGGCTTTCTCCTGAGAGGCTCTTCGAGAGCCTGACAAATACAAAAGTGGATGCTCACAGCCAACCACTGGATTGAGCACAGGGTCCCACATAAAGGAGTTACAGAAAGGACTGAAGAAGCTGTAGGGGTTTGCAACCTCATAGGAAGAACAATAATATCAACCAACCAGATGCCCCGGAGCTTGTGGGGACTAAACCACCAACCAAAGAGTACACATGGAGGGACCCATAGCTCTAGCTGCATACATAGCAGAGGATGGCTTTGTTGGACATCAATGGAAAGAGAGGCCCTTGGTCTTGTGAAGGCTCCATGCCCCATTGTAGGAGGATAATGCTAGGATGGTGAGGCAGGAGTGGGTGGGGGAGTTGGGGGAGCACTCTCATAGAGGCATGGGGAGAGTTGATGGGGTATGGGGTTTCTGGAGGGGAAACCAGGAAAGGGGATAACATTTGAAATATAAATAAATAAAATATCCAATAAAAAACAAAATACAACAAAACAAATTAAATTTAGTTGGTTAAAAACAATAATAAAGAAAGCATGAAGTTTGGAGTACAAATGTATTACGAGGGTTACAGGGATTGGAAGGGTAAGAAGGGGTTGAGAGATACATATAATCATGTTTCATTTTTACAGATATGAAATGCTCAGAGGAAAAAATGTAATGAAAAGTAAGATTTTAAAAATCCAAGCATGGTGACAAACACACACCTGGAATTCTAGAACAGTTAAGATGGATTCAGGCCAATCCCTGGGGCTGTCAGTCCAGCCAGACATGACTTGCCCAGCCATTAAGCCCTAGGCTAGTGAGCAACCCTGTCTAAACAGGCTGGATGTGGCGACATATCTCTTTTTTATTTTAGAGTTTGGGAGTCAGAAGCAGTTGTTTTTCTGAGTGCGAAGCCAGCTTGCTGTACATAGTGAGGTTAAATAGTGAGACCCTTTCTCAAAAAGACAAAAATAACAAGGGTGCCTGAGGAACAATACCTAAAAATGATATTCAAACACACCTGAGTGGGTGTACACACATTAATCTACACCCACAAAACTATAACTTAGAAAGATGGCTTGGGGGCTTAATTCAATGAGTGAACATTGCCTTGCAAATTTAAGGACCAGAGTTTGAATAGCCAGAACTATTGAAAAGCCTGTATGATAATGCATGTCTGTAATCACACTGTTTCAAGCAAGGCGAAAGCCAGACTGACACCCAAAGTTATTCTCTGACCTCCACTAACACAGTGGGGCATGTATTGGTATTTAGATATGGACACACACACACACACACACACACACACACACACAGACACAGAGTAGTTTCTAGCATATGAGTCCTACATATATTTTTATTAAGTTTATGGGTATGTTTTTTGAGGGATGGAATATAGTCTAGGACTAGGGGTGTAGTCTAGTGGTAAAAAGCTTGCCTATTATGCGTGCTGGATTTAATCCTCAACACCAACAAAAAGAAGGGATGGAGAGAAAATAATATAATATTTCTAATTATAATTGTAATATGTTCACTTTTTGATATAAGGTCTTACTTATGTAACCCTGCCTGTCCTGGAACTCACAGATTTTCCTGCCTCTGCTTCTAGAGTGCTATGTTTAAGGTATGTGCCACCATACTCAGGTCCGTATATTTAGTTTTACTATATAGAAGCACAATTGGTTTCTTTGTGTTGATTAGTATTCTCAGATATTGCTGACTTCACTTATTATTTGTAGGAATATTTCTTGGAATCTTCTGTGTAAACTATATCCTATAATCTGCAAATAGAGAAAGCTTTAGTTCTTCCTCTCTGATCTGTATACACTCCTATACTTAATTGGTATATAAGTTAAAATCACTTCTCTGTTAAGTACAAGTAGCTAGAATGGATATCTTGTTTACTCTCATTCTTTGAATTTTTTACATTCTACTTTTTATCATTAAACATAAAATTATCTACAGCCTTTGGGGTTCTGGAGATTTCTTTACAGGGTAGTTTTTAATGATGAAGTAAATTTTCTTAGCAGTTAAGATGCTGTTCTCAAGTAATTTGTTTATACTGTGGTAATTTGCAGTTTTGAAAGAATTGCTCCATTTTATCCAAGTCATCCATTTGTGTGTTCAGAGATGTTTATATGTCCCCATATTATTTATTTTGTGCCTACAAAGTCTACAGTGATATACTCTGGTTTATTTTTGATATTAATAATAGGGGCCATCTCTCTTTTGCTTTGGGAGTCTAATTGCCAATGCCACTGATCATTTCAATGAACCCATTATCAAAAGCATTAATAAATTTTTTTAAAACATTTTAATTAATTATTTGATAATTTCATAAATGCATATGGTGTATTTTGATCATATTAATCACCAACACCCCCATAACTTCTCTCAATCCACTCCCTCCCAATTTCATGTCCTCTTTTTTTCATTTTAGTTAGATTCTTTTGTCATACAATACAATCTGAACACAGTATCCCCTCCCTCTACTCCTCCCAGTTCTTTTCCACCTCCTCTTCCATCCTGATGCACACTCTCTTTCTGTACTACATGTCCTCTGTTTTAAAAAAGGCCACTGAGTCCAGTTTGTATTGGCTATAGACTATGGATGTAAAGCCATCAATAGGAAGCTGTCAACCTACCTATGGCTTCACCCATAAAAATAACTCACTTTTCTTACCTCAGAAACTATCAACTGTTAATAGCTTTTCGGCTCAGGGTTCATGAGCCACTCCACCCTCCATGTTGAAATGTTGGTTGGCTTGAGCTCATGCAGGTATTGTGCATCCAGCTACATCTGCCATGAGTTTATGAGTACAACAGTTAAGTTGTGTCAAGAGGACATTATTTCACCCTGGTCTTCTCAAATTTCTAATTCTTACATTTCTTCATCTCCTTCTGAAATGTTCCCTGAGGCTTGGAGGAAGAGGTGTAATATAGATGTCTCAGTTGTTGCTTTTCAAACAGTAGATTCTTATTCTCTACACTTTGACTATTTGAGAGTTTCTGCATTAACTCTCTTTAACTTCCCAGACACTTCCCTAATAAGATCTGGGAGCTGCACTAATCTATAGGTAGAAATATACAAACTTAGAGAACAGTTTGACACTATATCCATCAAGCAAAATAATAATAGTATGTTCACCTATAGGACCTATGAGCTTCCCACCCATGAATTTTTAATCGGATTTATAGAACTAGGCACACATTTCTTCCCATGGAGCAGGCCTTAAGTCCAATCAGAAAATGGTTGATTATTCTTACAATATCTGTGCCACTATTTCAGTGATAAGAGAGTATTTAGCCATGTTGACCATTATTGTAGCTCACAGCATTCACAGCTGGGTAAGACTATTGATGACTTGTTGCTCTCAGCAACCAACATAACACCTTCTGGTACCATGAAAGCTGGCCAGCCAGGAGGAAGCTTCCTAGTCAGTATCAGCTTGATTTCCCCAAGTTCTATGATCAACAAAAAGTTCTTGCCATCAAGGTCTGGTAGGCAACCAAGAGCAATGGCAACGGTCTGCAGTTTTGAGGGTGTCTTACATACCTCTGACCAGCAACTTGAAGGGAAGTGTTTTAAAATTTTAAAGATATTTTATATTTGTGCTGCAGAAAACCCAGAACAGAAATTCAGGTTATATGCTGAGATAAAATATTTGTCAACCACATATCTGACAAAGAATTAATATACAAAGTATTTAAAGAACTCTAAAAATACTATCTTGGGTATTCAGTTAAATATCTTCAATTAGAAAAGAGACACTTGCCAGGGACCCAAGAGGTTCCCAGGATCCAACAGGGAGGATTTTAGCTGAAATACCCAACAAAGGGGAGACAGAACCTGTAGAGACCATAGCGAGTGGATAGGCATGGCCCACAGTTGAAGGATGAGGCCACCCGCCCACCTCAAAACTATTAATCCAGAATTCTTCCTGTCTAAAGAAAATATAGGGACAAAGAGTAGAGCAGAGACTGAAGGAAAGTCCATCCAGAGACTGCCCCACCTAGGAATCTATCCCATCTGCAGGAACCAAACTCAGACACTATTGCTGATGCCAAGAAGTACTTGCTGACAAGAGCCTCATATAGCTGTCCCCTCAGAGGCTCTGCCAGAGCCTGACAAATACAGAGGTGGATGCTCACAGCCAAACATTAGACTGAGCCCAGGGGACCCCAGTGAGGAAGTTAGGGCAAGGATTGTAGATGCTGAAAGAGTTTGCAACCCCATAGGAAGAACAACAATATCAGCCAACCAGACCCCCAGAGCTCCCAGGGACTAAACCACCAACCAAAGAATACACAGGGGTACCCATGGCTCCAGCTGTATATGTAGCAGAGGATGGCCTTATCTGGCATCACTGGGAGGGGAGCCCCTTGGTCCTGTGGAGGCTTGATGACCCAGGATAAGGGAATGCTAGGGTGCTGAGGAATGGCAGGAATGGGTCAGTGGGTGGGGGAGCACCCTCACAGAGGCAAGGGACGGAGGAGGGGATAGGGGGCTTGTGGAGGGGAAACTGGGAAGGGAAATAACATTTGAAATGTAAATAAATAAAATAACCAGTAAAACAAAGAAAAGAGACATTTCACTAAAGAGGCTATATGAGTAGCAAATAAATATGTGGAATGGTGTTTAAGATTCCTAATCATTCTATGACTCCAGCTATATATGTAGGGGAGGATGGCCTTGTTGGCATAGGTGGGAAAGGAGATCCTTGGTCCCATGAAGGCTGGACACCCACAGGGGAGGGATTCAAGGGTGAGGAGGTAGGAGTGGTGGGATAGGTGGGGCCACATCGTCATAGAAACAGGAGGAGAGGGATGGGATAGGGAGTTCCTGAGCAGGGGGGGAGGAAGGAGATCACATCTGAAATGTAAATAAAATATCCAATAAAAAAAAGGAAAGAAAATGAAAAAGAACTCCATGAATTTTATTGATGAGTACTTGCTTAGCATGATGGTAACCATGGTTTTATAATATACATATATATGAATGAAGATCTCATATAGATTGTTAAGAATATAAAATGAAAACATACATTAACACAAAATAGATTACATAGGGCTTCTTATATGAAATAGCCAAGAGCTGGGCAAGGCATATATCTAATTTTTTTCTTATATATGTATCTTGCTAATTAACCCTGATTGGCCTGTTACTCCTGGTGTATCCCAAGTTAGCATCAAATTCACAGCAGTCTTTATACCTCAGCCTCCCAAGTGCCAGAATTATAGGCATGCACCACTATACCTAGTCTACTGTTTTGAATAGTGTATTATAATTCTGTAAGACATAAGTCACAAGAAACAAAGTTAATAATAGACAAAATTTGCTCTGAATTTTAAATTCTTCTGTTGACTTTCCAGTTATTTTAAGATAAAAATTTTAGAGCTCGTCATGGTTTCTCATACCTATAATCCTAGCAATGCAAGGTCTAAGGCAGGAGGATTGGATTAGTTTAAGGTGAGCACAGGTTACATTGTGAGCTCCTGGCCAGGTGACAGATTGAGACTGTTTCAAAAACAACAAAAATAACAAAAGTCAAGTCTAAGGATGTAGCTCAGTAGTAACATATTTATCTGTCTGGGTTTAATCCCAAATACTGACTAAAAAATCTTCAATTGGTTCTACATGTAATAAAAACAAAAATTTAGACTATTAGAAACAAGTATTTTTGAAGCCAGGCACACACAGAGAAGGCACAGTTTTAACTACAATGAGCAAAATTCGAAGTGGAGTATGAACTGTATTATAGTTGTAGCTATAAGCCTTATTTGAATGAAAAAAGACCAATCTTTTTTCCTATTTAAAGATTTGGTGAGTTGTTTTTCTTGAAAACAGCAACAAAAACAGGAACAAACTCAATCTTCAATAGCTTGTATATTGTTTGAAAGTCTAAATATTTAAATAAAAAACCTCTTCTGCTAAAAAAAAATTAATGAAATTTGTCTTGTTGCATGTCTTTTCTAATCATATTTTATGCCTCATTTGTTTTTTATTTTAATGCCCAGATTTTCTAAAATTGCTTATATTTCTCTTACAAAGACTTGGATTGGGAATCGAAGAAGAAAATATCGTTTAATGGGAATTGAAGTTCCACCTCCAAGAGGAGGCCCTGCTGATTTCTCTGAGCAGCCTGAGTCTGGTTCTTTGTCTGCACTCACACCAGGAGAGGAAGCTGGGCCTGAAGTAGGAGAGGATAATGACAGAAATGATGAAGTGTCCATCTGTTTGTCCGAAGCAAGCTCTCAAGGTACTTTAGTGCACCTCCTAATAACAGCCTTTGGAAATTTGATGTATTTTTACTTGCTTTTCAGTGAACTTCACTTTAAGTCTAGAGTGTTCAAAACATTTGACCAAGCATTTGAAAAGAAACAGATTTATTTTATAATGCTTCTATGTAAAAAGTCTTCTATATCAAGTCATCACAAAGAACATTCATCTATCACAATAGTGATGCCCTACTTTTAAAAATATTAGTTATTACAATAGTCCTTGTACAAGAAGCAGGTAAATTATTATATTTGGCATGCTTAGTCAGTTAGGTGAGAGCTTACAAAGACTTGAACAAAATAGAATATGGTATATTTTAATGAAAATAGGCTTGTGATCAGAAATAATAGGTGCCATTCAAAACTTTTCTACTAGCAAATTGTACAGTTTCAGGCAAAGCATTTAACACAGCTCATTGAACTCTTTTCTTCACCTGTTAAATAAAGTTAACCTGGCTCATCTTTACAATACCTCTCAATACATCCCTGAGTGAGACTGTACCCCAATAGCATAGATTAATACCATTTACCCAAGAAGAATATTTTATTTGACTTCAAGCATAGAAGTAAATACTCCTAATGTCATTTTATTAAAATGTTCATTAATATTTACTTTACACATAATAAAATGCTTTCTGTAAATACACAATCCAGTTATTTTTAGTAAAGCTTCTGGATTTGTACCACTAAAGTTTAATTTTAGATATTTTTTATCACCCCAGGAAACTTCCCAAGTTTAGTCAGTGTCCCTGGTGTCCTCAGCTTCAGGCACACTAATCTGCTTTCTGACTATGTAAGTGTCTTTTCTATGTACTTTCTCTGAATCTGATAATAAAATCTATTGTCTTTTTGGGTCTGTACTTGAGGAATTTAGAACCACTCATTTGCACACTTGTCTCTTTTTCTATTTTTCACTACTATCGGTTCAGAATACTGGAAATCAGTTTCTGGTTTATTTATCTATTTCACATATGTACATGTGAATGATGTGCAGGTGTGTTTGAGTGAGGCACTCATGAACCCAGGGATCTCTTTTCAGTTCTGTCCAGCCTGTTCTGGAAATTCTGTCCCATTTCATGCACTGAGCTGGAATTGCTTCACTTTGGTCTTTATGCTTGCTTATAGTCAGTACATTACTCACTGAGCTATCTTTTCACCTCTTGTTTAATTTATGCCTCCTCTCTCTCTCTCTCTCTCTCTCTCTCTCTCTCTCTCTCTCTCTCTCACACACACACACACACACACACACACACACATATTTTGAGACCTTGAACTCACTGTACTTCAAAGATTGGTCTTAAATGCCTGATTCCCCAACTTTTACCCCCCAGTACCTGGGATTGTTGCATTTTTATATGAATAATCTTCAAGGATGACATTATTTGTGCTATATAAAATTTTATGTTAGGATAATCCTAGTTATACAAAATCATTTTTAGTAATTAGGGCAATAATCAAATTTGGCAGTAGCTCTAACTTTTGTGCTATTACTGAGTCTTTCTTTGAGCTCTAGAATGCTAGCCAATTACTTAGGATACCTAAGCTCCAGTGTAGAAAGGATTCTGGATCAAGTAGGAAATACTATCACCCTAGGTTGAAAAGTGGAGTGAACAACTGCTCCTTTATTTATTCAATGTATTAATTGAATAAGTTTATCAAAGTGACATTAGATAGGGACACAAGATGTATTATTGAAGTGACAACATTTGAATTTGATTATTTTGAGTTAGAAGTTCTCATAGCAGCCTTATTTATAATAGCCAGAAGCTGGAAAGAACCCAGATGTTCTTCAACAGAGGAATGGATACAGAAAATGTGGTACATTTACACAATGGAGCACTGCTCAGCTATTAAAAACAATGACTTCATGAAATTCTTAGGCAAATGGATAGAACTTGAAAATATCATCCTGAGTGAGGTAACCCAATCACAAAAGAACACACATGGTATGCACTCACTGATAAGTGGGTATTAGCACAGAAGCTCACAATACCCAAGATACAACTCACAGACCACATGAAGTTCATGAAGAAGGAAGACCAAAGTGTGAGTGCTTCGGTCCTTCTTAGAAGGAGTAACAAAATGCTCATGGGAGCAAATATGGAGACAAAATGTGGGACAGAAACTGAAGGAAGGGCTGTCTGAAGACTGTTCCACTTGGGTATCCATCCCATGTGCAGTCACCAAAGGTAGATGCTGATGTGGATGCCAGGAAGTGCATGCTGACAGGAGACTGATATAGCTGTCTCCTTAGAGGTCTGCCAGAGCCTGACGTGTACAGAGGCGGATGCTCACAGCTCATTGAACTGATCATGGTGTTGCTAATGGAGGAGTTAGAGAGAAAACTGAAGGAGCTGAAAGGGTTTTGCAGCCCCTTAGGGAGAGCAGCAATACCAACCAACCAGAGCTCCCAGGGTCTAAACCACCAGCCTGGGACCACATAGGGAGGGACCCATGGCTCCCACTGTACATGTAGGGAAGGATAGCCTTGTAGGGATAGGTGGGAGAGGAGATTCTGGGTCCCATGAAGGCTGGACGGCCAGTGTGGGATGAATTCAAAGGTGGGGAGGTGGGAGTGGGGGCACATCCTCATAGAAGCAGCAGGAGGGGGATGGGATGGGGGTTCCTGGGTGGGGGGGAAATGGGGAAAGGGGATAACATTTGAAATGTAAATAAATAAAATAACCAATATAAAAAGTTCTCATTACTCCTGATCCTCCTGTCACCACCTCCTGTTTGGAAATTTTGGTGTAGATTTTTTTTTTTGCATATAATTTTGCATTGTCATACATAGCAGTATTTTCCTTTCTGACCTTGTAATACTAATTATAGTTTCTTCTTGTCCTATGGATGTGAAAACTCATATATTTGACGTCTTTATGGTATTAGTTTGGCAACTGTATAATAATTTTACTGGGATTTACTTCGCCTTAAGATGTATGAGGAAAATACCTAATTTTATTTTTGCAAATAGTTAAGCAATTAGTGCACACTTATTTATTGTATAATTCATTCTTTAGTTAGTTGCAGTGTAGCTTTTACAAATGAAATATGTGTTTTTGCATATTTATATGCAAGTACACAGACATATACACATGTGAAAATTATAAGCTTCATATTGTGTTACATTAAACTCTTTTTAACTGTGACTTTATAAAATCTCTTAATATCTGGTGAATTTTTACTTCTAGAAAAACTATAAAATTATTTATCTCTATACCTTTTCGCAATTTTCCCCTTAAAATTTTTCAAAATTTTATTGCCAGCACATTATGTAGAAAGACTATCATTAGGAAGATTAATTCAGTTTGCAGTTCTGAATTTTAGATAATAGCAGGACATAGAGAACTGTTGGGTAATATTGGTCTGGAGCTCAAAAGAGATTTTAAATCAGGACAAGAAACGTGGTAATCTGCCAAACTGAGGCCAATTAGTACCTACCCATAGAAGTAGAGTTTTAATTGAGAAAATTAAAATCCAAAAACAAAACAAGACAAGACAATGGAGAAGGGCTTTGTGTTGAGAAATATTTACATGCTGGGGCCTCAGAAAAAAAAAATTAGCTACTGAAAGAACATTCACAAACAACAGAACTGGACAATGTGCCATTAGTAAATCCAAGGAAAGAAAAAGATTTCAGAAATAAGAGGGGTCATTATCTCAATGATCTCATAGAAATTTAGTAGAAAGGAGAGGCCATTGAATCAGTCTTTAAGAGGTTCTTTGCAAAAGCAATTAATTGCATGCCCAGGGGGCAGGCAGGCAAATTGTAATGGGTAGAATAATGAAAGGGATAGAAAAGCTGTCACTGTGGAGAGGGCAATGAATTTTAAATCCAGGTGTTTGAAAGATTATCAAATGTGAATATTCTCTCTCTCCATCTTTCTCTCTCTCTTTCCTCTCCTTTCTCCCTCCTGCCTCTCTTCCTTCTCACCTATGGTTGCAAATGAGAAAGGAGCTTAGGGTATAGGAAAACTGATGCAGGCTTAAAAATCATCATGGAAAATGTGTTCGTGATTTCTAAGGTCATTTGTTCTCATATAGTTGGTCCAGTAAATATATGTTTATCTTCTGTTAGACTTTCCAAAATAATATGCGCCAGGAGACCCTTGGGTTATTACCAATAATTATATGATGGGGTCTTTAGAGCCTAATGCCCTACAGCTATTTGAAGTGAGTAGGGAAGAAGGGTCTGTATGTTTCTCTGAAAGGGCAGAATTGCTGTGAGGAACTATTCTTATAAGCAAAATACATAGACCTGAGTGCAGACTTCCATTCCCAACTGCAGCTTCCCCTCCTCAAACAGAATTTTAGAAAATAAGCACTTAATGGGGAAACAGCGAATGTTAATTTTAAAGTCTGCGTTAATGGTCCCCATTTAATAAACTGCTGCTCCTGTACTAGGGTCCTTTGTCATATAATAGTGTGTTGTCTAGATAGCTAGCATAGTAATCAAGACCTAATGAGAAAAAGGAGAGAGAGAATTTAATATATGAATCAGAAAACACATGATGAGAAGTAAGCAGTTGCCTAGAATTTCTCCCGGTGGCTTGTTTTTCACAAGCACACAGTAACCTTTTCATTCTCCTCAGAAATTGCTGCAGAAAAGCATTTTCAAAGACTGGAAGGAGCCCTTTGGTGCTGTTTCCTACTAGGTCTGTACAGTTTCTTCGTTTCACTGATGGAGAATACTAATCTGACTGTGTCAACTCTGTGACCCGTTTGTAAGAACTAATTGTATCATCTGGCTGAGACTAAAACCTACCTCTGAAATACACTGACCTATTCTCTTCCAGATCCTGAAAATGTAGCTTGATTATGTTTACATTGAGATTTCCATTGATTCCTTCTAAGAGATGTAGAGATATTTTCAACCTACCTACTACAATTCAGAATCCCTAAACACAGTTGTTCATTTAAAAAGATTGGAGTGTTTTAACTATCTCAAAGGGGAAGTATCTTTAAATTAGTGCTTCCACATTATAATACATGTTAAAATGAACACATAAAAACAATATACAGTTTTCTTTCAGTGTTTTTGCAAGGAAAAATATTATATTATTATATTATCCTTCAAATTGCAAAAGGACACAGGCTTTGCCAGCTAACAAAGTATACATGATTCTTTAACAGTTTCACATGTCATCCCTTGTTTCTGAACAAGCATGTAGGTCCCTGACACAGACCTTCTGTGTCACTTCAGTTCTGCCATGCACTTGACCTTCCTTTCCCTCCATTTCTTTTCTGTTTTCCTGGGACAGAGTGAAAATAAGCATGATGGGATTGATTCCTGCAATTTGGAGACTGTAGCAAAAATGATACTTGGGTAACTTGAGAAATTTTAAAGGTGTTCACTATCCTGAGAATCAAATTGTTTAAAGTAAATAATTACAACCTTAGATATCTAGCAGTGCATCTTTTACAGCTATATCTTAATGTATGGGGTATATATGGTGTGTGCATCAGAGGATAAATTCTTTATGGCTTAGTGTGAGCTTAAGCTACCACATAGAGTGCCCTCTGGAGTTTTCACTGATTAATTCTACTTTTTATTTTCAATTAGCAAAGCTTCCCTTTTTGTGTGTGTATGAGGAATTACAAAGACACACTGACAGTTTTTGTATCCCAAATGTTTGCTAATGTTGAAAGTATTTATATGCAGAAGAAAACATTCCTTATTTAGTGTATCATGTTACATCTTTTTATTGCAGAAGCCTCAAAATATCCTTTATATAAATTTTCTAAAATAATCAAACCATACATATGCTATCAGTGAACTGAAACGGTGTATAAAATTATGAGTAAATCTGAAGAAGAATATACAGCAATCCTATAAGGAATAGTATCAGTAATGATCTTGTTGATGAGCAATATAACCCCTCTTCTGAGACCACTATTCCTAATATCAGAACTGCAGCTAAATCTAATGACAATTTTCCCTCTTTCCATTTCATTTCATCACTGACTATATAGGACTTGAAATGTCTGTGACTTGAAATGTCTAACTAATGAATAAGTAAACTTTCTTTGTGTAGGAATCATTGTTTTTATAAAATTTTAAATTGACTTTTCTTACATTTCACAAATAAATGAGATCATGCAATTTATTTTCTTTTTTTCTTTCTGTCTGGCTTATTTCACTTAGATAACATCCCCCGGGTTCATCCGTGTTGCAGCAAATAGCAGGGCAAGGAAGGTCAAATATATCAAATGTAATAAAAGAGTGGATTTTTGAATGGGGTAGAAGAATGAGGAGATGAAATTCAGAGGGTACAAAGTTACAATGTGTGTGATGAATAAGGGGAAAGATCTAATAAAAAGCATGAAGACCACAGTTAATGATAGTGTATTGTGTATTCAGGATTTTCAATAAGTGACGATAGCAGCTGTCGCCTGGGGGATGGGAAACTGTGAGATGATAAATATGTTAATTTGTTGCATTGTAGCAATCTTTTTGCTATATACACGTATATTGTATTATATACCACAAGAACATACAATAAAATTTAATTTAAAATATATGGTAGAGATAAGAAAGTTAAATTGAATTTATAGAGAACATTGTATTAAAATTCTGCTGAAGTTTTCGTGGATATCATACACTTGAATTCTCATAAACAATTCTTAAAAGTGAATTTCTCCAAATCCTTCTTCACGCTTATACATGGGAATGAATGGACTAGGAAAATCTTAGGAGGGATGATGTATATTTTTGTTCTGCTTTCTAAGTTGAATTGAAATGTTATTTACCAAGGATCTGAGAAATTTTACTAGTATTTATCCAAATAATCTCCATGAAATTGCTGTGTAGCAAAGAGAGACACAGAGATAAACATTCCTACTCTATTTTTAAGGCATCTGGGCAAGGATGTTACAAAATAAAGGGGCAATGTAGTAGACACACCCAGTGCCTTGAAGCAGACACTTGCCATAGCTCATCACAGACAGCTTTTATTCGACTAGTTGTTCAGAATTAGTTTCTCTCTCACTGTTTTATTATTTTCTATTTTAAAATAATTAATTTGATCATTAAAAATACATGTCTATTGTTGAAAATATTTGGAAATACAATGGGAACAGAAATAATCTTACTCCTTAGAAAATAACTTTCTATAAGCAAGAACAAAGGGATATTTTCATAAGTAGTATCTCTTTGCATATGTGTAAGATGTACAAAGGTGAGTTGTATATACAAGTGTTGAAATGATCCTGCCTTTTAATACAATTGGAAATCTGCATCTAAATTTTTATACTATTTATTGAGAAATCATTTTGCTGTTTTTGTCTTATAATGAACAAAGCCAGGTGTGGTGGCGAAGGCCTGAAAATAAATCAACCACTTAGGACGCAGAAACAAAAATTATTGAAACTTTAAGGTTAATCTCATCTATATGGTGAGTTCTTTGCCAGCCAAGGCTATATAGCAAGACCTTATCCACCAAAAAAAAAGAAAAGAAAAGATAAATGAGTAATATTATACAAAAAGCTTAACCAAACAAAATTTAAAAACATAAAAATAAAAGTAAATATCATTTATAATTATATATAATTCTATCCAGGGACAATAATGGAAACAATAGTTGGAAAACTAGTGTCATCTCTTGTTTTTATTTATTAAACACACATATTTATGCATACATGTGTGTTTTACAAATATAAGATTGTGTGTACCTACATCATAAATTTTATCTTTCAGGTTTTTCACTTGCATTAGCTCATTATACTTTATTTTTAGCAGCTTTGTACCACGTAAGTGGCTTCTGTATTTAGTCATTGCTGAAGATAACAGGTTTCTCCCATCCTTTCTATCATAACTAGTAGAGTGATGATCATTTGTGTATTTCTACCCATCTGTATAACTAATGAAAATATATATGACTAAATAAGATAGGAATAAAGTTAAAAACAATGCACATTTGTGATTTGCCATGTGAATGGTTTTGGCAAAACAGACAAATTAAGTATTCTTTTAAAAATATACTTTTCTTTTCTTTTTTTCTCCATAGAGGAGTCCAACGAACTTATCCCAAATGAGACCAGGGCACATAAGGATGAAGAGCATCAGGCAGTATCCGCAGATAATGTGGTATGTACAGTTTGAAATTCTTTCCTCATTACAGGATGGTTTTCAAGGACACCGTGCCAATTGATGACAGCATCTGTATTGTCAGGATAAAGTCTTGCTTACTCTGTACACCAAAACAGAACTTTTCTGTATGAATTTAGTTTCTCTTTCACTACTCAATAAGTAATTTAAAATACTTCCTCTTTTAACTTTTGGAAATTTTCAAGTATGAAAACCTAATAGTTCAAATATGACATATTTTATATATAACAAGTTACTTTCTTCAACACATTGAGCATGGAGCAGATTGATTACATTGGACAGATGGCAGAATTTAAATGGAGTTTAGCTAGAGATCATGAAGGAAGACTTTGTTAGTGCTGGTGCTTGTATCCAAGGGTTTCCCTATTCAGGTCATACTTATCTGTCTTAGTTAGGGTTTTACTGCTGTGAACAGACACCATGACCAAGGCAACACTTATAAGGACAGCATTTAATTGGGGCTGGCTTACAGGTTCTGAGGGTGAGTCCATTATCATCAAGGTGGGAGCAGGGCAGCATTCAGGTAGGCATGGTTCAGGAGGAGCTGAAAGTTCTACCTCTTCATCTGAAAGCTGCTAGCAGAATACTGACTCCCAGACAGCTAGGATGAGAGTTTTAAGCCCACACCCACAGTGACACACCTACTGCAACAAGGCCACACTTCCTAATAGTGCCACTCCTTGAGTCAAGCATATACGAACCATCACACTATCTATATTGTATTTGGAAACTTTTTTTTTCTGGTTAACTTGGACCCTTTTAATTGCTTTCAACATCACAGCAAAGATTGAAAGGCAGTATTTTAAGAATTTGAATAGCAGCAGGAACAGGCTGTATATGGATTAAATTGGGTTTTGTAAAAATATAAACATGTAGTGATATTCCCTTAGCAGCTGTTCGAGCAGAATTTGTTTAGATGTTGGCCACATAAAGTTATATAGGAATCAAGATAGTATTAAACGGAGTCAGACACAAAAGGAAATGCAATCATGTTTTCCTTTTTGCTTTTGAATCAATGCTCTATTCGTGATTCTCATTAAAACAGACCTTATAATGGATTTTTTTTCTGTTTCAATGTAACTATGATATCACAACTTACTCTGGCTTCTATCACAAACATAATTTCTTTGACATTATAATCCTGAGCACCTCTTCAATAAAAACAGAGCACATAAAATATACATTGGGGCTCGTATTTCTTAAATACCAACAATATCTCACATTTTCTACATATTAAATAGACTATAGAATTGCATTCTACTGTACTTTTTTCTTTTTAAGTCCCAGTTTAAGTCCATGTTTGATTCTTCTAAACACTAAATTCAACAGGCATATTGAAAATTTAGGTTTGGTTTTGAGGCAGTCATTTTCTTCATCAAGTAGCTAATAATCATTGTTTTCCACAACAAACTGTCCTAATATTTTAAATCTCAGCAAATATCTCCTGCTCTAGATGTAAATTATAGTGTATAAAATATAAACAATTATTTACAATTTAAATATCTTTTCCCCTAAAGATGTGTTCATTTTTAGCCTGAATTTCTCTGCATCACATCTCAGCAGCAGCAGACAGCTGAAAATAACAAATGAAGCCGTGAGGTATGACTCAGAGTCACTTAGGCACCTAATTTTTCAAGAACAATTGATTTTCAGAGACAAAACTTCAAACTTTCAAAGGTTGATTTCCTCTGCCTGTAAGTTTTGAGTGCCCCCAATTATTAGTCATGGATGACAAATCCAAGACACATAAGATCTATTTATATGCACAATCTATACAGTGGCTGTTGGGGCCTCCTTCTCTTAAATGCCTAGCTCCATTTTCCACGAAACAATCCAAATAGGCAGAAAAGCTAAAGACCTTAGAACAAGAAGTATGATTTGATTAAGACTTAAGTTTGTAGTGATTATAATAGGAAACAAAAGATTAGGCTGCTGTCCATGCAGTGGTAGAAGGCAGTTTCACTGCAGTTGTCCTTCTGACTCATAGACTGAAGGTCAGAAACACTGTGGAAGTGTCATATCCTCAGTGGCAGTATACCAAGTATGATCATTTTTAAGTTTGCTTGTGAATGAATATATATATATATATATGCACATATACATATATATACACAATATATCTGGGTAAGAAATCTGATTTCATATTCTGTCTATAACATGATGCTGTTAATGTGCTTGTTCTTAAAAGACTGTCTAGTGACTAAATAAGGTTTAGTTTCCTCCTTTTTGAAACTTTCTTTTGGGTTGGTAGTGTTTAAATGTTTTAACATAGTTTGTTTTGCCTTAACTTCATTTTTTACATATAAAAGAAAACACTTTAATTGATCTTGTTATTTTTGTTTCCTTTCTTTTTGAAAACAGAAAGGCTTTCTAATTAAAGAATTTGCTTTGCCCTCCTGATTGGAGCTTATTGGTCATTGTTTTCATCAACACTATGCTGCATTGTTTATTTTGACAGATATTTAAGTA
The DNA here is from genome assembly GCF_004785775.1 of Grammomys surdaster. Lineage (NCBI taxonomy): Eukaryota > Metazoa > Chordata > Mammalia > Rodentia > Muridae > Grammomys > Grammomys surdaster. The sequence goes on from NW_021604563.1 coordinate 18,053,146, forward strand.
CGTACTGTGCACAAGATACTGCACATGCTTTGTTGTGTGCTAATTCTGAAGCTGAGGGAGCCCCTCTCTCTGTCTCTGTCTTTGCTTTACTATCTTTGTTACTGTCCAATGAAGAGAATAAATCATCATGTGATTTTCATCATCATATAATAGATGTCTGCTTTCAATTGTGTATGTAGCTAATAGAATGCAATAAACATGTGAATTTTTAGACATTGTATTTTCCTTTGGGATGCATGCCATATGTTAACATTTTTCATTAGAAGGAAGAGCCTTATTGGAACAGAAAGGAACCCCTTTCTAGTGTGGTGTGTGTGTGTGTGTGTGTGTGTGTGTGTGTGTGTGTGTAATTAAAATAGATTACCCTTACTGAAGGCTGGTTTCTTATCACTGGAGGGAGCTATCAATAACCAATTAAAGATCTAAGGGTCGACACACATGCTGTGTATAACATGGAGAGGCCAATTATCAAAATTTAATCAATCTAGATATCCTAGATCACTCCGTCACCAAACTTAATATTGAAGAGATATGTTGTATACTTTGTATGTATTGATCTGATATATATTTGTGAAAGTTTCTCTGCTTGTGTTACAGAAAATAGAAATTATCGATGATGAAGAAAGTGACATGATAAGCAATTCCGAGGTTGAACAGGAGAATACTCTCCTGGATTATAAGGTAAAAAGAACTTCAAAGTCTGACTTATTAAGGGGAGTTAGTGAGTAGAAAAGATGTAGGCTGTGTCTCATTTTTCCGTCTGATAGACTGGTCCTCTGTACTGATTTTTCTCGGGCACCTTGAAAATTATTCAAAATGTTGGGCACTTTCATAATTCTGGCTTATGTGGTTGTTGTGGTTTTAAACCAACTGTTTACTGGCTCAAATGGTAGCATCAATGGTATTCAGCAAGTGAGAACAACACATAGCGACAATTAATGTGAAGTTTATGGGAAAGACTGTTTTCTTTTAAATGGTGGTAAAGCTGCTGGAGCCCCAGCTATGTGTGGGGATAAGACAGGAATATCAGTTTAGCCCAGAAATTTGAAAGCAGGTTGGGCAACATTAAACCTGCCTCAAACAAAATAAACACAACAGTAACATGTGAGGGCTAAGCAGTTAAGGGGAGAATTTCTTTTTCAGTGTCCATTGCTAATTTTCTACTGGATTGCAGGGTTTTTTGTTTTTTTGAGACAGGGTTTCTCTGTATAGCCCTGGCTGTCCTAGAACTCACTCTGTAGACCAGGCTGGCCTCGAACTCAGAAATCCACCTGCCTCTGCCTGCCAAGTGCTAGGATTAAAGGCATGCGCCATCACTGCCTGACGGATTGCAGTTTCTTGAAAGACTGTACTGCTACCCAATTTTTTTTTGAGAATTTAAAAGACAATTCCCAAAGAAAATATGGGATAAATATGAATAAAGATGGACTTTTCTTAATGTAACTGGTTACTAAATTGGACGGCATCCTTTGATAGTGTGTCATGCATAATTTTGTTTTTACTCAATTTTGATATATTGTTTATCAATATGTTTTTTGGATAAATGTACAGTGCTCTCTCTCAGTGATATTCGGCAGCCTATCTTGCTAGGAAACTCTTTGGTCGTTCTGAAATTTTGGCACACAGTGCTTCTTTCTAAATACAAAATTTCTTTTTGTGGCACATAATCAGCATTTACAGCTTATGCTAGTAACAAAGACCACCATTTAATTAGAAAACAGCTGTCACTTTTCTCAGAAAAATCCTTTCAATTTTAGTATAGTATAACTGAAATTGATGCCATTGTGAAAATTGTTTTTTCTAATGTTCGTAACAGGGCAAGCTTTAAAATATTGAGTGTTATAAACACAGAGGGAAATTGATTTTTGAATTTCATTTGCTAAGTGGTCAAAAGGCACAATCGAATTCTGTATTTAAGCTACATTGATGGCTAGTTATGCTCAGACACACCTGTAATCCCAGCAGTCATCAGGCTGAGGCAGGATAACTTCCATGAATTCAAGACAGCCTAGGTTCTAGAAAGTGATCTTTTCTTAAAAATTGATAAATACATTTTTAATTAAAAATAAACTTGTATTTCAACTAGCTGAATAATAAAGTTGCTGGTTCTGAATTAGAAGAGATCACACTAATGACTCCTCCATGGTCATATAATACTTTTAAATACTGGGTTCAGGATTAAAATGACTCTGCAGGCCAGGTCACTACTTGGCACAGGCTGTGGAAAGTCCAGGCGAGAGGACTGGATCGCACAGCTGTTAAGTGTGTCCCACTTAGCACTCTTGAACAGGTCAAACAGGGCTGGGCTCAAGACTTAGAGGATTCTTTCCAAGACCTCTCCTCTTTTCAGTGCTAGTCTACTTGAGAAGGATTGCAGCTAAAGACCAAGGAAGGCAGCATAGATTAGCCAGCCCAGAAATGTCAGTGACTGTTTGCACTGAATTCTAAAGGACAGTTTAGTAACTTAATGCTTTCAATTGTGGGAAATATTGTGGGAACAAGGAATCCCATAATATATCATTAGGGACATTCATAATCATCTCTATCATATTTAAATTTCTTTCTGGAATTCTATTTGTGTATATGCAAAGAATATATATTTTTATACACATTATTTTAAAATTTGTGCCTGGAGTTGCCATTGCATATTGTGGTGTAGAACATGCCAGTTTAGAAATTTAATATATTGAAATAAATTGCTGTACTTTATTGAAATATACACACCATTGTTAGGGGTGAAAGTTTTTCATTTCTTAAGTATATTCAACATAAGTTTCTTGAAGGCAGAAACATATTTTAATAGCTTCGATATTACTTGGTTGGGAGACCCTTGCACATAGATGTTTAGCAAGCAGCTGATAAGAAAGTAATTGAATAAATTATTTTGTCTCTGAAAATAATTTTAATACCATTTTCCAAGTTTTTATTTATATAAATTCATTTCATATTGGAGGATACAGCATTTTTAAACTTTTCCACATTGAATTCATCTTCTATGCTTGAGATTTATTATAGCAGTCTAAACGAATATATCTATAATGTATTGTATTAACACAGAGTTTAGATGTGGTAGCATTCCTGGTTGATATACATCATTAGAAATTTCTGGGAGTTGTAACTAATTCCAAATCCTTAGGAGGCATGTTGATGGACACCATACCTGTGGCATGAGTAACTATATCATAAAATAGCACATCAGACTTGGTAGCCATTAATAGCCTTCCCAGAGATCAAAACTCTGGCATATTTGCAGCCTTGTGTCTCACAACAATCATCTTGCAAAATATAAACAGTTTACTAGGAATATAGAGAATATTTTTTAACAAAATTATGTAGGCATTATTTTGTAAAACTTGGTGACTGTTATTGTCTTATTCAATGCTTTCACAAGTACTCCATTTACTAAGGAAAATCTCTAAAGTACACATAAATGACTGCCTGTAATCTAGGAAGCATTTAATAGGCTTGCAAAAAGCATTTCAGTGAAGAAAGTGTCTGCAATATTAAATTATCTTAAAGCTGTTTATGTTTTTCAAACATTTCATAAATACCAAAGAAGGGAAATATTTGCATGGAAAATTAGAGATCTGCATATGAAAAGATGCTTTCATGGCTTTTGCAAATATGAACTAATATTTTTAAAATGTTTTCTGATAGACTGTAAGTATAGCTCAGGAGGACTGTGTGTGCAAATAAGCTACGATTAAATGATGATAGATACTGCCTGTATTCAAATGACTTTTTGCCTAGTGTGCTTAGTGCATCCAATTTAGGAAGTGGAGGCATACGGATCAGAAGTTCAAGAGTACTTTCAACTGCACAGCATATTCAAGGCTAGCCTAGTTATGAGACTCTGTCTCAATGAGACTGAAAAATAAAAATAACAATTCAAAAACCTCAACAGGAAAAACAAAACAGGCCCTGGAAAGATAGCTCAATCTGTAAAGTCCTTGCTGTTAAATCACGAGGACCTGAGTTTGGATTCCCAGTACCCATGTGAAAAGCCCAGCCTTGTGACACATTCTTGTAAACCCAGTGCTGGACATACAGGGACAAAAGACTAACTGTGGGTTTTAAGCTCAGTGAGAAACCCTGTTTCAAAAAATAAGGTGGCGAGCAACTGAACATATGCTTGCATGCCACACAAACACACACTAATGCAGATGCACATGCATGCACACAAAGACACAGACATGAACTCACATCCACATATGTGCACATACATACCACACATACTATCCATATAGCATATGTATGTGCATCAAATATGAAACAAACAAAAGCAAAACCAGAGAAAACCATTTTCTGGTCAACATTTTACTAACACTCTGACAATGACTTCTAATAAAAGCAAAGGTGTAGAATTGCAAAACATATCATGACAGAAGCATGTTGAATTTCTTTAGAATGCTTGCTTTTAGCTTAGTTGTATAGTAACTGAACAGAAATTTAGCTTGAACAGATGTTTCACTCATTAAGTGGCCTAGAAGGAAGCAGTCTCATCACACAAATTAAGATTTAAACTGAACTAATAAGTAGCATAGGAAACATGTCCACAGATTGGATGTGATTAATACCACAACATCCACTTGACTGAAATACCAAAATAGCCATACAATCAACTAATTTTAATATGTTTTTAGGAAGCATTTTGAACAGATCCTGTTTAAAGTCCTTTCCTGCTGTATTCCCAGACCAGGTCTCTAGCTAGAAAGAATATTCCATCTACTTCTACAGATTTTGTCAAGGAGGATGAGTGATAATTTATTCTATTCTATTTATTTTATTAATAATTTATATTTTAAAATTGTAAATTGACAAACTATGCCTTTATTTATTCATGAGCTACAAGGTTATAGTATGATTTATGAATACAATGTAAAATAATTAAATTAAGTGAATTAACATATCCATCACTTTGAGTACTTATTTTCTATAATAAGAATCTTAAATTTTGTCTTTTCAATAATTATGGAATGCATATTATTTACAATATTCTCCACATGTACTTTTCAACAAAAATAATATTTGCCATTTGTGAAATCATGAATAAAATTTGAGAACATAGATTATGCTAAGTGGAATAAGCCAGGTACAGAAAGATAAATATGGCATTTTCCCACTTACATTTGGTATCTCAAATAATTGAACTCAGAAACAGAATAGAATGGTGGCCACCCAAGGCTGCAGTGAGAGAGGCATGGGAGACAGTTAATAGTCAAATAGTGCAAAGCTTCTATTAGAAAACAAGAATTAAGGATTTTTTTTATTTGGTTGGGACTTGATCCAAGGTCTCAGTATTTACCCCAGGCTGGCTTCAAACTCCTAAGTGCTGGTATCAATAGAAATATACCACAATGTTCATTCTAAGTTTTACTAATGCTATTATTTGAGACATTATATATGCTTCTATTTAATCAGTGTACATAGGTTCCAAACAGTAAAAATATCCATACAGAGACATTTACCTTTTTAATTTAATGTACTTTAAGCAAATTTGACAAATTGTTTATTAGTTTGTGTATTAGTTACTTTTCTCATTGCTGTTATCAAATACCTGACGAGCAACTTAAGATTTTGTTTTGGTGTACAGTTGAAAGGAACACAGCCTATTAGGGCAGGAAAGGCACAGGGGCAGAAGTGTAAGGGGCTTGGTCACGGTGCATGGATATCCACAAGCAGACAGTAGACAGGAAGTGGTAGCAGTTATAATAACATCAGCTTCCAGTGACTCACACCTTCTAGCAAGGCTCTAGCTCATAAATGTTTCACAGCCTCCAAGACAGGAGCCTAAGGCGGGAATTTCACATTCAAGCTACAACAATATGGAATGCAGCTACAACAATATGGAATGCAAAAACAAATTCATGTGTTCTGATTGTTGTAAACTAAATAATTAATAGTAGAACTACTAAGAAAGAATACCTTGAATTTTATGATAAATGTTTGCAAAATCCCCTTATTGTCTGACATCCCACAAGCCATGTTGAGACTTTTGATTGCTTCATATTCTCACCAGCAACTGGGTCTTGTGAGAGTAGCTCACTGTGGTTTTCATCTGCATTTCCTTAATGAAAATTATGTTAAGTATGATTTGAATATACAACTTTTTTCATGAAATGTCTGCTTGAATTTCCTGCCTACATTTGTCTGTGACTAGTTTTAAAATGTAAAAGTTTTGATATCTTTTTTTCCTTTGTGTGAATTAGAGTCTTTTCTTCCAGTATGTAGTTTGTGTTTTAATTTTAGAGCATGTTTCTAATGATTCCTTCAATTCTTTTTGTTGTTATTGTTTGTTTTGTTATTGTTGTTGTTTTGTTTAAGTCTCCATGTAGCCTCAACTCAGTAGACAGTCAAGGCTGGACTTGAACTCCTGATCCTCTGCCTCCTCATCCTCCTATTTTATTGTTGGCATTTTATTATTTTAGATTTTACATTTAGTAATTTCAGTCCCTTCCTGGTACAAAATAACTCTTTGCACTTTTAGAGTTTGACTTTGTGAATAATATACTTAATAATGTTTCATCTTCTATTGTCCTTGTGGTTAATTGGACTCTATCCTTAACACTAATCCAAATGCTAATTAAGTTTGATATAGGAAAGTTGTTTCCAAGAAGATGAGTCTTTCCTGTTTTCCTCTCTTCCTGGAATCTATTTGCAAATTGTTTTCTATTGATGATTTGTTTAAAATGCAGCCTTTGAATACTAGGATAAGTTCCTTCTATGTTTTATTTATGATAAAATTTTATTTTCTTTATTGTTCCTATCCTGTGATTACTTTTGTACTTTACTGTTCATCAAACCTGTACAGGCTTGAGTTTACATGGCATAATTTTATTGCTTGATGTTTTCTCCTTTAGAATGAAGAAGTCAGATTCATTGAAAATGAGCTAGAAATTCAAAAGCAAAAATACTTTAAGCTCCAGACTTTTGTTAGAAACCTGATTCTCGCTATGAAAGCTGATGATAAAGAACAGCAGCAGGTAAGTCCCATGAGAGATGAGTAAGCCACAGTGTGTCAAGTTGAAAAATGGCATGTCATATATGGATTCTTCATATCTCTTCATTTGTAGTCTCTGTTCCAGCTTTGAATTTCATGGAGCAAATGGTTATTTTATGATCTTTTTAAACATATTTTTTGAGGTTCATATTTCTGTGTGTGTGCTACTATAACATAAAATCTAAATAGCTGCTCAAAATATTTTCTTAATCTTAGGATAGCCTTTAAGTAGAGAAAACCAAATTTTAAAATTAATTTTCAAGAAATCCCACAGAATTTTTGTAGAGAAACAGCTATGTCCACCCCTAACTAGACTAAGTGTTTGGGGGACTTTTTCTGAATGAAAAAAAGTGAACATTTATTTATTCACCAGCAGCTGCTGGAACTCACAAATGTTTGGACATAGTCTGTTCTATAATATGTTGCTCCTCACTAAGAAAGCATGAAATTTCTTCATGAAATTCTTTGTGATCATAGTGTATCACATTTTGCAGTGTAAGTAAAAATGTTTGAGTATTCCCATCCAAAAATGAAATGCCTTTTTTTTTTTGCTATGGATATTTGTTTATATATTCCTTCCAAATTAATTTTGGCTCTCGGGTCTTTCTTGAGACAACATTAATATAATATAAATAATATAATACATGGATATTTAAGCCTGATTGTATAAAATATTATATTTAATATTAAATGATATCAAATTTGCTGCTGAGTTATATCACACCATGTTGATTCCTTATCATAAAAGTTATATGTGAATAATATGAAATATAGATAAATATCTTTTATTAAATTGTCTTAGATTTTATTCATCAAAAAATGTGAAAAGTAAAAACCCAAATAAAAATATACCCCCAAAATACCACAAAATAAAGCAAATACCCAAAGAAGATTATCCATACATAGCCCATCTCAGACATCTCCAGGGATTAGGGTAATGTCTAAACATCCCATAATTCTCCTTTCTTTCAAAGAAAGAGATGTTTGTATATTTAACTGTTATATATTGAAACATAAAATTTAAGCTATGAGTCCCCTCAAAAGACTAAAGCCATCATGAATATCATTTATCAAGATTGATGAATTTTACTCTTTCAGCTCTGACCATATATAGAGATCACAATTCAGAAGCCTTTAGTTGCCTGGGCCAGCGTTAAAAGTATTGCTTCATTATACATGATACATGCCATGGCATATTGAAAACATGTTTATAAGACAGGCATGGTAGCTTATGCCATCACTCCAGCACTAAGGAAGCTCAGATGGTAAAAATGCTGTGAGTTTGAGTTCAGCCTTGGCTATAAACTGAGAATTTACCTTAAAACTAACAAAATCAAGCAAAGCACAGCAAATTTTAAAAAACCAAAGAAAAAATGATGTTTTTTGAGAACCTAAAATGAATAAGAGTGATAGTATTGAACACAATCCCAGTAGTATCATAGCTTTAAATAGCTGTAGAACACAAACACAAACACACACACACACACACACACACACACACAAAATAGGCTGCAAGTTTAGACTAACTTAGAATGTATTTCTTGTCTGAAACATCTTATATCAAATTTTAATTCAGTTCTAGACCAGTTAACCAGTAGTTGTCATTGTCTCTTGACATCTTAGAATAATTCATTGTCTGAATTTCTACTTCTAACTTCAGCTCTACTTTCATTCTTTCCCAAAGATTACTAACAAATAAGAAAGGAACATGCATGTTACTTTTCTTTTTCTAGTTTTCTGCTGATAAAAGACTTCTGAAGTAAGATATGAACAAAGCATGGGCTGAAATACAAAATTATACCAAATTATACTAAATGTCACAGGCTACAGAGTTAGCAGCCTAAATAAAAACGGACTTTTGTTTGTACTTCTCATTTAGTATAATGAATTTCAAACTAATCTCTCCAAGCATTAAAGACACTAGGTATGCTGGTGACACACACCTGTAATCACTTAGAAACTTGAGGCAGGAAGATCATGTGTACAGCCTCTAAACAGAAAAATGAATTAATTATACACATAATTACATATATATGATACTAGTAGTGATAGACAAAAGTAATCCTCTCTATATCTTAAACTGATGATATTTAACCCTTGAAATATTCAGAAGTCTACTTCTGGAAATATATTTTATCCAATTTAGTAAAATAGAAACTCTTGTCATTACTTTCTTATTTTTTAAAAATATAAAGTATTTTTTTCATTAATCTTTATTTGAATAAGTTGGATGAGATAAGCGGTCTATGGGATATTTTGCCCCTATAAAGAAGTCCAGGGTTTAAAATATATATATGGTACTTTACAACTGAAACATTAGATTACCTAAAGCTTGTCTTTTTAAAATCAATAATAGCCATTTTAACATCCAGATAATGTTGCCAACATTGCTCTAAGTCATTAGTTATGGTCTTTCTTCCCCTGATAATTCACTGTGTGATCCTAGACAGATCGATCGCCTTTCTTAAACTTCAATTTCTCCACTCTGCAAGGAGGATAAGAATGATTATCAATTTTACATTCGCATCTTAGAGCCTAGAATAAGTATTACAGACACTGAGCGTTTATTTGGAGAAAGTGTTAATGATCTCTTGGGAAAAATGACATTTGGTCAGAGCTCGAAAATACTTGTTACTGATGAAAAACATGTAATAAAAAATATTGAGGCTGTAGATGTGATTCATTGACAGAGTGTTTTTCTCAGAGTAAATGAGACCTTGGGTTCAATCTGCAATATGGGGGATGGGAGAATAGAAGAAATTTAATTGTGCCTACTTGTGTCTTTGTGAAAAGGACAGTTTCAATCATTGACAAAATTGTTTAATGTCCCAGTATTTCTGTCCAGTAAGATATTGAAACAATTTTGAAGTGAAATCCATGCATCAACAGTGCTATGAACTACCTCATATAATGAACATTTTAAGTTCTATTCTCAATTTTAGTCAGTCAACTGTATCTAATGCAATGAAGAAGAAATAAATAACAGCACTCTCTAGTTTGAGAGTCTTTCGACTAGAATTTGGAATATCATGAAAATTTCTAATTCACTTGATTTTCCAATATATGAAGCTCATATTCAGTCAGTGCTAATTTGAACCTCTTTCCATCACTCACATGATATACTTAAAACTGCAACATGAACTGAATCCACTAATGTTACATTCTGAACAGCCTGTATTAGCAAAGGTTCCTTTGTACCTGAACTGGAACCACAGTAGCTTGGTGTCCTAGAAGAAATTGGTATGTTTCATATTACTGTAACTTAGTACCTCAGAAAGCATGTGGTATCTTCAGTATACATCCATGGGTAATTTAGTGATACAAAAATAAATAATAACTTTCTCCACATGTTAGTTTTTCATTATATAGCCTGACAAAAAGTAGAATGTGTTTTTCTTATTTGTGTGCTACAAGGCAAAAATTATAGGATGTATAAATTGTCACTATTATATTAAGAGAATCAGATCTTATTTCAACAGTATATTTCTTATGTTCCCCCAGCATGACCCATCTTTCTGTTCCTTAATTGGGTTATAGTCAGCTTTCATTTGTTTCTATTCCCTTGCTTCTTGTTTACTAATCTCCCCAAACCCACAATACAAGTAATGCTGTTGAAAAATTTCCGCGTAGACTATGTTATTTTATGTCCAATTTCTTATGGTTAAGTGGGTATCAGCACTGTCAGCCACATAAAACTTGACTATTTCTCTAGTATAGATACATGTTCAACAAATACAGATGAAACAATTAGAACATGGTTAAGCTTAGTTCATAGATGTTGGAATATCCTAATTGTTCTAGTAAAGAAATCAGCAGATACATCATTAAAACAGCCATAATCTTATACTGAACTGTCCCTAATGGGTGCTTTGCCTCCTGTGTGGACATAGTCTAAGGAAAGGAAACAAACAAACAAAAATCCCACATGGTCTTTTCAAATTGTTAACCTTTTATCTAAAGTAAAATAGAAGAATTTCTCCCCTAACAGCTACATTTATTCTTTTAACAAAACAAAATAGGTCTTTGTTGAAATGTAGGTTTCCTTAAAGGGTAATGAAGCATGAATATTTCCAATAAAGAATGAAATTTTAAGCTTTTTATGAGTAAGAAGTGAACACACAAAACTAGCATGAAAACTGCTTGCCTCAACCACTTAAAAACCCTTTGCCACCGGTCCTTGGTTTGAAATAGTTGTTCATGTCTACAACCATGCTACCCTAGATGTGACTGGTGTCATCAGAAGAGCTCTTCATTTCCCTTTTGATTGCCCTTTTTTCTAAGATTCTACTCTACTTAGTCCACATACTTGGCATCTATATTTTGTTCTTTCCTAACATTATATGAAGACTTACTGTTTTAGGCAAGGAATTGTGTAAAATCCTTTAAAAGAAATATTTCTTTCTTTAAATCAATAATAAATTTTAGGAACTATAACTATTAACAAAATTATAAAAAAAGAAAAAGTCCAACTGCATACTAATCAAACGCAATTGATTTTTTTTTTTTTGACATAGGCACTGCTGTCAGATTTACCTCCAGAATTAGAAGAGATGGATTTCAGTCATGCCTCACCGGATCCTGATGATACCTCATTCAGTGTGTCTTCTTTATCAGAGAAAAATGCCTCAGACAGTTTGTGATTGGGGTTGGGGGATATGATATAGTCTGTTGGTTGCCTAACAGGTGCGCATTTCAAGATAACTGTACTATGTTTCCCAAATAGTCTTCAACTGAAAAAAAGCACTGTTAAAGCAGACATATGCTGCGAAGGAATGGCAAGATATAATGGCTACAACACAAAACAAAAACAAAAAAAAGACGCATGTAAAATACTTGAAATGGTTTGTTTTTAAAACTTATATAATATCCTAGAAAATTGTATTTAATTTTGACCAAGTCAGGTATAAAATCTATTATATCTGATTTCTGAAAGATTTTTTTGCTTATTATTTAAGAAGAATCTTAATTTTATCCAGAAATATAGAAATAAGCTTATTTCAACATTCCTGCGTTGCTAACACTTGTTTAGTTTTATTTTTGTAGCCATTACATCTTTTGTCCTACTTCATTTTCTTATCATTCATATACATTTTTACTCAGGAAAGTGGGCTAGAAATTTAAAACAGACCTAATCATATATTTAACCTGGATGAATCCTGGGATTTATTTTTCAACTCCTATGAGAACTTGACCTAAGATAATGATTGAAAATTGAAGCAATTACTAGGATGTAATTGTAAGTTATTGGTATTCTCCTGACACTGGGGAGAGGAGAAAATCCTCTGAAAAGTTGATTCATCATCAAACCATCAAAACATTTAAGTATACAAAAACTGTACTTTATATAAAAAAACACTTTTAATCTCAATTCTTGTATACAGTAAGTGATAAGTATTAATGATTCATATTCTACCATATAGTAAATTTATATAATTGAGTCAGACAAAATACTGCACAAATACTTCAAGTTTACCAACACTTTCATAATATTTTTCATCTCTTAAAATTTGTGAAACAGGAAATCAAATGCCACTGATATTTGATTGTTTTTAGTTAATTTTAGACATAAAACTTTGCCACAAAGTTTACCTCATTTCCATATGAGGCCTACACAGAGCCAACAATAATGTCAAAAAAAGAGTTATAGTACTTTGATTATAAGTCAAAGTCCTCTGAATCTCCTGGATGCTATTCTATGACTACACACCTAAAATGGACATGGTACCCAGCTGTTACTATTAGTAGGTACCAAATGGCAGCACACTGTAGACATCTCTTTGCATCTTCCCTTCTGGAATACCAGATGGTATTACTAAGGTTTTTAAATGAGAAAATTCTAGTTTCTGCCTAAACTCACAATGTCATATATTTGTAGCTAGGTTTTGTGGAACTATATTACATGATTAAATTATCTATTCCTGAAAGATGCATGAAGCATCTAGATAACTGTTTCAATTGTCAAGTTTTCAAGTTTCAGATACATTTGTTTCTTAACTGCAGCTATTCTGATCTCAGAATTTACTGATACCAATTTATGATTACAGAAAGGCCCTCATAAATCCCTTTAGCTTGGAAATGTCCCTTCTCATCGATAAATACAAGTAAAGTTCATTGATGACCATTCAGTTCATCAAATGTTTGATTTTACACTGTTGCCACACAACCTCTATGGCTTCCTGTCAGCAGAAATATTTCAGTAGTCAGCTAGACATGTCCTTTAACTGAGAGTCATGTGGTTCCAAAAGCAAACAACTTTTGGTATTCCTTGCTGACAAACCAAATTCCATTCAGGGAAAAGACCACTGAGCAACAGAAGCTCAAACATTCTGATTAAGCTCTTTGGTCAAGTAAATTTCTCCATAAAATAAGAGTCCTCACTACATACAACAAATACAGGAACCATTATTTTATGATATGGAGGATTAAGACAAATTAAAGGCCCAAGCTGGCCTTTAATTCCAATACAGCTGAGGATGACTTTGAGTCCTGCTGTTCCTGCCTTTGTTTCCCAAATACCAGGATGGCAGGTGTGCCCCACCATACCTAGGTACTTTTTCTTTTAGTATGAACACATTTCTAGTCTCAAGTTTCTCTGTGATTTTTAGTATCATTGAGTTTCTCTTTAAATTTAAACTGCTTCAGTTTAAGACTCTTTCCTAGTTGGTTTTCATTACAGAGTAAATGCAGGTGAGTCTTTCCTATGTGTTTTAACACACAAAATTTTGTTTTTCACATCTTAGAAATGTGTTACTACATTTTAAAATATCTGTAGAGCTCTCACTATAGGAAATACACTGGATTTTTAAATAGTCTATGAACTATAAAAAGAATTATTTCAGCTGGGTAACTAGGACACACAGTGATAACTCTAGTACTGGGTAGACTGAGGAAAGCTGGCCTTCAAAACATAAAGAAACATTTCCTGTTAACCTTTTCATGTCTATTAATAAAAGTTTTTCAACTAGCAGTTGTAATTGATTTAAGGATTCTTATAGATGCAATTCTTAGAATCTTACATCTGTAATTTTGAGAGGATGCAAAAATTGTTCTCTTATTCTTATTTAAAGTTTCATTAAGATAGAAGCTATAGGTCCTAATAGTCTGGGTAGGACTACTTTTATCCTGGTGTTTTTCTTCTAGCCACAGGATTATATCTTTTATGACATAGAGATTAAAACATTTAAAAATATTAGATGGCAGTGTTCTTTTGTTTTTGTTTTTTTTAAACATTTGTTTCTTTTATTCACAAAACATAAGACTTACTCCTTTGTTGAATCTCTCTTCTTTATTTTACACAAAGGACTTTGAGATATATCAATTATAAAACATGTCAAAAAGAAAACATCTTTAAAATTTACAAACAGGTACTTTATACAAGAGTTCTCTATAAAATCTATCAATGTAAAAAAGATATTGGATTGAATGTAAGGCATGTTCATTTGCCATTAGAATTATTTTTGTTTTGTTGGAGACTTTTCTCTCCTGCAGTCCTGACTTCTCTTTGATTCTCTAGAATGTTCAGGGTATCTGCTAGGTTTTTCCCAGCGTCTCTCCGCGCCGTTCTGACACCTGTCGTCATCTTCTTTCTGACAAGAATGCTTTCTACCCCTCTCCCTTGACTTGGAGCGATCTTTTCTTCTAACATGATCACTGTCTTGATTTCGGGTTCTTTGTTTCTCATTTTCAGAAAAAGAACCTCTTCTCTCTCGTCGCTTCTTCTTGCTTGCCAGGCTTGACTTCTGGCCCTCTGTGCGAGCCTTGTTCTCGGCCATTGCCAGCTCTGCTCTAACTATTCTCATGGCTTCTGTCCTCCATGTGCTTTGGTAGGGGATCTTGGTAGTCTACATCTTGTGAGTTCTGAGCTCTGTGTCTTTCAGACCTTGCTCAATCAATCCTCCCTTCTTGTTACCTTTTGTCCTCCCTGCTAGGATCCTTCTCGCCTCCTGTCATGTGCCTGGTGGACCCTGGCTAACTTATCTACTTCTTCGCCTTTGGCCTTCCCTTGTCTCTTCTTTCTTGTACCTTTAACTGAGGCAGAGCTCTGACTGCTGGAGGAGGAGTCGGTCGCTTCGCTGGAGGACTCTGAGCTTGTCTTGCTGCTGTTAGAATCTGAATCAGAGGAATCAAATGCATAGGAAGACTCTGAAGATGAAGATGTCAGGGCTGGTTTCTGGACTACAATGACCTTGGGCGAATTTTTCAGATGTTCTCGAAGTTCATCCATCAAACCTCTGAGACCTATGGAAGTGAAGACATTGATGGCAAACCGGGTATTGCATGGGTTGTTTCAGGGTAACAGTCCTTCAAAGAATGGCTGAAGAGTTTCATCCTTTAACCTCACATTCAGTTTAGGAAGACCCATGTACTCACACAGTTCCTGGAAGAAGATCTTGACAAAAATCCTACTAGACGATGTGGTCTCTTCACTCAGCTTTATACTCTTGAGAACACTCCATGGAAGTGAATCTGTGTATAGAAGGTGAGCAAACATCTTAGCAACATTTCTCTGTTTGTCTCTAAGTGATGGATGGTGTTCCTTGAATATACTTTCAAATGATTCCATGTATTCTTTTTTCAGCATACAAAACTGCCCAGCTAACAAGCCAAAATTTTTTCAAAGGTCCATTGTTGGGCACAGCAATCAAGTATCGTGTTGCAGACTTCTTTTGTTTGGCTCTCAGCAAACTCCATTTTCAGCAACTTGTGTGCACATTCTTCAAAATCTAAACTTGACTGAATGGCAAGATATATTGTACTGGGAAATGAGACTAGGTTGATTTCCATTTTGTCATGAATAGTTACTTTTTGTCTTCCTTTTCTTCTCCTTCTTCCTCCTCTTCCTCCTCCTCATCTTCACTATCTCCAGCTTCTTGGTCTGTGTTTGAAACACTGTCTCCTTCATCAAGAATTTCTTTTTTAGTAGCTTTGTTTTCTTCATTCTCCATAAAAGTAGGATCCATCTTGAAAACATTAAGAACATCTTCTGGATTGTAGTCATCCTCCAAGGGGAGCATATGTGTAAACTGATCATCATCTTCCACTAAATCAAGTCCTTCCAGAATAACAAGGTGGTCCAAGATTCCATCCTTCCATACAACAAACATCAGTTCAATTATGTACTGAACTCTTTTGTTGATCTCAGATGCATGTAAAATGTTTCGCAGGTGTTCTAAGATTGCATTGATTCCCTTTCATTGCATTGGTTCACCTGGGTTAATTTGAGACTACACTCCTTGAGGAAGCCAACCGATAGCTACTTCAACACTGTCAACTTTTGGTCTTTCTAGGAGTAAAGCGAGCATATCTAGGCACAGAACCTCATATGCCACATTTTGGTTAATAAGATGTGCCACAAATTTTGAAGCAGTCAGGCAAAGTTGCTTATTATTTTTCAATATCCTTTCTGAAAATTAGAATTAGTCTCTTGAGGATTGATTCTCCAATCTGTGGGGATTTTGAGTTGATTATTGCCACCAAAGCTGCATAAACATGAGTGAAGATTGGAGACACAGTCTGTGCTTGAAGAACAGATCTGAACAGCTATCCGTTCCCTCTGACTATGTTCTCTTGAAGGAGCTTTTGGATAATACTTTTATTGGAGATGTTGACCTTGTTGATGAGACCATTGATTGATTTCTTCAGAGCCTCCCAATTCATCATCTGGTACGCTAAGCTGTTTTTATCTGTTCCTGCATCATCCTGATCTTTGCAGGAGGAATATATGCTCCCCCAGTGAGGGTGAGCTGCAGATCCAGCTCACCTTTCTTCTTCGATGTAGGTTCTTCCTGAGTGGATCTCTGGGTTACTCCTTGGTCTAGGCTCCTTCTTTCAGATGGGGATTTCCAGGATCATTTCCAATGATCTGCATCTTTATCTCTTTATCTGCGTTTTTCTTGGTCCTTATTTTGTGATTCCATGCTGTCATCATAAGAGTATCCTTTTCTAGAATGCTTATAGTCTGACCGGCTGTAATCAGAGTAGTCTCTATTCCGGGAGAACCATTCTTGTTCTGCATATTTGTCTTCTGGGGAGGAGCTCTGGTGGTATGGTGATACGAATTGTGGCTCTCCCTCTGTCATGACCAGAGGATTGTTTCATGTGTGCCACACTATTCATTTTCTGCTGTCAGCTGACCCAATAAACCAGATGCCTCAGGTTCATTCAAGTGACTCGTACTCAATGGTCTGAGTTCCTTGACAGTTTTCTTTCTCTGTCTCCACACGTCACCTAAAGCTCCACCGCACCACCGTCACACTGGAATTGCCAAATGGTGGTGTTCTATAGCCAAACCCAAAAGAAATAGCTGTGTCAATGCAAAAACAATCATCCTTGGCATATTGAAAATATAGCAATGACCTTGAAAAAGTTAAGATCAAGTATTATAAAATGATTATCAAACTGGGACACTGGCTTAGCATGTACAGAAGGCCCCAGGTTCAATTCCAAGGACTTCAATAGGAAAACCATAAACTATAATGGAGACATATTTTTCATATATATGTAGTGGATTTGGTTTTGAGATTTAAAAAAAATACAGGAAAAATAATAGCTACTGGCTATTTTCATGAACATATTTGTGGCTCATAGTGAAAATCAACTAGCTAGTATTTCCTTGACAGTATTAAAACATAATGCACTATCAGAAATGTCACTCCTAGAAGCAGAAGTAAATGGGAAATTATTTTCTTACTTTACTGTATTTAAGTGCTTAACTTAGGATATCAAGGACTTTCTAATGTATATCTGAGAGTACTTATCTTCTAAAATTCGAGTTAAAAGCACAGTGCTGAAACTACATAACAACAAAAAGAAGGTACCTTCCTCATTCAGTGAAGCTAAAATTAGTTGCAAGAAACGAAAATTGCAGTTGCCCTGGAGAATAGGAAAATTAACACATGCAAAGAAAATGTTAAAAGAAAATTGGCCTGTTTAGGGAACCTGGGGATGTTTTGTTGTAAGGTCAACTATCAACAGGACTTTTACACAGCAACAGTAATCAGTGTTAGAAATGTTTGTTACTATTGGAGAAAAAAATGCTGTGACCCAGTCACATCCTGTGTTCAGTATATTGTGAGTATCAAGCCTCAAAAGATGTCCAAGAACTCATTTCTGCAAAGACAGAAACAGCTACTTTTAGGGCCCTTATGTTAGAGAGTCTTACCAGTTTGTAAAAAAAAAAAAATGTTAAGTGGTGGATAT
This sequence comes from Grammomys surdaster, assembly GCF_004785775.1. Taxonomy (NCBI): domain Eukaryota; kingdom Metazoa; phylum Chordata; class Mammalia; order Rodentia; family Muridae; genus Grammomys; species Grammomys surdaster. Next base: position 18,071,345 of record NW_021604563.1, read on the forward strand.
AAACAGACAGTGACTGATCAAAACGACTTTGTCTCCCTTTTTGTGGAGGGGTGTTCAGCTGCTTAGCCTGCTTGTTTATAAATCTCCTTTGAATGAAATCCTGAATTTTTTAACTGCTGCCTTTTATCCATGAGGTAGTGATAAAATACCAGGAATAGTGTGTCCTTTTAATAAAATTTATTTTTAATCAAATCCCCCAAATAAAAAAAAAACAATTTTTGCTTTGAAGTGTTACCTGTGCCATTGTTTCTAAATGGTGGCTAGATTTCTTTTTGAAGTTGTGTTAACCTTGACGACAGCACTGTGCCATGCCCTTTGCCAAGCTATGCTTTGTAATGCTCTAATAAAATAGCCTACTAACTTGCGAACCTACAGTTGACATAAACAAGCCTTTATTAAGAACAGATTTGCCAAGGGGTGGGAGAAGAAAGGGATATTTTCATGCTAATATAATTATGATTGTTTCATTAAATTTTATATTGGGTATATTTTGTTCTTCATTGAAATTTTATTTTGCATTAACTTACTGAGTAATCTCTTTTAGCAATCCTGCATTCCATTTTACTGGTACTACCTCTGAAACATATTATCTCCTTAAAACCATATCAGATTGTAATGTGAATTTTTGTAGAGTTTTTATTTAAACTTTTATAGAGGCAATAAATGATTTCCAACTAACAGACCTCTCTTTTAAAGTTCGTATTTCTTTGTGTCATCTTTTTCCTCTTAAAGGTGAATTATTTCTTCTCTCAGATAAGACTCTGAAAAGGAGAGGAATAATATGGTGTTTGGGGTTCAAAGAAGGGAGAACATATAATGTTCAAGTGAAAATTTGGTCGACGTCATAAGTTCACATGTATGTCATTCTAATGAGCTTTCCATAGATAAGTACAAAGCCAGAAAATGCCAGAATCAATGGGATGAAGAGAATATTCCGTATCAGGTAACAGGTTTGTCCTTAGTAGCATACTTAGATGGTAAGACAACCAAATACACTGCTACAGTATAAACAGCAAACAAAAATGGCAGTTTTATAAGATTTTTGTTAAATACTGAAGTGGCATCTGACTTGCTTTGCCTCTCTCTGACACTAATTTGGCATGCTTTTAATTTGGATAAAATATGCCTATGACTCCTTTGTCAAAGCCTAATACCAATTAAAACTCTTTGTGTTGCCTAACTAGTGGAGGAGGGAAACAGGAGGGCAAAGTGTGAGTTTGAAGTAGCACAAAAGCAGCTTTCCTTCCCAGCTGGTAGATTTTCAAAACTGTTGCAAGGAGAGATATCACATACAAACATTCAAATGATTCAGGTCCTTCAAAGCTCTTCAATAGAATTGACTTAAGATGGTAAAAATTTTTGTTTTCATACAAATGAAGGAAAATCATTATCTCTCGCCACAGCCCTTCTATACTTAGAGAAGGGAGGAGATGGCAGGGGCAGTCCTGCTTATACACTGAAGGCCTAAAATCAGCCATAGACCTAAAATCAGCAATAGGCCTGTCATACATCTATACTAACACCAAATCTTGGGTCTCTGTGGAAAAACATTGAAACAGATGGCTATAGGCTATTGTAACTGGCAGTTTTTGTGACAATTTACCAGCCTGAGTGGTCATAGACCTTGTAAATAGGTAGCCTTGGCAGACAATACCAACTTAGATAAGGACAAGTGAGTCATAGGCAGAGTCATAGTGACCCTGAACCTTCACCCAGCTGATACCCTGTTCTGAAAGATATCTGTACTCCCCCTGAACCCCCATGCTCCGATGTCATCCCCTTCCCCGCATCCTGCCTTTTTTGTGTTTATAACCCCTGTGTGAATAAGTAAAAATTACAATTTGATTTAAAAAAAAATAAAAAGAAAAAAAAAGAAAATCATTATCTCTTTAAAAGACAAATTCATGGCTAAATATGTTCATAAGACTATGTGATAGTTTTCACACTCCTCAAAGCTAAAGAAGTTTTAATATTCTTGTTAGTATTTTTTTTATAAAAAGACAAGCTTTGTTTTGTTCTGAATTTTTATTTTATGTATATGATTATTTTGTCTACATGTACGTCTGTATAGAATATGCGTGCCTGGTGCCCTCAAAGGCCAAGAAATTGTGTCTGGTCCTCTGGAACTGGAGCTAAATAGATGGTTGTGAGCTACTGTGTGGGTGCTGAGAATCAAACCCAAGTCCTCCGAAAGAGCAGCAAGTGCCATCTCTTCAGCTGTCGTTCTGTTTTTGAGACAGGATCTTGCTCTGTTGTCTTGGCCACATATTTGCAGCAATCCACATATTTTATTCTCTCAAATTGTGGGATTATAGGCACTCAAGCATGCCTAGAAAAATGTAATAGATTGTAGAGATACAAACACAAGATGTTATACCTTTAAAAATAATTACTATTTTAGGCTATTAAAAGGCCTTTTCTGCCCATACCTCCATTGTTTGATGTTGTGTCAATAATTCTTGTTAGCTTAATTTATATAGCTCATAGCTCTAATACCTAGGGCACAGCTTTGAATGTCATTTAGATAAGTTTATTTATACAAGAAAAAATTCCTCTATTGTAAGATCATAATGTATTTGTATTCAGAAGCTTGTCTTTTAGTCTGTCACTAATCACATAGGATCAACAAGCAATATAGGTCAATCTTACATGTTACTTCAATCGATAAAATGCTGGATGTTGAGGAGGCTATCCTATATAGTCTCTTTTACTACATATGTCTGTGGGAAGTTTACTAGTTGCTATTCATTGTGGCTAGTTTGTCATAATGCAGTCATTCCTAACAAAAGGTAGAGGTACCTATCACACATTTATTCATATGATGTTATTTGCTTAATCAACTGCATTCTTTACAATATTTGTATGAATAGCCAGGATTCTGACAGTTGGAGGAGTTAGTAATTAAAATTGAAGACATATAAATAAAGAACCTCTCCAAAGTCTTAATAGAATCATTATAATAGATGACAGTAAGTGACCGGTGGGCAGGAGCAAGAGGAAGTGAAGATGCTGGATCAACAAGGTGTATAATGCTTGATAGCCAAGTTGAGTAACTGTTTAGATGATAATTATAGGAGTTAAGATGTGAGGGTGTAGAGTTTGAATGGTTTTGCAGTTAAAAGCACGTACTATTGCAGAAGATTGGAATTTGGTTCAAGCACCCACACTGAATTGATCATGATTGTCTATGGCTCCAGCTGTAGGAAATCTGAAATCTGAGGGCACCTGTACACACATGTAGACATTCCTACACATATAAATATAATTTATAACAATGTAGGAGGCTGGAGAAATGACTCTGTGGTTAAGAGCACTTGTTGTTCTTGTCTAGATTCAGTTCCTAGCACCTACATGGTGGCTCACAACCATCTGTAACTGTAGTTCCACAGTATCTAACACCTTGTAGCCTCCATGGGCCCCCGTATGAATGTGGTATACATAAATACACAAAGGCTCATATACATATAATAAATAAATCTTTAAAACTAAATATTTTTTAAATTGCAGGGATGTGAGAAGTTGTTTGACCTATCTGTTTAGCAAATGGAATAATTATAGTATCTATGTGGTAATGAGAATGTGATAACCTGCTATATAGTACTTATCACAACGCCTCGTAACACAAAGTATTTAGGATACTGATACTATTATTATTGCTTTCCAAAAACAAAAGGTAGGGAGGAGAGATTGAAGAAACTCAGGGAGACCTTTGACTTAAGAATTTGCTGTCTTAAGTCTCTGTTCCCTGCCATTGGATCCCCTTCCCCCCATACGAGGACTGCCTCAGTGGGAGCAGATGTACCTAGACCTGCAGAAGGGTGGGATGTTATTCAAGGGGGGCTCCCCTTCTCTGAGGAAAAAGGGTGAGGCAATGGAGGAGGGGTTTTTAAGGGTGGGATTGGGAAGAGAGAAGAAAGGGGGGGCTGTGATTGGGATGTAAAGTAAATAAAATAAATAAATAAATAAATTGGCCCTGGGTAGAGATGGATCCAAAACAATTCAGAAGTTTCATCTACATACAGAATAAGACTAGAGCAGCTGTCACATTCAGAAGGTAATTTGCTTTTCTTAGGCAGCCTTTGGTGTTCTCCTTACCAAAGAACTGCTAGACTCTAGTGGTTCCTTTCATAGCTAGAGGAACAGGCTACATGGACTCCTTGCTTTGCATTGAATGAGGTATTAATGCCATGTAACATATCTCATCCACTTTTACTGCCCATTATCTATAGGTATCTTTACATATTTGATAAAACTGCATAGACTCACTGAAGAAAAGCTATTTCTTTAAAACTTCAATTCACTTTATCAAATGTTGCTCTCTAATTTAATGCATGTGCAAATGATGGTAAATTTCTGAAACTGGCTTTTTAAATGACTCACAGAAATTTGAGTGCAGTTGTTTTGTTCTACTTCATTATGTTTCCTACTGGGTAAATTTTACCCAGTTATTACTGCTTCTAAAGCAGACTAGCATCCTTTGTTCAAGCATGTTTCATTTCTCATGGGGATCTGCATCATTGCTTTCGTAAGTGCAGGTTTGGTACTCTCATGCTCTCCTCCTATTTTATTCATGAACACACACTTTGCATACCATTTCAAATACTAAGTTCACTCCTATATGAAAAATTATATAACCTCTATCTCCGCTGATGCAGTGAGTCAGAGGAAAAGGTCACTTGATCTTTTGTAAAGCCTGTTTAGTGCACACAAAGTTATTTTTTCTAAACATAAAAGAGGCTCCGAACCAATTAAATATTTTAAGGAATTCATTCTTATTTAACTTTATAACTTTTTCCTTCTATTTTCAGGTAATTATCAAATATCTTAATTGGAAAAACAATAACAAAAGGTTAAGAAACCCCAAGTTCATTTGAAATAAACATTGATCTAGTTGAATACAAATGAAAACCCAAAAGGAAAACAAGAGTTCAGTGGAATAAACTTAGAATACCTTAGAACTAAGATGTTGCCATTTGAAATGCAATCAAACTAGTACTCACAAATTAATGCTTCAAATTGTCTTGGCTTAAATCTTGTTTCTCCATTTTCTTTTAATGAAGCAAACATTTTTACTAGAAGGTGATGAAATTATTGACTGTAGAAAGATTTTTTATTGTAAATGCTATCCCTGAACCTCTCATTTGTCCATATACTCTGGTATTATATAACTACCAAAAGCATTAGAACACTAAGCATTATGGTTCATGCCTATAATCTCAGCACTGTAGGCTGGAGCAAGAAGATTGTTCTAAGTTTGAGGCTGGTCTAGTAGACCAGCCTGGCTACAGGGTTTATATTTTTATCTTGAGAAAAAAAAGAAAGAAAAGAAGGAAGGAAGGACGGAAAGAAAGAAAGATAATAAAGAAAGGAAAATCAAAGAAAACAGGCTGAAGCATGAGGAGTGTTGGCATGTCTACTGTTGCTTGAACTCTTTCTGGGGAGATGTAAAGAAATATCTACTGATTTTAGATGAGGCACTAATAATAACCCAAACTAACGGTTCTATCCATGTGTGCTTTGATGAACCAGTGGATTTATTGGGCTTACTCACAGAAACTTGGATGTCCTAGTTTGCTTTCTGTTGGTGTGATAAACACCATGACAAAATCAGATTGGTGTGGCAGTACTTAATCTTACACCTTAGAGTCTATCATGCAGAATAGGAACTCAAAGCAAGAACCTGGAAGTAGGAACTGAAGCTGACTTCAAGAAGGAAGAGGGATTGCTGGTTTACTCTCCATTTTTTTGCTGAGCCTGCTTTCTTGTACAGCTCAGGACTGTATGAGTATAGGGTTGGATTACTCTTATTGAGGTGGGCCCTCCCACATCAACTATCAATCAAGGAAATGTCCCACACTCATGTCTGCAGGCCAATCTGATAGACGCTATCCCTCAACTGATGCCCCCTCTTCTCAAATGACTGTAGTTTATGTTAAGTTGACAGAAAATAATAACTAGCATACAGGAACTGGATTACTTGCAGAAGCGTAAGTCATTGCAAAACAACAGTATTTCTGAAAATTCTTACCCCAATATGGGTGACTTCCCTATAGCTTCATAGATGGAGTCCCAATGTCAGTTAACCTTCCACACTCCATATACTCTATCACTTCTCAATACCATGGATACCATGTGCATCTGGGACAGAATAGTGCATAACTTGGGGAGGTGTGCAGGAAGAAGTAACTGGAACCTCATGTGAGAACTTGTGCATGCTATAAAATTCTTTAAGCTCCAGTTTCTTAATCTATAAAATGGTAATAAATATACCTCCTCTGGAAGATTACAACTCTGATTATGGATATAAAAGAAACTGGTTGTAAGAAAACTTTATAACTTAAAAGACACTTTGAAATGTAAAAGATTAAAACTATTCCAATTGACCTATACATTCAAAACTATTGGGCTTTGAGGCCACAAAGAACGGAATATATTCTCCAGTCTCCTAGAGTTTATTATAACTTAAAATTTACGTTTAAATACATAAAATGAAATATGAAAATAGCATACAATTGAACAAAGTTTATCACAGACTGATTGCTAAAAGAACAGTGGTGAGCTAGTGGAAGGGAAATACAATATTTTATGTAAAATAGAATTTTGAATTGGTTTGGATCCAAATACAACTACTCAGACAATTAAATTTCTTATGTCCACAAAGAAGGGATATGAATTAAACTTATGATTCTCTTCACAATTTTAAAAGTAGTTTCTAAACATATTAGCTTTCCTTAGGACCATAATACTCATTATATATTCATCACTTGACTACTATTTAATTCTGACCAGCTCATAGTTTACATTTACATTCATATAATGAGTACTTATTGAGTTCATATTATGTGCCAGCTATAGGTCTGGTTGCTAGGTTCCGTGATCTCTTGGAATGTTTGATTATAGTTCCTTGTGTAGATCCACACAATGTTAATACTGACAAATATCTTAATTTTTCTCTGGATCAAATTTGTCAGGATTATACCAAGAAGAAAAACGGTGGTCAAAGAGACGATAATAGCATCTTCCCAAGTTCTCCCAGATAATAGATGGTGAAATTAGAACTAGACACTATCCTAGGTTTCTCCTACCAGGTTCCTGTATTTCCCATTATACTAGATCAGAGAGTAGTACTTTATTTTACTGAGCTAAAATTATATATCTTTAAAGCAATGATTCTCAAAGCTAAATGTAACAACAATTAATGGGAAAAAAGAGGCCATGAATTTGAAAAAGAGCAAGAAGAAAGGTGGAGGGATTGGAGAAAGGAAATGGGAGAGGAAAATGTAATTATATCACAATCTCAAAGATAAATAATTTATAAAATAATTATGCAGGTCTTGTATAGACAGCCATATTGTTGAGATGTCATGGGTACAGCTTTCCTGCCATGACAAAGATACTACATCCAATAGAGATAGACACCACATAGTTTTTCTGCCCATTTTAACCAGCTGTGGCTTTCAGTCTGGCCTCTGTCAGACTGAATCCTTTTTTGGTGTAGGTTGAGAGCTACACTTACCTGTGGTTATAAGTATTTATAATGAATGTAGAAATTATATTGGTTTAGGGAAGTGGCAGTAGAAGATTTAACTCTAGGTTCTATGGCTTCTCAACCTGATGTTACAGTGCATGGCATGAATTCTCTCCTATTAAGTGAGCCTTAACTATATTAAACAACTGGTTGCTACCACCAAAATATAAGCGCTGTAAAAGTCCATTAACTACAACACTTACTGACTTGAGTTGTAGCTCACTGATAGAGCTCTTGAATAGCAAACTATTTGCACTGATCATTTTTGTGGTCCATAGGTATCACAACTAGTACTCTGAAAACTAGTTCTCAGGAAAGTTTCCATACTATACCTAGCTGGATACCTTTAAGTCATATATAACAAGGCAACAACAAAAGCTGTGTTAGTCAGGGTTCTCAAGAGACACAGAACTTATGAGTAGTCTCTATATAGTAAGAGAATTTGTTATGATGACTTAAAGTCTGTAGTCTAACTCCCCAACAATGGTCAGCTGTGAATGGGAAGTCCAAGGATCTAGTAGTTGCTCAGTCCTATAAGGCTGGTTGTTTCAGCTGGACTTCTGTAGGAGTAGATCCCAACAGATATGCTGGCAAGTAAATGCAAGCAGGCAAAGAAGAGCAAATCTTCCTTCTTCCAATGTCCTTATGTAGTCTTCCAGCAGAAGGTATGGCCCAGATTAAAGGTGTGTACCACCAAGCTTGGATCTGGGACTTTTTTGTCCCAGGATAACCTTGAACTCAGAGATCTTTTTTTTAGTTTCCTGAGATTAAAGGCATGCACTACCTTGCCTGAGCCTAAGCTTTTCATAGCTGCTATATCTCAAGATCTCCATGCCAAGGTCCAGGTCAGAAACTTATATCTCCCAGCCTAGATATCTGGACACAGGTGAGCCCTCCAATTCTGGATTGTAGCTTATTCCAGATATAGTCAAGTTGACAACCAGGATTACAATCCACCCCCCTTGTCAACTTGACACAAATAATATCTCATGTCCACATGAAAAAAAAAAACAAGGTCATGAATAAGCCTATATAACTATTACTCTTAAAATTGCAAATGCATTTGTAAATTTACAAGGGGGCAATGTCCCTTGGGAACATTCCTTTAGGATCTCAACTGAAATATCAATTGATGTTAAAGATATTGGAAGAGAGCACAAATAGCTATACAAATATGTTCTTAACAAAAAAAACAGAAGCATTCATATTACTTTATAATCCCTCATTTCTGCAACTGGTACGTGGCCTTAGATGGTATTTATAACTACCTTCCTCTACTACCCATTCTGTATTTCCTCCACCCTCTGCAAGTCCCTCAGCAAGTCTTGGGTCTTTCTTTTCCTGGAGGAGTGACCCATACCTTCATTCCTGAAGGGTCTGTGCCCTTTGCCATCCTGCTTGGATTAGGCTGTTGCAGTTTCCCATTGACTTCAATCACAGGGCATAGTAGTACTAAGAGATGCCCTAAGCTATCACTTGCACTCCAGACATAATCCTTCTTACCTCTATTGTGGTGAGGCAATCCAATTTCCCCATGGAAACCTGGATCTATCACCACTCCTAACACTGTTATTCCTTTCGTAGCCTGTTGGTTTAAGGGCCCCAAATGGCCTGGGAGAAGTCTGAGCTTCCAGTTCAATGGAATGTTTGTTGTGGCTCTTTGAAGGAGCACTCCCTCCTTTTGGACCAAAACTTCTAGGCCAGCAGAACCTAGAGTTGTGGGGACAGGAAGCAAAAATTTTCCTAGAGGATCAGTAGGAGTGATAGTGAGTGGAACTATTCCCTTTTCCACCCCTTGATTCCTCAACCCATGGATCAAGGCTATGGGAGAAACTGTATCATATATTCAAAGGTGATTTAATACATATATTGCCTTCTGAAGAATTCTGACCCAGCCTTCAGTGCTGCGGCCACCTAATTAGCACTGTAACTGCATCTTTGAAAGACCATTTCATCTTTCTATCAGACCAGTTGCTTCAGGATGATGGGAAACATGGTAAGACCAATGGATTCCATGATTGTGGGCCCACTGTCGCACTTCACTCTCTGTGAAATGAGTTCCTTGGTCAGAAGCAATACTGTGTGGAATACCATGACAATAGATAAGGCATTCTATAAGTCCATTGATGGTGGTTTTGGCAGAAGCATTTCATGCAGGAAAGACAAATCCACAACCAGAGTAAGTATCTACTCCAGTATGAACAAAACATTGTCTTTTCCATGGAGAAAGTGGTCCAATGTAGTCAACCTGCCACCAGGTTGTTGGCTGGTCACCTTGAGGAATGGGTGCCACATCTGGGGTTCAGTGTTGGTCTCTTCTGTTGGCAGATCTGGCATTCAGCAGCAGCTGTAGCCAGGTTAGCCTTGGTGAGTGGAAGTCTGTGTTGCTGAGCCAAACATAACCTCCTTCTCGGCCACTTTGTTCATGTACCCAGTGAGCAATGACAGGGATGGCTGGGGTAAGAGGCTGACTATCCATAGAATGGGCCACCTTATTAACTTGATTATTGAACTCCTCCTCAGCTGAAGTTACCTTTTCGTGAGAATTTATATGGGACACAAAATCTTCATATCCTTTGCCTATTTGGAGAGATCTATCCACATACTTCTTCCCCACATGTCTTTCTCACCAATTTTCCAATCTTGATCTTTACAAGTCCCTGACCATCCAGCCAATCCATTGGCTACAGCCAATTGTACATCTGGCCATTTCTTCCAAACAAACTATAATACCATGGGTACTGCTCAAAGTTCTGCCCACTATGAGTGTTTTTCTTCACCCATATCTTTCAGGGTTGTCTCAGAAAGGGGTTGTAATGCTGCAGCTGTCCACCTCTGGGTGGTGTCTGCATAACATGCAGAGCCATCAGTAATCTGGGTCCTAGTCTTCACTTCTTCAGTCAACCAATCATAGGGAACACCCCATGTAGCTATAGGTGCATGCTTGGCAACAGATGGCATTGTAACAGGAGTAAAAAACATAGGCATTTGAGCAACTTCTTCATGTAACTTGCTTGTGCCTTCAGGACCTGCTCAGACACAATCACATATATACCACTTCCATTTGATAATAGACTGCTGCTGTGAACGTCCTACTTTATGACTTGGAGGGTCTGATAACACCCAGATCATGATAGACATTTCAGTTCACGTGGTAACTTGGTGTCCTATTGTCAAATGTTCAGTTTCCACTGGCCAAGAGCTGTTTTTCAAAGGCAGAATAGTTTTCCCAGATGATGGTAGAGCTTTGCTGCAAAATCCCAAAGGTCTCTTCTGTGATTCACCTACAGGGGCCTGTCATAGGCTCCCAACAACATTTCTATTTGCCACTGACACCTCAAGTACCATCGGATCTGCTGGATCATACGGTCCAAGTGGTAGAGCAAGCTGCACAGCAGCCTGGACCTGTCGAAGAGCCTTTTCCTCTTCTAGGCTCCACACAAATCTAGCAGCTTTCTGAGCCACTTGGTAAATGAGCCTGAGTAACACACCCAAGTTAGAAATGTGCTGTCTCCAGAATCCAAATAGACCCACTAAACATTGTACTTCTTGGTGGTAGGAAGGGCCAGGTGAAATAACTTATCTTTCACCTTAGAAGGAATATCTCTGCATGCCCCACACCACTGGACTCCTAAGAATTTCACTGAGGTAGATGGTCCTTAAATTTTGGTTGGATTTATTTTCTATTCTCTGATATGCATATGTGTTCCCAACGAGTCCAAAGTGGTTGCTACTTCCTGATCACTTGGTCCAATCAGCATAATGTCATCATCATAGTGCACCAATGTGATTTTTTTTGGAAGAACAGTCAAGATAGATACCTTCTAACTAAGTTATGACACAGGGCAGGAGAGTTAATATATCCTTGAGGCAAACTGTAAAGGTATACTGCTGGCCTTGCCAACTGAAAGCAAATTACTTCTTGTGGTCCTTACGGACAGATATTGAGAAAGAGGCATTTGCTAGATCAATAGCTGCATACCAGGTACCAGGAGATGTGTTAATTTGTTTAAGTAATGAAACTACATCTGGTACAGCCGCTGCAATCAGAGTTACTACCTGATTTAATTTTCGATAGTCAATTGTCATTCTCCACTGGCCAGATAGAGGAATTAAAGGGAGATGTGGTGGGAACCACCACCCCTGCAACTTTCATGTCCTTGATGGTGGCAATAATTTCTGTAATCCCTTCAGGAATACGATACTGCCTTTGATTCACTATTTTCTTTGGCAGAAGCAACTCTAAAGGCCTCCATTTAGCCTTTCCAACCATAATAGCCTTTACTCTACAGGTCAGGGAACCAATGTGAGAATTCTGTCCATTTCTAAGTATATCTATCCCAAATATACATTCTGAAACTGGGGAAATGACCACAGGATGTGTTCAGGGACCTACTGGATCTACTGTGAGTCAGACATCAGTCAAAACTCCATGAAAAACCTGTCCTCCATAAGCCCCTAATTTAACTGAAGAGCCACAATGTTTCTTGGGATCTCCTGGGATCAGTGTCAATTCAGAACCAGTATCCAATAGACCACAGAAAGTTTGATTATTTCTTTTCTCCCAGTGTACAATTATCTTTGTATAAGGCTGTACGTAGGTCCCTCTGGAGAAGAAATGGAGAAAGGATAACAGCAAAACTTTTAGGTGTCTTATCAAGATCCTTCCTCAGGGGAACCTGGCCACCCCTCATTCAAGGGGTTCTGGGTCTGCAAACTGGCTCAAGTCTGGAAACTGATTACTGGTTGTGATGGGTTGTATATGGTTGGTCCAGGGAGTGGCTCTATTAGGAAGTGTGGCCTTGTTGGAGTAGGTGTGTCATTGTGGATGTGGGCTTAAGACCCTCATCCTAGCTGCCTGGAAGTGAGTCTTCCACTAGCAGTCTTCACTTAAAGATGTTGAACTCTAAGCTCTGTGTGCACCATGCCTGGCTGGATGCTGCCATGCTCTTGCCTTGACGATAATGGACTGAACCTCTGAATCTGTAAGCCAGCCTCAATTAAATGTTGTCCTTTATATGACTTGCCATGGTCATGGTGTCTGTTCATAGCAGTAAAACCCTAACTAAGACTCTGGTCAAAATTGCCTTTTGCCATGATCCAATGTAGCCTTTGTTTCATTTTCGTGAGAATTTTTCTGCTTATATAGATCAAACAGATATACAGTAGGTTTCCTATCTATTTCATGCCTGGAAGCACCATGATTGATTAGCCAGTACCAAAGGTCCATATGTGTCATGCCATTATAAATTTCACCATTCCTATGCTGAACATTATGGGCTAGGTCATTATAAATGTTGCTTTGTCTGAGGTGCCCATTATAACTATGATTACTTTGTCTCTGGTAGTTCAATGCTGCCACCTGGCCCTTGCTATCTCGGGGCCCAATTAAATCCATTGCACTTAATTCATCTAATTGAGCAGCAACATCTCCAACCCTAAGGTCTGGCAGAAGGTAAAGGGCAAGAGCAAAACTCTTCAAATGTGCTAGTGCCCCTCTCACCAGTTTGTGTCTTACAGGATTCATGAAGGGCATATCTTCTGGGCCGTCCCATTGTGGAGGATTAGGTTTTATACAACGTATCCACTCTAGCATTGCAATTTCCCTGAGCCTTAAAATCCCTTCGTCAATACTAAGCCAAGGGATATCAGGCATTTCCAACTATTTTTCAGTAGGCCATCTTTTGATAAATGTTTCAGACAACAATTTAAACAAACGTCTGATACTTTTTTTTTTAACTGTGCGATGTTAAACCTAGAGTCTCCACTCAGAGGCCCATGTCAATAAACTCAATTTGATATAGTTTTATGTTCCTTCCACCATTATCCCAAGCCCTTAAAATCCATTCCCGCACATATTCCTCAGACTTCTGCTTGAATGAATTAACAAACTCATTAAGCTCCTTAGTAGTGTAGCACATTCCCTCATGGACTACATTTTCTACCTCCCTTCTAGGGGCCTGTTGTGGCTTGAGTCTGGTTTAGAAGAAACTATTGGTGGGCCTTAAGGAACATCAATATTATCTTGTCTGGCATTTTCTTCAGAGAAAGTCACTGCTGGTTTATCAGACTCTGAGGGATTAATTTCCTCATGTGAAACAGGCTTTATTTCAAGGGGTGGGGCTGGGGGTACTGCTTTCTCAGGTAAACCCTTGAGAATCTGAAGATTCAAAGTTCTTAGCTTCAACAGGGTCCTCATACACTTCCTCATCCCAAGACATAGGATCCCATTCTTTGCCAATTAATGTCCTTACTTTAACTGCTGACACCCTCTGAAGGTGAGACTTGAATTTTCACTGTAGTTCAGTCAATCTTATAATGAGGGCTTCAGTATGATTTTCTGCAACTCGAGTTCTATGACTGCTCGAGAGAAGATCCTCTTCAAGGGCACACTTAGAGACCTTTAGATTGTTTATTTGTATTTAGAGCCATTCTATTTTATCATATATCTCATTCTTTTCCTTCATCGATTTTTCTAGAAATACTAAGAGCAAGAAGCCAGCAAAATCATTTTCTGATTTTTTTCTCCCAAATTGTAGAAAATTTGGTACACTGGGTCACCTACAACTGGGTCAGTTACAATTGATGGATCAATATAATCAAAGGCATTAGCTTCTTTAAGTTTGAAATATAGTTTCCACCATGGGCCTTCAATATTTTCCGAGCTTCCAGGACAGAGAATATCTGGAGAGGTTTCAGTAGCTGAAGGTGCTAGTGAGTTATTAAGCTGACTCCAGATTCTTAAAAGATTCATCCTCATACTTCTGATCCTCTAGAACCAATCCAGTACCAACTTCTGTATTAGTCAGGGTTCTCTAGAGTCATAGAACTTATGAGTACTCTCTATATAGTAAGGGAATTTGTTATGATGACTTAAAGTCTGTAGTCCAACTCCCCAACAATGGTCAGCTGTGAATGGGAAGTGTGAGGATGTAATAGTTGCCCAGTCCTACAAGGCTGGTTGTTTCAGCTAGAATTCTGTAGGAGTAGATTCTAACAGATGTGCTGGCAAGTAAATGCAAGCAGGTGAAGAAGAGCGAATCTTCCTTCTTTCAATGTCCTTATGTAGTCTTCCAGCAGAAAGTGTGGCCCAGATTAAAGGTGTGTACCACCAAGCTTGGATCTGGGACTTTTTTTGTCCCAGGCTGACCTTGAACTCAGAGATCTCCTTTGTCTAGTCTCCTGAGATTAAAGGCATGCACTACCTTGCCTGGGCATAATCTTTTCATAGCCACTATGCCTCAAGGTCTCCATGCTGAGAATTAAAACTTAGGTCCTCTGGAAGAGCAGTCGGTGCTCTTAACCACTGAGCCATCTCTCCAGCCCTGTCTATGACTCTTTAGCCAAGTGATTTTAATGTAAGCTCTCCTCATATCATTCTCAAAGAAACTTTGTGTTGAAGTTGCATGTAGTGACTATATATTAAATTTTTCTGTGATCTTATTGTACTTAAAATAATCATGATATTAAGAACTTCATTTATATCTATTAGTCTATGCCTTTGCTTTTGCCTTTGCTGATAGGAAGAGTCTAAATTTTAAGTTCTTTCTTAATACTGAAGTCTTTTATACTCTTGAGATTTCTAGTTTCTCTAGCAGAAGTGACTACCTCACAACCACCATGGCAACGACCCCAGACTGAATTGTTACTCATAAATCAATATCTGTTTGGTGTTTTCAAAGAGCAAAAAAGAACTCTGTATTACAGTAGGATCACCTGGTGCTCAGAAAACTACAACAATATCTTATAACAATAGATGCAAGCCCCATGGGAAGAGCCATTACAATTCTATTAAAATCAACACTTCAGGCTAGAGATGTACCTCCATGGTAGAGTATTTGCATAGTACAAACAAGGCTCTGAGCTCAACCCTAAATATTGCAAAATAAAATGAAAGAAAAGACAAAAGAAACTAACATAAGATAAACAGTACCTAGGAAATATGAAGTCAGGAAGGAGATGGAGACCAGCATTATGGAGAGTTAAAGGGAGGTAGTAGTAGATGGATATGATAAAAATATGTCAAAAATTATAGGAAACTTTCAAATTATAAATTAAAATATTATTTATAGAGAAACTTCCATACCTTCTGAATTTGTTATTCAGCATCCTAGAAAGAAAAGAAATGCAAAATAGCAAACACATGGCACCCATAATAACAATCCACGGAAAGATGTCACTAACTACTGTATCTAAGACAATAATTCGGTTACCTGTTGCTATTTGATGAGAAAATTATGCATGAAAATGTCACTGATAAGTCAGGCATAGTGGCTCAAAGCCTGAATTTCAACAGAGGCAGAAGGATTGATGCAATTTAGAGGCAAGAATGGAGGACAAAGTGAGACTGTCTTAACGAACAAACCTCCTCCACCAAATAAGCAAATTAAAAAAAAACCATTAGTAAACATTAGTATGTGGAGATTCTTTCTCTAATTATATTTTATTCTTGTGTATGTATGTATGTATGTATGTATGCCTATGCCATATATGCATGCATTTGTGTGTGTGTGTGTGTGTGTGTGTGTGCATGTGTGTGTACATATGTATACATGTACAGGCTAGAGGACAATTTCAGGTTAACCAGTGTCCCTATTTTTTGAGATAGGAGCTTCCATTGAACATTCCACTAGGCTAAATAGTTAATGAGTGCCAGAGTTCCACCTATCTCTGCCTCCTTACAGCTGAGATCACAGGCACATGCTGCATCTGGTTTATTGGCTTTTTATGTAGGTGCTACAGATCCAAAATTAAATTTGATCCATAGCCTCATCCCCTAGATCAGTGGATCTCAAACTGTGGGTAGCGCCCCCTTTGGCAAACCTCTATTTTAAAAAATATCCACATTATGAGTCGACACTAGCAAAATTACAGCTGTGAAGTAGCAATGAAAATAATTTTATGGGGCTGGAGAGATGGCTCAGTGGTTAAGAGCACTGACTACTCTTTCAAACGTCCTGAGTTCAATTCCCAGCAACCACATGGTGGCTCACAACCTTGGGATCCAATGCATTCTTCTGGTGTGTGTCTGAAGACAGCTACAGTGTACTCATATACATAAAAATAAATACATCTTTAAAAAAGTAATTTTATGGTTGATGGTCACCAAATTGTGAGGAACTGTATTAAAGGTTTGTAGCATTAAAAAGGTTGGGTGGCCTCAATCTCACTCAGAAGGAGAAAATAAATGTGAGGCAAGTGAAAACAAAGAACTAGGTAGGAGAGTGAGAGAGGAGAGGAATGCGGATGAGAATGAGGTGTGAGGATCTGGAAGCCTCAGGGAGAGGGGCAGGAATGAGAATAGCAGTCAGCAGGGAGCATCTCTGATGACTATCTGGAAGTTTAGAATAGGAGATGACACCTGGAGTCTGTAGGGGTGACCCTAGCTCAGATTCCTACCTGAGGGGGGTAGAGAGACTGCCTGTAGTCAGGCACGACTTCCAGAGGAGGGAGGGGGACATCAACTCACTCACAAAACCTTCATCTCAAAATTTCTCTTGCCTACAAGATATCTAGGGGTAAAGATGGAGCAGTGACTGAGGGAACAGCCAACTCGAGACCCTCCCCATGTGAGAGCCAAACCTTGACACTATTACTAATGCTCTGCTATGCTTGCAGACAGGAACAATCTAGCATAACTGTCTCTTGAGAGGCTTCGTCCAGTAGCCATATATCAGGCAGAGCTCAGGGAGTCTCTTAGAAGAGTGGGGGGTAGAAGTGAACAAGCTAGGGGGGTAATGGACAGTACAAGAAAATCTACAGGGTCACCTATCCTGTGACTCACTGTGACTGAACCACCAACCAGAGAGTATGCTGGGTCTGTGCCTAGGTCTCACACACATTTGTAGCAGATGTGTGGCTCGGTCTTCATGAGGGTTTCCTAACAAAGTGGAGCAGGGGTTGTCTCTGTCTCTGTTGCTTGCCCTTGGATCCCCTTCCCCCTACCTGGACTGCTTGGTTGGGCCTCATGAGAGAGGTTGTGCCTAATCCTGCTGGGACTAGATGTTCCCATCATTAAGTGGTACCCAAGCTGGGGGCTCCCCTTCTCTGAGAAGGGGAGGGGCAGTGGGGAGAGGGACTCATCAAGGTGGGACTGTGAAGAGAAGTGGAGGTGGGGTATGCGATCTGGATGTAAAGTGAATTTAAGAAATAAATTATTGGTAGAAAAAAAGGAAGAAGAAAAGAAAGTTGGGACAAAATACATGGTATTCAGCTTCCAGCTAGCCTCCTCTCAACCACATCACTTGAATTTCCTATATTAAGAATCCTGTTGGAGACTGACATGGTGGTTTGGGTCTTCACCAAACGGAAAAGACTCATATTAAACACTTAGACTAAGCCTGTTCTCCAACCAGTTTTATAAGTCTAGTTAATAAAATTATTGTCCTTCACTTTTACATTCATGACCTGAGTGTTGAAGAGGGTGTTGACTCTGCACAGTACTTGAACACTAACAATAAGTAACACAAAAGTACTTTAGAAATGAATACTGCTGAAAAAAGTCAGTACAACACAAGTGGCTTGTCTCAGTCAGATGAGAAAATAGTCAAGATAGAACACAAGAACCTTCGGTTCACATGCTAAACCCTTTGAACCAAACAATTCCAATTAGTAGTTCTTGAGCTTCCTAATGTTTCTCAAAAACAAAATGGGATAACAAAAAACACTAATGTCTTGGAAATACATACATTGTACCTATGGGGTTGGGAGTGTTTAATCTATTACCATATCTAATAATATATTGCAGTATCCATATATTTAAAGAGTAAAGAACCCTGTATGCCATAGTCACTCAATAAAAGAAGTTTGCCATGTTTGGCATGTTACTCTATAACTTCTGATCCTATGGGACAAAATCCACCGGGGAGGATTTGGAATAGAGTCTTAAAGTCTCCAAGGCAGAAGCCACTTTAAACAGTTTCAGGTCAATGTTCACAAAAACAAAGAAATCTCTGCAGATACCAGGAGCACATAATCTTTAAACTTCTACCAGAGCTCATCCAGTGATAGGAATTTCACTCTGTCAGCTGGAACTCAATTCTACTGGGAAAAACCTTAAATATTTTTTTTTAAAAACTGACTTCATTTACCTTCTACCTATTAATTCACATTTTACTACCTTAGTGACTGAAAAACTCTTTGTCATGGTTTGTGGAATCTCTTCAAATCGTCTCTGTTCAGTTTTTCTTCCCTAATGGGCACTTTCACAATGTCCAGCAGGCCTGGTCTTTTCCAACAATTAGGCAGGTGGTTCCAAAATCAGACTCAAAATCTGCCTAGCCTAGAAGAACAGCTGAAATCACTGGACCAAAAGATTAACGTTATCTTCTTCCAGTTGAAATTTAGCTGGTCCGGAGAAAAACAGAGATAGCAAGGGCAAACCTAAAAAAAAAAAAAAAAACAGAAAAACAAGAAGGCAGCTGTGCACTCCTGTAACCCCAGCAATTAAAAAGTTAAGGCAGGAAAAGCCAGAGCTCAAGCACAGCCTTAAGAACACAAGGAGCCTGGATCTCACCTGGGCCACAGGAGACCCTGTTGCAACAAAACATAAAAACAGCAAGAAACAAACCAAAAAATAAAAAACCACAAGCAAACTGGACTTCTGTATTCACTATCTCTATACCACAAAACAGCTTGCTATAAAATAGGAGAAGTCATATAAAAATGCACTGTTTTATAGGATAATATTATCTGTATTACAAATGAGAGGTTTATGAGAATTGGTTATTTCCATCAAAAAGAAATATTAAAGATTGAATTTTCAATACTTTAGTTACATCTTCTAAAGGGGAAAAAGTCTGAAGTTGTTAATAAAAAGAAGTCAGTAGATCCTAGTCACTACAGCTACTTACACAGAGTGTGGATTGTCTTTAAGAAATAATAATAATTGTGGATGTTCTTATGGTAGAAACTCTCATTCAGTTTGAATGAAACACCTAGGTACCCAGGCAAAGCACTCAGATTAGAAGCTTCTTTGCAACTGAAAACTGCTGTATTTCCTATAAAAAAAGAAATATTTTGTCTAATTATCAGAGCTTTTCAATGAAACTAATTTGGATTTTTTTAAGTAATACATTTAGCCTCTAGGAATTACCAATCAATTAAAAGCAAATCATAAGTATTCAAAATTTTAGGTAGCTATCAATATAAGCAAATAGATTTGTTTTCTAAACCCATTCTAGACTGGCTGTAAATATGCTGGAAATCAATGTACATCACTTTAATAACAGAAAATACAATAACCTTAGTGCCTGGCAGAGTATATGGAAATGAGTTCATACTTGGTAGAGCTTGTTTATTGACTGTATATACTCACAGGATAGATGGATGGGTTAATGAATGGATAATGATGGTACATATCAAGCACTCAGTGCTGTAGGAGTATGTGTGTACAGAGAAGAGGACATTTAAAGCAATCTGTTTTGTTGTTTTCAGATGTTGATTTTCAGCAGTAGTGAAAGCTACTGCTACAATTCTGTTCTGAAACAGTTTGCAGGCTGGTTGTGGAGAAATAAACTGGGGCTACCATGAAGAAACAGAATTATCATTGTTCAAATTTCCCAAATAAAAGAACAGTTCTTGTGTTCATATAGAATCATCCCTGTAAGAATGTAGCATGTCCCTCCTACTGTTCAAATTGGGCAGCCAGGTGAATCTGACCTTGGTGATTTGCTCTTTACATCTCCCTTCTGATCATTAATTTTTTAGAAGGTATTTGCTCAAAATCTCATTTGCATTTTCTATGCCATTTGTATTGCTTCATTTGTACTGATCTATGGACAGTAAAACAAGATAAACTATAAGCAAATACCTTGTCAAATGTCTGATGAGCAGTCAGCAGACCTTGTATCTGTTGTTTGCTATTTTACTTCAGATTTTTGTCTTGCTGGCAAAAGCACAGTTTCTCCCCAAATGCCAAGATTATTTTCGACAGGGTCAGAAAATATCTTTGATTAAAACTCACCTCTAGGACCCTACCTTTTTTATAATTGGATTTTAAACTAAAGTAGCGAAACTGGTAACAGCATTAAAGGTCAGAAAATAATGGGTCGAGGGCGAATTTCTAAGTCATCAAGCCTAACCCTGGACTCCCTGCAATATCGTGCAAAACTCTTCTGTATTCAGACAAATTATGGTTTGGCTCATTCAAAGTCCTGAACAGAAGTATCTCAATCATTTTACTTCCTCTGGATCATATGCCCAAGTTATAGAGGTCTCTCTGAATTTGCCAAGTGTACCTACCCTCCTAGAGTTTGTGCCTTTACTCATGCTGCTATTTTGATTACATATTTTCTTGCCATCTCTAATAGCTCAAATTCAGCCTGTAATTCAAGCACCAAAGCAAACACTCACGCCATGAAATCTTACAGATTCTCACAGAATTTCTCTCACCTTTCTGTATACTTTGTCTTCTTACTTCTGTGTTTTCCAGTATTTTGCTCATAGCAGCAGTTTAGTAAATATTTTTTGAATACTGTCAATTTTTCCACTAGATATTGCCAATCATTCTTTTATCCTTTGGACAAATATTTGCTGGTGATACAGCACTGGCTATGATGGACATCATTACAGATTCATCTTTAATTTGTCACAGTGTCTATTAAATAAAATACTACTTATTTAATTGTAGCTCACATTTCTGTTATTATTATTATTATTAAATCCTTGTTTTACAATCCAGTTGTTATCCTCCTCTAGGTCTGCCCTCCCTCAGATCCTCATCCCATTCCTCCTCCCCTGTCTCCAAGAGAATGTCCTCACCTACCCTCACCTCACTCTACCAGGCCTCCCCACTCCCTGGGGCCTCAAGTCTCTTGAGGGTTAGGTGGATCTTCTCTCACTGAGGTCAGACCAGGCTATCCTCTGCTGTTTATGTGTTGGGGCCTCAGATCAGCTCATAGAGATCTTGGGAGTTCAGGTTAGTTGAGACTGCTGGTCCTCCTACAGGGTTGCCCTTCTCAGCTTCTTTCAGCCTTTCCCTAATTCAACTACAGGGGTAACCAGCTTCTATCTGTTGGTTGGGTGTAAGTATCTGTTATCTGCCTAAGTCTCCTTCAGCTGCTTATTGGGCCTCTTGGAGGGCAGTCATGCTAGGCTCCTGTCTGTAAGCACACCATAGCATTAATAATAGTGTCAGGCCTTGTAGCCTCCCCTTGAGATGGAACCCAAATTGGACCTGTCACTGGACCTCCTTTCCCTCAGTCTCTTCTCCATTTTTGTCCCTGAAGTTCTTTCACACAAGAACAATTCTGGGTCAGAGTTTTTGACTGTGGGATGGCAATCTCATCCCTCCACTTGATGCCCTGTCTTTCTGTAGGAGATGGACTTTACAAATTCCCTCTCCCTACTATAGAGCATTTCATCTAAGGTCCCTCCCTTTGATCCTGAGTGTCTCTAATCTCCCATGTCTCTGATCAACTTAGACCCTTTTGGTTTGGTCCTCACAACATGTTTATGGATTAGAAATATTTGTTAGTGTTCGATTTCATATTTGAATCAAAGACTTAGAAAGCCTCTTTATTCAATTTTAAATGTACCTTGTACTTATGTACACATTCAAGAAATATTTATTAGCCTCCAGTGCAAAGAGAATATAAAGTTCAATGAAATGTGTTTTTTAAACAGTTTAGGATTAAAAGCAGGAAATAAGTAGAATTAACTTTAGCCCAGCAATATGACCTTAGTGCTTTAAGAATGGTGTTACTGTGATATATTCCTGTGTTCAGAGGAAGGAGACTATCTGATTGAGGGCAATCAGATAAACTTTAAGGAAGTAGTTGAACATTTCAACCAGGTCAGAAGTTTTTCCCACTTACAATGACTTTGTGTAGTGAATGTTAGATAAGTTTCCACTGAGAGAAATGAGTGCGCCATTTTGTCGTGCACATTATACATGTCGTGATGATATAAGGACATTGAGATGAGATGAAGGATGTTGAAAGAGCTACACTGTATCTCTTAATGTGTAGTATCTAGAACTAAAGAAATAAACTAGTTTACACAGATCGTGTGACTAAGCAAAATGTCACAATTAAGCCATATTTTAAATGTTAAAATATAATACCTCAGAAACATATGCCAAGATGTGAACCTTTAAAATACCTAATTAAAATTTTGGGGGAGCATGACATCTCATGGAAATTCTTCATTTAATCACTAATAGAATAATTTCAAAGAAGATGATCCCTCTAGAATATTTTTTAAATAGTGGTAAAAATGTAAAGTAGGGACCAGCAAGATGGCTAAGCAGGTAAAGACACTTGCTACCAAGTCTGACAGCCTAAGTTCAATCCCTGGGAACAGCATGGTGATAGAACTTACTCCTGAGAGTTGTTCTCTGATCTCTGCTCTTACACTCAGTGTCACCTCTCTCTCTCTCTTTCTCTTTCTTTCTCTTTCTCTCTTTCTCTCTTTCTCTCTCAAACATAAACACACATGAACACATGTTAAAATAGATAATATAAAATGTACCTTCTTAACTATTAACTATTTTATTGAGGGGGAAAGGGAGGGGGAGAAGAAAGATGGAGACAGAGACGGAGACAGAGACAGATAGAATATGTATGTGTGCATGTACCAAAGCTCATGTATGATGATCTATAGCTTTGTGAAGTTTTCTCTTTCCATATTTACATGGTCACCAGCTTCCGTCTATTGGTTAGATATAAATATCTGCATCTGACCCTTTCAGCTGCTTGTTAGGCCTTTCAGAGGGAAGTCATGATAGGTCCCTGTTTGTAAGCACACCATAGCATCAGTAATAGGGGAGCTTCCCCTTGAGTTGGACCCAATTTGGGCTGGTCACTGGACTTCCTTTCCCTTAGTCTCCTCTCCATTTTTGTCCCTGTAGTTATTTAAAACAGGGACAATTCTGGCTAGGAGTTTTCGACTATGGGATGGCAACTCCACCCCTCTCCTTGATGCTCTGTCTTTTTACTGGAGGTGGACTCTACAAGTTCCCTCTCCCCCACTGTAGAGCATTTCATCTAAGGTCCCTCCCTTTGAATCCTGAGAGTCTCTCACCTCCCAGGTCTCTGGTGCATTCTAGAGTGTCCCCCTACTTCTCGAGGTTGCCTGTTTCCATTCTTTCTGCTAGCCCTCAGGGCTTTACTCCTGTTACCCCCCCCAATGTCTGATCATGTTCCCCTCTTCCCCTCCCTGTTCCCTTTCCCACCCAGTTCGTCCCTTCCTCCTCCCTCCTGTGATTGCTTTCTTCTCCTTCCCAAGTGGGATTGAGGCATCCTCACTTGGGTCCTTCGGCTTATTAACCTTCTTGAGTTCTGTGGACTACATCCTGGATATTCTGTACTTTTTTGGCTAATATCCACTTAACAGTGAGTGCATACCATGCATGTCCTTTTGGGTCAGAGTTACCTCACTCAGCATGATATTTTCTAGTTCCATTAATTTGCCTGCAAAACTCTTGATGTCCTTGTTCTTAATAACATTTATTGTTTTCCTCCTACTCCATAGATTGCCTTTCACCTTAATGACTGTTTCTTTTTAGTGTGCAGTCCTACATGGCAATTCTGGTGTTGTTGCCTATGTCCTTGAAATCTGTGACAAATATATTTTTCTTTTTCTATTTCCGTCTATGTTTTTCTCTAAGAGTTTTATAAATTTGTATGTTTTAGGTGTTTAATCACTTAAGTCACATGGGCAGCCAATCTCTCAACACCAGATTTTGAAGAAAACTGCCCTTTCCCCTTTGCTTACTCTTTGCATTCTTGTACCCTAGATCATATATTCAGATTTATTCCTGGGTTCTTTACTATATTCTCTAGGCCAATGTATCTGAATCTGTGTGAATAACACATTACTTTAACTACTATTGTGTGTATGTGTGTGTGTGTGTGTGTCTGTGTGTGTGTGTGTATGCATAACATAATACCAGGCATTTTCTAAACCTATGTTTTCTAAATATAATGAAACATTTTGTCTAACAGATGCCCACAAGAATGAGTCCCTGAAAATACTGAAGCTGAGTCTACCGACACCAAAATGATCCATCAATTCTGTCAGTGAGGTGAAAATAATCTATTAAATATTTTGCCTGTGTGACTCTACTGATCTATCAACCTAGACAGAAGAGCCAATCTGATATCCCCATCTACATACAACCTTTAGAAAGGCCAACATGATTATGATGAATAATTGATCACTATTCTGTCTTTTACAGTTTTATGTCTCATTCATCTCAGTGATTGGGCACAGCCTGACTTGTGAAATGAAAAGAATGATATGGTCCTTGTTAATTGGTGGTTTTGTCTGAATTCTCTCTAAAGGGCAATGCAGAAATACAGATGAATTCATATTTGTATTAGCTAGCATTATTTTCACTGTGATAGAATAGCTGACATAATTTAATGGAGAAAATATTTATTTTGGCTCACAGTTTCAGAGGATATCTACCTATTCATTATGTTTGGAAAGGCATGCTGGCTATGTCAGCTACATTCATAGTGGCAGAAACTTTTAGTACCACATATTCACAGGGACAAACAATTCATGACAACACCAAAGGTGGATATCACCTTCAAAACTAGCTCTTGGGATGAACATCTGTCATCTAGCCCTTGAGTAACTAAGGTCCAACCATTTTTCAAAACAGAAGCACCAGCTGGAGAACAAGTGTCCAAACACATGAGCCTGTTGGTACATAGTGCATCTAAAGCATAATAATTTTGTTTTGAAAGCCCATACAAAATCTAGAGTTCTCCCAAAGAACCTTTCTGAACTTTCACTTCATGGTTGTGTAAAATTTCTATTTGAGCAAAGTGGAAAAATGTCAGGCACAATTTTTACAATGACATTCAGCCTGACCTTTAGTATAAAGGTAGTCTTATTTCTGAAAAGAGCTTTGAAAATCACATTTTCTTTGAAAATAAACTCCAGATATGGGTGAAGTGGAGAAGCCAAAGCACCCACAAAGATGTAATTCTTTATATTTCGACTTATAGGAGTATTACTTTGTTTAGTAATCTATCGTTAAGGAAAAGTGTCGAACAACAACCTAGGTTTGTCTTGATAACTACTCTCTTTGTGAAGAGAAATGTTTTCTCAATTTTAACTCCTGTCTTCTTATTAAGATTGTGTGGTTTATAAGTTTAATAATATAGTGCTGTGAAACTTGTAGAGTATTCAGTTGGCTATAGTTCACCTCTGGTTATCGTGGAAATGAGTTGTTCTTCCATTGCTTCTTGTATCCTTTCTCTTGTTTATTTCACTATCCATCTGATTATTTACAGTGGTCTGGACTTATATACTGTTTCAAGTAGTAACAATTTAAGATTATAATTCCTACAGGTTTAAGGACTCACTAAAACTGTACTTCTCACCAAATCCTTTCCCTAGCTGTCTCTTCTACTACCTACCAACATCAATGTATAGTATCTCTGAGAAGCAGTGCCTCTAACAGGCATATCACTTGATTTCACAAAACCAAGGTGGTTACCACCATCATGCCAACCATTTTGTGAGGTGTGCCAGAAATTCCCAACTAAAAAATCAGGCTAATCATTAGGACTAGATTGCAGATGTGCTAAATCAGTTTTTTCCTAGTCATTGGAATGGCTATGATACCTTGACTCAAGGTTCCCTCTGTCCATTTGATTCTTCCCTCCTCTACTTCAGTGAGTTATATAGAATATGGTTTTGTAAATGTACCTTGACATGAAAAACTGTACTGTACTGCCTACTATACAGAGGTTATCACAAACAGAAAGGTTCCTCTCAAAACCATGCATTGTCAGTGACCTACTGAACTCTGGCAGCCAAATATAATTCTTGAGGAAGTGAGCACTACTCTTTTTTAGGCAAAGGTTGAACCCACTGATATCTGGACCTAAAGCAATGCCAAAAATTCACCTTCTCAGTGACATATTAAGAATTTTGAATTAATCTGGCCATAATGCCTCTCGCCTTTGTCTTCAGCATTTGAGAAGAGGCACAGGCAGATAGATCTCTGTGAATCTTAAAGCCAGCCTACATAGTGAATCCTAGGCCAGCAAACTTCTGTCTAATTAACTGATCAGTGGTTATCATAGTTGACTAAGAACAGTCGTAAAGGTTTAGACATGGAAGTCTAAAAGATATTAGTAGGAATGCCTGACATCCATTCTGGATGGAAGAAGAGAAAATTATCTTTTAATGTTAGAAAAGGGGTGATAAAGCAAGTTTAAATACTTCTCAATTTTGTCATAATTCATTAGAATTAATACTGGTAAATGCTTTGTGTGGTCCCATAAAGTTCAATGTGTTTTATTACTAAGTAGTTATTTGTAAAATTGTAAATGGACTCTATGAATAATGTGTTAGATCTGGGAGTAATGTTTCAGATCATCTTATCTAGCAGGTATGATGGCTCATGCTTAGAATTCCAGGAAGTTGAGTCAAGAATATCAGCAGCTTAAGGACAAAGTGGGCTACATGAGATCCTGTCTCATAAACAAACACCAAACAGTCTAACGCTACCTAGTAGATTGATTGCCAAATAATAAATTTGTCCTGGCCTATAAAAGTGTTTTTTAAGAACTGTTAGGTCAAATTGAATTATTTATCAAATTTTTTTTATTGTTTTGAAACAAGATCTCAGGTAACTATAACTAGTCTTGAACTCATTATCTATCTGAGGTAGGCATTAAACTCCTGCTCTTCCTTTCTTCACCTCTTTAGTACAGGGATTACAGGTGTTCATCATCACAACTGACTCAGATAGTTCAATTCACTGAATAACTTTGTCTATAATCATATTGTTTTATAATTTTGTATTTAATTTCATTATATATAATGAGTTAATAGTGAGCATAAAATAGCAAGAACTAAATATTCACTATGATAGTCTTCTAAACCTCTATGTGTATTGACTCATCTAATCTTCATAATAACTCACTGGAATATGTATCATCTTGTCAAGAGTTAACAGGTGACAGATAATGGCAACAGTAGATGATGGGTAATTTTTTTTTTAATTTTTGGTCTCTCTGTTTCTTCTCTCTCTCTCTCTCTCTCTCTCTCTCTCTCTCTCTCTCTCTCTCTCTCTCTCTCTCTCTCTGTGTGTGTGTGTGTGTGTGTGTGTGTGTGTGTGTGTGTGTGTGTGTTATATAATTGTGTGTAGAGACTAGAGGACAACCTCAATTGTTGTTCCTCAGTTGTCATTCATCTTGTTTTGTGAAACAGGTTTTCTCACTGGCTTGAAACTAAGTAGACTAGGCAGGCTGGCTGGCCAGTAAGCCCCAGGAACTTCCTGTCTCCACTTTTCTTGTGCTGGTTTTCAGGCTACCACACCAAGCTTTTTTTTTTTTCTTTTTTTATGGGCTCTAGGAACCTGATAGAGGTTTTCATACTTGCAAGGCAAGGACTTCCCCAACTGAGCTATATCCTCCTTTAAACATATCTTTATTGGTAAGAAAGAAATTAGGCAAGCATAAATTTGAAACTTACGTTTTCATTAGATCTGACAAATATAAATAAAGAACAAATCAATTTTATTAAAATATTAAAGAAACTGAAACTTTTAGTAAAAGAAAGGATTTTTTTTGACAAAATAGTTAACAAGAGCACAGGCTAGACCTCAACTTTAATATTTAACCTAAACTAGTCATTGCTTGATATCTTAAACTGACAGGCTTTACAAGTTAACTTTACAAGTACTATTCATAAGTACATTTAAACTGTCACTTGGATTTCCTTACCATATTAGTTTACAGTGCTTATTCCTGCCTCTTAAAAAATATTAATTTTAATCTATACCCTCACATAAAATGGCAGAATGGAACCCCTTGGGCTCCTATTTCAAGGGTGAATCACGTATCTCTCATTCTTAAGACCTCTTTTTACACACATAGCTGCTTGATAGGCATCTTGCCCCATGTTGTCACCCAAAATGTATACCTGCCACTCAGATCCTGAGATGTTCTGCTCTGCCTTAAGCCAAAACAGCTCTTTTTGCCTTTGGAACTCTCTATTCCAGAAAGGATTCTGCTTGGGGCACTGACCTTCAGATGACTGTGTAAGATATATATTTTTAATTCTGCTTCTGCCTGAGTCTCTTACATTGAGAGAATTAGTTGAGAGGACTCCATTGTCAGCTTTCTCTCTACCTACGTATTCCCCTTTATTTATTTCTGATATAGGGGAAAGTCAAGACAACCTTGTCATCTGCTTGATTTTTAATACACACATGACCCCACCTGCTTCCTAAAAAATGCTTGTCTGGGTAATATTTATTTCCTTCAGCTTAGAATTAAAGATTATTTCCTTTTGGAAAATGTCATGCTGTCCCTGGAGATAATTTGCCTCTCCAGGGCTGAGAAGCCCAACTCTATGACTTTGAACCTATTATAGAAACAGTAAAAGGAAAGGAAAAACATATTGACTATGATGATGTTTAATTTGTTTGAAGTGGCTTCCAATTTTTGATTTGCCATCTCAGAAACTGTTTTGTAGCCAAGATATAAAACAGAAAATCCTATTCTTCTGATAGCATCTAAATTATGAAAATGTTCTCTGCCTCAGAATGGCTAGAAATGTCTACAAAGCAACTATATGAGCTAAAGATTAAAAGTCATATACCTTGTGGCTGTTCTCATTATATAATTCTCAGATGGTGTCCATCCATCAAGACAGCTAATTAGCAGCATCCAAAGTGGTGTGGGTTTGAGCAGGATGGATAATGAATGTTATATTGGAGGCAATTTTAGCAGTCCTAGGGGAAGTAACAAGAGGGGTATGTGGATGGAGAAGATGGGTTATTCAAGAAAATGTTCAATTAGTAACTGCTCATCTTCTCAGTGAACCCATATTAGAAACCTAATTTGTTTGTACTCTGTATTATCAACTCATGTAGGTTATACCATCCACACAGCTCTCTACTGTACTGGGATATCTTTACACATAGTGTAAAATAGGTAGTCAGGATATGCTTCAATCAGTGATGTGAAGAGCTACAAAAAGTGTCTTAAAGGGTTATAGCATATGCCTATAATCTAACACTTGGAAGGTAGAAGCTGTAGGATCATGGGTTCAATGTCAACCTTGGCTAAATGATGAGCTTGGGGCCAGCCTGAAGTACATAAGAAGCTGTCTACTTCTCTTAAGTATCTTGGCTGAATATGATGGAACACACCTGTAATTCCAGAAGTTAAGAGGCATAAGGATTCCCAGTTCAAGGCTAGTCTTAGGTATACAGTGAGTCACTGTTTCAAAAGAACCACTACCCAAAATGTGGTATCTTATTCTGCTCTTCTGGAGCCCTCAACTCCTTCTCTAAAGGATTAATAGGTCTGGTTAAAATATGAATATTTCTGTGATGGAGAATGTAGTATCTAATCACCAGTCTCAACCATTTAAGTAAGTTCTTTGTACAATATTCTGGCAAAATATGACAATGGACAGAAACATTTGATTGTGGGAGAAGAAGAAATAGTCAGTAGTACTAGATAGAAAAGGAAAATTGAAGACAAGCATGTCACTCTTCAGAACTTCTGTCCAACGAGGACAAACTGGCCTGCGAGACATAGGAATCCTGGAGATACTTGCCAAATGAAAGAAAGGCAACAGACAATATGATCTTGATTAATTTGGTAAATACGTGTGTCTCAGACTAAAAGTCAGGACCTTCATATATTCTAATTGTGATCCTCATCATAAGAGCAGCTGCTTCTAAACAGAAGTGTAGGAGAACTAGTTGCTTTCTTCTGCCTTTAATTACTCATTAACAAAAGAAACCTCAGTGTCCCTTTTGCTGAGCTGGCCACAGTGTCTTTCTTCCGTCCATGTCATCTCTTGTGCTTTGTGCTTTTCTCATTGTTATTCAAGGCCAGCTTGGATGCTTGGGTTCAAATTTAAATGGATTTAACTTTGTCTCTTCGAATGACAGGGACTATTTCTTCAGCAATCTGAATCTCAAGATTTACTGTCAAACTGCTTAGAATTCCAGAAGGATCTCTAGGTGTCCCTTTGACCTAGCAGGCCTAGTGAGCAGCAAGGTGAGAAGATCTCTAAATCCCTACTCCCTTTCCCCAGCAATTGTCTATGCCAGTCACATAAATCTGACCTACATGCACATAGATGAGAGTGATGAATTGAGGGATGATAGGGTTGCTTTTACAGCAAGGAGCAAATTGTTAGAGATAAGCCTTCAGTGAGCAGACAGACAGTTGTGTAGGTATGGAGAAGAAATTATTCATTTCCAGCCTCTGACCTAACTTCCTCCCTCATGTCCTAGACTATCTTCATGACTTCTGGAAACATTGTTATTACAGCAAGTGCATTTTTAGAATTTGTAAGTCATCTTTTCAAAAAGGAAAGTAAGCACATGATTCTGAGGGAGTAGTGTGTAGGTTGCCTAAGAAGACTTCACCTGAAAAGATGCAAATGACAGGATAATTTGGCTTTTTTGTTGATTGTTTTGTTTTAGACTGAAGAATGATTCATCAGCCAATTACAACCAGAAGAAATGAACATATGAATGGGCTTACCTGAGAATAGAAAGTTAAAGTTAGCTAATAGCTGGCTATCTGGTGGCTGTCACAGAGTACCTTGAAACTGTTCTTTTATGCCTATATTCACTGTGAAACTTTATCACAAAGATAGGAAAGGCACAAAGAAAGGGAGCCAGATGCAGGATGACCTAATCCTGGGATGATAAGAGCCTGGAGAATCCAGCATGAGGATCAATGCATCCCACTGATCTCAAAGTTTAAAGAAAGTTTCACAACGTCAGAGGAGATGGAGTGATAAACCTGGAGACAGGCTCGGAGTCCTAGACTTTCTGTTGCCACTCCTTTTGTAAGATCTTAGATGAGCCCCCACAGTTAACTCAGCAGAAAGGTAAAGTCATTAGATAGATTCCTAAGATATCTCACAAACTGAGCATTTTGAATATGTGAGCCTAAAATTTCATTGGCAGCCAAAAAGCATAATAATCAAGTTATAGCAGTTTGTATCTTAGAACAAAAAGTACAAATACGTTATGCTGAGCCATTGAGGTAGGGTGGTCTTTGAACTTTCTTTCCTTTTCTGAAGTTTCTTGTTGTCATTCTCTTAGCCCTGCACATCCTTTACTACCATAACTCCCAAACTGTACCCGTCAATATCCTGCTAGCTCTTAAATCCTAACCCAAAGATTAATTTGTCAGTGACCTTTTTTCTGATACACTCAAAGTAGAAATCAACTCTTTCTAGACAGTGTTCTGACACACTGTCTAATCTCTATTACAGCACTAATTACAGGTCTTTGTCTTAGTTGAATATGTCTTTACTCTTAATCATAGTGAACTCTGAGAAAAGATTTCATTTAGGGGTCTTCTGTGCCTTGGTGTAGCTAGCAGATGAGATTTGTTCAACATAACACATATTGAATCTTTCCAAGCCAATATTACCAAGCAACATCGTATCTGAAATGTTGGAGCAAGTTAATAAGGAAACAAAAACAAGTGTTGCATTCATTAGCAATTCAACTTTTAATTGTATTTTTGTCTTGATTTTTGCCTTTTATAATTTCAGACAAAAAGTCATAACAGCTATATGACACTTTTTTTTAAAAAGACAGAGTCTAATGGAGGTCAGAATAGTTGCAAAGTTCTTTTATAGCAGAGAGTCATCTTGAATAGGTAATGATCTCCAAACACCCCACCCCCACCCCAGCAAGTGCTGAGATTACATACTCAGCTTAGTTTTTTGTTTTGAACACGGGACCATTGTTCCACTAAGCTGTATCCTTAGTCCTGTAGAACAGATACTTAAATACTTTCATCAACTTCCTCAGTCATCATCATCTTTCATAACCATAGAACAATTTTTAAAATCATGAAACTACAGCATGGTAGCATCTGATCTAAACGATTTATTCCAACTCCATTAGAGACATTTTAAAAATCTACCAATGGCTACAACTAGGAACTTTTTTTTCTGAGACAGAATCTCACTATGTACCCCTCCCTGTCTGTCCTCAAACTTGCAGGGATCTGCCTGCTCTTTTCCAGAAGTGCTAGGATTAAAGGTTGGTGCCACCAAGCCTGGCAATGAACTTTTTCTTATCTAATATGTAAATTTAAGATCGTATACTACCTAATTGCCTTGGTTTCCTTTCAAGTAAAGTGACATTAAGATCTTCCTTTTACTTTCAGGACCTTGACACTTTTAAAGAGTTTTGATATTTATTTTGTAGAATTTTCTTCATTTTAGGCTTATCATCTCATGAAATAAATGATTTCTATATGTCCTATTATAATTGATGTTAATTTTAATCCTTTGTTTTCTCTGTTCTAAAGTCACTTTTTTCTCTTCATAATTATTTTATAGGCAGATGCTTTGGTCTAGGCATTCTATTTTCATAATGGTTCAGTCACTAGCTTCTTCATATGTGGATGAAATAGTTATTACTGTGGTAGTTTCAAAATAATAATTTTTAGTTACACTCTTTTTTATACCTACTAGCTGAACTTTTACTAATACATACTTTCATTTACTTACTTATTCATTAATTGATTTATACAAAATGTGGTTTGATATTTTTTACAAATTAGTAATATATTTATTTTCAGTCTGGTTTTATAAAAACTATTGGCTACACTTTAAACTAAAATGAGTATTTTTGAGTTGACGTACAAGATTTTCAAATTTTAAATAATGAAAATTACTTATGTTACAGATGTTAATATCAAATGGAGTTGCTGTTGTGTGTGAATTTTTATTTTATATACACAGTAAGTTATAATCCAGCACTATGGTTCTTTATTTTGTTTGGACCAAGTTATAAAAAGAAATTTTTCTCTTCTGGTTTTATTCAGTTCTGTTTACTGACCTAGGAACAGCCTTGTGAAGCTTTTACTCCTAATTGGAGTTTCTCTACTCAAAAAGCAGGAGGCCAATTTTCCCTAAACAACATCAAATCATAAGCACATCTAGCATAATGCCATGTGCCCAGTAGTGTACAAAAAAAATGGTTTTTGTTACTGAAGCAGGTAGCTCTGAAACCTTGACAGAATAAAAGACCAAACTTTGGTTTATTACAAGTAATTTTCCTCTGGGACGTATGTGCAGGCATTATTTCCTTTGCCATTGCACATATTGAGTACTGAATCAAGTTCTTTGCGTTTAAACTTGTCTAGAGGCACTGCACACAGAACAAGGAAGTAAAAAATGCTGGCGTTGCTTCTAGATGAGATTGGATCACTGGTGTTTTTTACTGTGCATTTCTGCCTTGCATGGAAGATACCAAACCCGTTCATCTCAACCCAGGTCCTGATTGAGAACTGATAAGTAGGACATAAGAGAAAACAGAGCTTGGGACTGGGTCATGACCCCTCCTGTTTGTTGGGAGTGAGCATATAAATTGAGAGAACGGTGAACAGACGTTCTCTGCTTGAGCCACTTCGCTCTGGGACTCCAAAGGGCAGAAAACCCACAGTAGCCTCCAGAGCCAGAAAGTCCGGCCTTAGGTGAAAGACCGAAGGTGCTTCTTTCCTGCACAATCTGATCTGACCTCAGAGCTGCAGTTTGAAGTCTCACTTCAGGTAAGTAAGGTTGTTCAGTCTCAGCGGGATATATTTTTACTTTAGTTTAAAAATATATCTATTTGGAATGCATTTAACAGGTTCTGGATTACTTAGAAAATAGGAAGTTTTTGCAATATGGTAGACCAAGATTTTGGGGGAG
Organism: Grammomys surdaster; assembly: GCF_004785775.1. NCBI lineage: Eukaryota > Metazoa > Chordata > Mammalia > Rodentia > Muridae > Grammomys > Grammomys surdaster. The sequence continues at coordinate 18,105,534 of NW_021604563.1, forward strand.
GGGGTGTTGAAACTTAAAATATGATATATTGTTTTACAAACGGTAGTAATAAATTATTTGCTTTAGCAAGTATAATAAAAATAACCACGTGTGCAACTTGCCTGGGTGCCTCTCAGAGACTTGGAAAGTCTCACCTGTGCGAGTCTGGACCCCTGAAGTTTCACACGGCTCCGGGCGGATCAATCACATGGACTCTGAGAACAGTCTGTCCTAGGGATCCTATAGTGTCTCTCCTATCCTATAAGTCTATACAGCTTTCATTGCTCCAGTTAGAACCAGATCTGGGGGTACAGAGTATATAGATGAAGCTGTGCGTTTAGTTGGACTAGTGAAGGCCCTGGATGACTTTTCTAACGCCCGATTCTCCCGTAGAAGCCGTAAAGCAAAAGCCGCTGAACAAAAAGAAGTGGAGGGAAAGAAAGGTAGATAAGGCAGTGGCGTATTCTATTTAAGGTGTATTCTATTTAAGAGTGAACTATTAGCAATGTGACAATTTAACTGAAATGGTAACATCAACACTGGTAAACTTTAGCTCTGCCTAAATCATATTTTTCTGCCTTTATAAAATTGAAATTTTGTATTCTTCTGAAACAGCTGCTGTTACAAATCTGTTATGGTTTTCAGGAATAATTCTAAATGCTAGGGTACAAATTCTATTCTTTTTTTAACAGATTGTTAGTATTTAGCAGTTACTCACAGGAAATACAAAATAACAGGGAACAGCATCATTTCACTTGATCTGAAAGCTGCAAAGAGCTCAAGGGGAAAGAAATGATGAGAATTTCAGTAGCTTGGTAAAAACATAAAAGAACTTTCTTATAGAGTCAGATTCTATCTGCTTGGAGGATACAGGCTGATAGACTTGAGACGCCACTAAATTAAAAGAACAGTGTTCCTCACCCGGAAGCCAGGCAGGAGATAGGTAGCTGGATTCTACCGACATACCCTCAAGGCACATCGGAGCACAGAATTTGTACAAAAAGATTCTCAAATGGAGAAGTCCCTTGGAATAGTTGCATTAAAAAACCCAACTAACAAGGCTCACTGGTGGGATTCGAATGTATACTGGTGGGATGCCCTCATTTGCCGCATACATTTTAAACAAATGTCTTGGGTGACTTTCCTGTGAATGAGATTGTGACAATGATTTGAAAGGCACTAATTTATGCTATTGACTACTCTAGGATGGGCCTGGGGACTAAAGCCTACAAGGTGTTAAGGCAGTTTAACCCATTGATTGTTAACCCTGGAGCCACACTGGCCTGCGTTCCAGTCCTGTATCACTTCCTGTATCGTTACCTCTTTGCTCCACTTTCCTTATCTTCGCAGTAGAAAGAAAGGTTTGGGAGTTTTCCTTAGTGAGAAGTCGCCGCGGTCGGTCGCAGTGGTCTCAACAGTCGCCGTGAAGCTCTCAACAGAGCAGGCAGAGCGTTTCTTTTAGAGCCTCACACAGGTAATATTGTTTTCTTGTTATTTCTTGTTGCTGTTGTTATAATTGTTTACTCTCTGCTTTGCTGGTAGGGTGATTATAATACAGGTAAAGTGAGAGCAATGAGCTCCCCTCCACTGTCTTTCTGTGAACTCAGAAAACTGGTGTAATTGGAATAATGAAATGCCAAATTTGTTTTATTACTGATTTTGATGTAGGGTATGGTGTAGCAGAGGCTACACTAGCCACTATACCGAGGCTGGACTAGAATTGATCCGTCCGCTTCCACGGAGCACGTGCGTGTGCTGGAATTACAGGCTTGAACTCACGTTCCGGACTCCGTATGAATTTCTTAGTTTCGAATCCCGGGACTTGGAATCCCAGGAGGCAGGAGAAAAGATTAACAAATGTTTAGATCCAGCCTGGGCTACATACTGAAAACTGTCTCAACAACAAACAAACAAACAAAACCCTCCAGAAACAGCAATGCAATCTTATGTCGCGGTAGAAGTACATGCCTGTAATTCTGAAACTTGATTCAAAGCCAGAGTTGACTATACAGTTTCAGACCATCCAGGGCGCTCGCTCTCTCTCTCTCTCTCTCTCTCTCTCTCTCTCTCTCTCTCTCTCTCGTACAGTTCTGAAAATCGAAAGATTTTTAAGTAGATTTTTAAGTTGTTTAATTTTATTTTGAAGTTACAATTGTTAGCTTCCTTTCAAATCACTGCCAAGACCAGAGATAAATTTGTAGAAGGAAAGGGTTTATTGCTTTGCTCAGTTCTTTTATTTAAAACTGGATATTTTATGTATTTACATTTCAAATATTATCCCCTTTCCAGGTTTCCCCTCTGGAACCCCCCTATCTCATGACCCCTCCCTCCTGCCTCTAGAGGGTGCTTCCACACCCACCTACTCCCGCCTCAGCATTCCCCTACACTGGGGAATTGACCTCAGTTCTTGTTTCACATACAAAATCTAACCTCATTTTGGGAGAGCATGTTAGCAGATATTGATACTCTTTTATAGTCTCAAAGCCTATTTGTTGACATATGCATTCCACTGGCCTGGTTTATTGTCACTATGGCCTGAATCCGGACAGTGAAAAGCTTGTGCTGTACAAATCCATCTGACAACTATGTCAGTTATAACAGGAACTGCAATTCCCAAATCTCAGGGGAAGTCACGCCTTGCAGAATGACTAAGGCAAGGACAAAGACGCAGACAGCCTTGGGTTGCCTAGCAAAATAGCAATTTGAACAGTGACTCACACATGATAGCAAGGGATGGGGAAAATGAAAATCACTGATGTATTTTCTTATGTTTAGAGTTCCATTTAAATGGAAGCAATTTGAAAACAAATGAAATGGTTGAGTGTAAGTCTCCTTGACTTTCTTTTTTTAAAGAATTATTTATTTTACGTATACGAATGGTCTATCTGTGTGTACCCTTACACGCCAGAAGAGGACATCTGATCACATTACAGGTGGTTGTGAGCCACCATGTGGTTGCTGGGAATTGAACACAAGACACCTGGAAGAGCAGCCAGTTCTCTTAACCGTAGAGACATCTCACCAGCGCCCCCTCTTGACTCTCCTCTCTCTCTCTCTCTCTCTCTCTCTCTCTCTCTCTCTCTCTCTCT
>NW_021604563.1:18108701-18180456 GCF_004785775.1 Grammomys surdaster
TTATTTATTTACATTTCAAATGTTATCCCCTTTCCCGGTTTCCCCTCTGGAATCCTCCTATTCCATCCTCCCTCCCCCTGCTTCTATGAGGGTGCTTCCCCACCCACCCACTCCCACCTTCCTGCCCTGGCATTCCCCTACACTGGGGGATCGAGCCTTCACAGGAGGGCCTCTCCTCTCATTGATGCCCAACAAGGCCATTCTCTGCTACATATGCGGCTGGAGCCATGGATCCCTCCACTGCTTTCCTTAGAGGAATTAGAAAAAAGATTCACTACTTTTTGATGTCTCAGATGTAAATATTCTGGCAAACCTCTGGGAAAATATTAGATGAGAAAATGCTATGCATAGGTACTGCTGTATTTCATGAGAACCTACTTTGAGAGTAAAGATTACCTGAAAATTTTAAAGGATTAGGAAAGTCACATGTTTTAATCACTGACAGTTCTATAAATTAAACTGAGCTTGGTAGCTTATACCTGTAATCCCAGCACTCAGGAGGCTGAGGCAAGAGGACTATCATGAGTTCAAAACCACCCTGGGGTGGAGTGAGTTCTAGGCTACCATAAGCTAATATATATTATATATATTACATAATATATATGTTCTAGGCCACCGTTAGGCCACTGTTAATGGTTTTTCTATATATACTCATATAATTTATATATAAGAATACATGAATTATATATAAATATTTATATATAATACATAAAATATAAATATGTATAGCATATGAGCATGTAAATATACATGAATTATATATAAATTATATATAAATAATTTGTGTATTTATTATATATATTAGATATATAAATACATTTTAATATAGTTATTATATTATTTATATATTGTATTATATTTATTATATATTTATTTATTATATGTATATATTTATCATATGTAAACATATGTATTTTATATATAGACATGTATGATACTTATATAAATATAAGCATATAAATATGTATGTAGAAATATGTAAATATATAAATGTATGACATATTCATATCATATATAAAATATATTAATATATTAATATATATTTATTATATTATCATCTTACTTATAGAATATATATTTACTATAAGTATAAAATATATAATGTATATAAATATTTAAAGTATGTATTTATATTATTTATTATATAGCATATCACATATAATTTATATATAAATATATTACACATGTAAAATTTATATATAATAGATGTATACATAAATAAGTACAATTAATTTTAAAGATCTATCTAGGGGTTGGATATTTAATGTAAAGAAACAAGTAAAACTGTCTTTTGGAGAACAAGAATACCAGAAGGAATTGCACCCTGGTAAGACCCCCTGCCCAAGTAGTGACTTATGTCATTGAGGTGAAAAGAGAGCTTTCACTCTCTTTTACTTATGGTTTTTACTAAATGTTCAGAAAGGAGGTAGAAATGCCACACTAGAGGCTGGGGACATAGCCCAGAACTTATAATGTTTGCCTAGCATGTACAAGGCCCCCAAGCTTGATCTCTGACATTGTAATTAAAAAAGAAAAAAAAAGGCTGGTGGAGAGAATATTAGCTGCATTCAAGAAAAAAAAAACAGTCATAATTTTGCTTAAAAGTAGATATGCTTTCTATACCTTTTACCCTTCTTAATTCACTTACTCTGTTTTGCCAATCCCATTGTCACCAGTGGAGGTTTCTAAAATATCTTCCTTAACTACTTTGTTGTTATACTGTTTCTCAATATATGAATTAGAGATTCTTTATTACCCTACGAGTATCAGAACTTTTATACAGATGAGGAAAAAAAATCACAGTGCCTGTTATTTGCCAACGTCTTAGGAATTCAACTTTCCTAGTAGCTAAAAGTTCTTTGTTGGGGAGCAAAAAAAAAATATTTTGAAGCAAAACAATCCTAGAATGTAAGCCCCTGAAAGAGCACACACACACACTTTACAATGACATTATTTCTTGTGAGATGAGTGTTATGTAATGGCCAAGAAATTTCTTTGTGACTTTAGTGGATTTTTGTAACATCATCAAGCTGAAGACTTGTGAGCTCTTCCTTTCTTTGACTGCTGGTTCAGATAGAGCTATTCCTGCTCATTTGCCACAAAATAGTTGAAACTTTATACATTCTTTCTAGTTATTTGTCTTTATGTATAGGCATCTAATCTCTGTCAGAGTACAGTTTCTTTACTAATTCCAACCCAATGGGTGATTTATTGAAATTTTATCAGCAGAGAGAACAGGCACCAAGTTATTACTAAGTCCTTCCTTTGTCTCCCATTTCTAATCACAGTGCTTGTTACCTTCCAAGGTCCTAGGAATTCAACTTTTTTTTGGAAGCTAAATGTCCTTTGTTGGGGAGCAAAAAGAATTTAGACAAAATATCCTAATATGTAACCCTGCAAAGGAGTGCAGATATTATCTCATCAACCTCACTTATTTTATCAACAAAGATACTGAACTCTAGAGAACTCATACCAAGTTATTAAAGAAATTGGTCTTCACAGACTTTTCTCCTTTCACCTCATCTTCCTGTCCCCAAGCATCTTCCATTAATTGTTCCTTTTTCCGGAACACTTTCCAAAAACCCAAGTGGCTAGCTCAAGAGCTCAAGGTCTGCCTATCGAAAGGACTCTGTTCCTAGCATTTTTTCTCAATATCATTTGCCTCTCCTTGTTTTCTTCATTCTGAATAAGAATCTAAATTCCCTGGCATTTATTCCATACTTTTAGAACTTTTCTTGCAAGAAAACCTGCTAAAACTCATCTGGGAAACTATTTAATGTTAATGGTGTGAACTAGTTAATGTGTTACTGCTTCCAGGAATGATATTTGCATTTTAACAGAGGCTGGGAATTTTAGATAGCCTAGTAAGGAGTATAATTCTGGGTGGGATGTCCCTTTGTCCTAAAGTCACAAGCTAGAGCTCTTCATTGTACCTTAGGCTAACACGTCACCCAGAGGGATTTGTCTGTCTGGTAAATTAGTATATAGCTGTAAGCAAAAGGCTTCGGATGCTTTTTTTTTTTTTTAAGCACCACCTCTTTAAAAGCATTCTAAAGCAAAAGCCCTCCTGAAACGGGCTCAGCACTTCATGAAGAGAGTCACGTGGATGAGCACCAAGATCTTCAGTGGATCCTGTTGCAGGTTAGACACCAAGTCCAACTAATTTTTTTTCTTTATATGACAAATTACTTAAGCTAAAAAGCCATTTGCGTATTGCTTTTCAATTCCTTCCAGTGTTATTTAATCACTCATAGCCACTAATTTTTTATTTTATATGACTTAGTTTTGCCTTTCTGCCTTCTCTCTGTGTCTCTGTGTCTCTCTCCTCTCTGTCTCTCTCATTTACTCTTTTCTTTTCTTCTGTTTTATCCACTCTTTTTCCTACCAGGAACCTCAAGAGCAGAGAAGCTGCTGACAAGTTGGCTTTGAAAAACTGTCAGGAAATCCTACTTTTTGAAGGGAAAATTTCAACACCTCAGTAAGACAGTCACAATCCTGTCTTTTAGGAAAGTGTAATGGATGGTTACATACATCTGTGGGTTCTGTATTAGTGGATTAGACTGATTGCTCTCTGAAAAGTATTTTTAATTGAACCTGTACTGATTATGTATGAATTATTTTCTTGTCATTGTTTTCTGAACAATACAATAACCATTTATAATTTCCATTGTATTAGGTACTATAAGTAATCTAGAGATGTTTTAAAATATGTGGGATGATAAATGTAAGCTATTTGCAAATATAGTACTTTTATATAGGAGATTTCAGTATTCATGTAGCTTGGACTCCCAGCAGATGGGGTGGGGATAGTTTTGAAAATGTAGCTACAGAGTATTATTTTTCTATGTCTAAAATTTAAAATGTCACTCTCCTCTGTATTTTCTTCTCTGTCTTTGTACCTTTTAATGCTGGAGTCTGGCAGAGGACTTTGTACATTCTGAGAAAGCACTCTACCACTGAGATACACTCAAGCCATATCTCAGGTGACCTTTTATCATGTTTCAAGCTTACCATGTTTGCTATCTTTTAATTTTAATTTTTTTATTTTAAAATAGAATCTTAGTATGTCATGGTATGATATGACTATGGTGAACTGATGTAAGTACTTCTGCCTCACAAGCATTAGGAGTATAGGTGTATACTACTAAGTCCTGCTGTTACTTACACATTCTTTTGCATGTCTTGTTCTTCAAACAGGGTTTTTGTTTTCAAGTACTGAGTGCCCTGAATAAATACCTCCTCACCCACACTCTTGCAGCAAGCAAGTACTGTGTTGTAATCAAAGTGTTAGAATTGAGCTAAAAAGCTAGTTAGTGTGCAAACCCAGTCTCCACCTTTCCAACAGTTTCTTATTCAAGAGGTCTAGAGTGGAGCTCTGGAAAGGACATTATAATAAAGCATCCATCAACTCCTATGAGAGTTATGCTATGCTATCTTTTAACACTGTATCTCATCATTTAGCCCACACTGACACAGATTTCAAGGTCTTTACAGCCCCAGTTTCCTCGGTGTTTGGAGTATAAGCATGTGCCATTATGTATGCCTTGCTCTGTGGGTTGTGATAAACTTAAACACCAAGTGTTTTGAAAGGTGTAGTGCACTATTAAAAAGTTCCAATCTTACAAACTGAATACTTAGTCTAGTGGCCTTACTTCCACATTATTTTGCTAAGAGTTCTGTATAAAGTAATGAAATCATAGGGGCCAGCGCCTATATATTTATGTGCCTTTTGATATCACTCACTATGGACAATGGACAGGATTTTATCAATGTTAGTCTCACACATGGAAATTCAACTGGTAGAGATAGATGTATTCTGTATAATCTACTAAAATTATAATTTATTTTGCATATAGAGAAACTGTGGCTCCAAGACAGAAAGTGACTTAGCGAAAGCAGTAAGTATCTAAACAGTACTGGAACCGAGGTCTGTAAACTCACAATGCTTTTCTGAGAAATGATTGTTCCATAGGTCAGTCTAATTTCTTCCTTTACTCCTATATATTTCACTGATTTATATCAATTTGAGAGCATTTTATGAAGTTAAGAGTGGTCAAACAGACTAAGCTATAGTTAAGGAAGCAGACAAGCAGGAGGAAGACAACAGAATCATTGCAAATACGGTGTAGCACAAGTCACTGTCAAGGCACTTCACAATGTCCAATGCAGGTCCTATTAGATTGCAGATTGAAAATTAGACAATATTTTAAAATTTTTAGACCTAATTTTACCCTCATTAAATTTAGATAAAGCCCTCAAATGATCACTTTGCTCCAGGAAAAATATAACCAGGTATAATGAAACTGGTAACTTCTGATATAAAGTATTTTGAGTAAAATAATTTACCACTTCTTATATTAAAAACTAAAAGCAATAAATTATTTTAATAAGCAAATCATACTGAATCACTTATTTAAAGTTAAATAGCACAGAGAACTACTCAAAGCCTGTATTTAATTGCATAGTAATGATAGGCTTTAAAGCAAAAGTTGGGTTTTAGCAATGCACTCATATATCTTTCAGCAGCTATTACAAAAGTAATGGTAAATAATTGTTCTCTCTCTTAAGCATCCTTATATCTTCTGAAATCTAAGTTAGATTGACCATCACCTTAGACTGTTTTTTTTTATTTTGGTCTTTGCTGTTTAAGAAACTTTTCATCTGCATATAATCCTTATAAAATATACTAAATACAGTAAATTTAAACTTTGATAAATGTTACAGCGTGTCCAACTCTCTACTAGGTACTATGAGTTAGAAAAATAAGCTGTATCCTTATATTATTCCAGCATTTGTCAATTGCAAAATTCTATAAAACCTGCTGCCTCATTTGATTGTCTCAAATATGTTAGACAAGGCAGTTATTAGTCTAATTTTAGATTTTTCTGTTTTTTATATAATTTATTTATTTTTTCAAATTGTAATTTATACTCGATTTTTCTGTTTTTTTTTAAGATTTATTTACTTTATATATGTGAGCACACTGTCACTGTATTCAGACACACAAGAAGAAGACATCAGATCGCTTTACAGATGGTTGTGAGCCACCATGTGGTTACTGGGAATTGAACTCAGGACCTTTGGAAGAACAGCCAGTGCTCTTGACTGCTGAGCCATCTCTCCAGCCCCTCATTTTAGATTTTTCCAAGGAGGCTGTGAGAAAGATGAGGCTAAAGAACTATAATTCATTATTTATTTGTTCCTCAAACATGACACTAAAGGAGAGGATCTTTTCCCTCCACCCTAGGGGCAGAGTTTCTACCTTTTCCTTTATAATCAATATTACCTTGCCCCATGCCTGTGATCCAGTACCTTAAGGCACCTTGCTCCCTGATAATAGACTTTCTAAGGTGTTGAACTAAACATTACCCTCTCCGGGAATACAATTTACATTTTAACCGGAGCTTTTAGAGAACAGCACTTCACCCTGTTCATATCACGACCAAAACAAAACTTTCTAAACCTACCCATTGTCAAACAAGTTAATTTTAAAAGCATCAGCCCAGTGGAACAAAGTCTCCACATTTTCTCCTAATCTTTTCTCCCAGAAATCTACCCTGCATGTCCAGCAAATTGGACTATTCCCTTTGCCCACATAATCCCACTAGGTTAAAACTTCTCCCTATAAATGCTTCCCTAATCTCTGCCCCACCTTCACTATTTGCTCTGTTATCAGCCAATCTTTGAAGGATTTTAGATTAGCTGGTGGAGGATTAGGACAGGAATTGAAGCAAGCAGCAGGATGAGGAGTGTCCATCCAACTAAGAAAGTGCAAGAATTTCAACTGGAACAGGGTAAATGGAAGAGTTTTAATCGTAAGCCTTGCCAGTTTCAAAGTCTTGCCAAGGACAATGAATAAAAATGCAATGCCTAGTAATCCTGGTTAGGAAGCTTTGTTCTATATGCAGCCTGCCCTGGAAGAGAGGGATCCTGGGTATCAGAGCCTCAGTGATGTAAAAACTATTAAGAACCATGTTCAGAAAGTAGCGGCCTCTAGAGTTTAGAGGTTAAATGATGTGTCCACAGTCACGTAGCTGTAAAGCTGCAGTAGGACCACGACTTACCTCATAGTTTACTGCTCTGGAAGCTTCCAAAGAGAAGAACTTTGCCCGGTGAAGATATACCTTGTTTGTGTACCTTTGGTCACCTGCCCTCATCCAGGTTTTACCCCTGCCCTAGAGTTTATCTATAACTACCCCCTAATCATTGTACTCTTAGCAGTTCTCTTAAAACGACCTTTTTTCCACACTTGGACACAGTAAGGAATCTTGAATTCATCTTAGTGTACTCCAGTACTATGTTAAAGTGATTTATTTATCTAGTTATGTACCTAAGTCTCTAGGAAGTCAAATCCTTAATATCTACCTTTGCTTTGTAAGTCCTGGTGAGGCTATGACATTTAAGGGATTACTGTGTAGTAATAAGAGTTTGGCAATTCTGGCTGATCTTTAATTAGAACTCTACCACTCTTATTTCTAGTCTTCAAAATACACTTTTCTCTTTATAAGTGGGGATTGGTAACCTTCATAATAATCATACATTAATTGGGAAGGTGGGAATGTTTTATGAATAACCAATGTAAAAATGTAGAATTAAAAATAAATTTCATAATTATGAATTACTAAGCTTATGGTTCAGTTTTATGTAATATATCTTCATCCCCTGACATAAAAGATGAAGAAAATAACACTCTTATATTTCTTATATTTTCATCAACCATTTTATGATTGTGTGATATTTTCACACTTTCTCATGTTATAAATATGCACAAGTAATTATAATACATATCATTTATTATTTTATCATTATGTTACATTTATAGCCTGCATATAACCATAAACCCTACAGTTTATTCTTGAGGCTATGCTTAAGTAGAATAAATATTCACTACCAATCTTTTCTCTATAGTTGACACATTCTTCTCTGTTGGTTAGACATTCATCATTAACTATTTTAATGGCATGTAACATCATTCAGTAATTATTTTTCTCTCTCAAGGAGGGTTCATGGTTGCTCTGCATTCTGAGCTATTTTAGGCTTTAAAATGACTATTAAGTTAAGTCTAGGGACTTACATTCATAAGCCCAACAGTTAGTAAACTGAGAAAGGATGACAATGTTGAGGCCAGCCTGGGACACATAGCAAGACTGTCTCAAAAACAACAAACAAATAAACTAAGAAAACAACAAAACAAGAAATAAAAGGAGGAAGGATGGAAGTAAGAAGAAAGGAAGGAAGAAATTGGTGGTGACATATTTCATTGGGCACTTGCAGCACAAACCTGGTACCCTGAGTGCCATACTTGAAACCCAGATAAAGGTGGAAGTTAAAAAAGGCTAACTAAACAAGTTGCCCTTTCACCTCCATCCATGCACATGGCTGCACACATTCCCATATACATATATCACAGTCACATACATATCACATGGTGACTACTACTAATACTGAAATTTATATCAACAAACAATTTTCCTAATACTTTTATTCATCCTGTGCTTTATAATGTTATAGATACTTTCCTATTGCCTTCTGATATTGCCTAAATCTGAAGGGGTGCAACACATCTGATATCAAGCAGTTTTTCTTTTGTGTACATGACCTGCTTTCTGGTTTTGGCTGTCTTCTTTAAATGTAATGATGTAATTCAATTCACATACTAAATTTACTTGAAGTACAGACTGTAGCCTTTAGATTTGCAAATCAATTCCTTGCATTAGTTTAGGAATTTTGGTTGTTCATTTTCTAATGTTTAATTCCATTTGTAAATGTTATCCTCTTTTACAGTATACTTACTAGATCATTTTGTTATTCCCCTATATCATTTTATCTTTAATGACATTTCTTTGTCTTTGTTCTCTGCACTCACTGTGATTATCATATAATTTTCTTCTATTTAATTAATTTAATCTTATGAATTTTATTGATATTCTTGTTGTTTCTAGCTTATTACTATTCAAATATTATTTTCCTTAATTTATTTCTTCAGCATTATGAAGATTTCTGTTGAGAACATTGTTCTCAACTCCTTCGGTTATATGCCTAGAAATGGTGTTGCTGACTCATACCTCAACTGAAAATAATATGCTTGGAAAACCTGAAAACAATATGTTTGGAAATTGTCTTTCAAAAGTGAAACAGATATTGAGGCATCCCAATATAAGTAAAAGCTAAAGGAATATAATGAATGGCATGCCTAGTCCTTATAGGAAGAGACAAAAGGAAGGTTTTAGACTGAATTGAATAGAAACGACATATAACTTAAAGTTTTACAAACAAAAAGAGATGTCTGATAAGTCTAACTGTACAATGAGAGTTATTATATTTATTTTTAGAATTGTTATATTTTATTTGTAAGCCTTGTATTTGTTTCATATATGATTTAAAAGACAAATGCAAATATAAATTATAGTGTTAAAGAGTATAAATACAAAGATTAATTATATATAAAAATTAAATTCATGTAAGGGAAAAGGATGGAGCTAAAGCTAGACAAGAGTTGGAGCTGGAGTAGATCATGGCTAATGTTCAAAGTTAATTTGGTATCAATTCAAGCTACTTTATTATAAATTTAGTATGTTAACTATAATCCCCATGGTAACTACAAAAATAACTATAACATATACAGAAAAGAAAATGAAGAAGAAATCAAAATTGTGTACTAGAAAATATTAATCAAAGATAAAAATATAATAGTGGAGGAACCAAGAAACACACACACACAAACACATGCGTCATGTACACACACACATATAAACAAAATACTGGCATAAAAAGGGGGGGGAAGAGAACAAGAGAACTAGTTTTCTTCAAGAATGTGCTCCGTCATAGTTTGTCCATGCTCAAGAATTGCCCTAAACCTGTACACATATAGGAGGCACTAATTGGACTTAGATGATTATAAAAAAGAGGGTATGTTGTTGGGAGAGAATCATGACTAGACATGTTTAAGAGTTTGAAGAGAGATTGTGGGGTAAACACAATAAAAATACTTTGTATACATGTATGAAATTCTTTTTTTTAAAGACTTATTTATTACATATACAGCATTCTGCCTGCATGTGGGTGTGCAGGCCAGAAGAGGGCACTAGATCCCATTACAGATGGTTGTGAGCCACCATGTGGTTGCTGAGAATTGAACTCAGGATCTCTGGAAGAGCAGCCAGTGGTCTTAACTTCTGAGCCATCTTTCCAGCTTTATGTATGAAATTCCTAAAGAATATATAAAAATACTTTTGTAAGTAGCAAAACAGCAGAATCCATAAATATTTGTAAACATTTACCTACAAATGGATTAAACAACTAAAAAATAGATATCATCATAAAGGCAAAAATGTGTGACCCATCTATACGCTGCCTATGAGATACATTTTCATTTTGCGCCAACGTTTCACTCTATAGCCTGGGCTCTGAAATTCACTATGAATAACAGGCTCGTCTAACATTTATGGCAATTGTCCTGCTTCTTTTTGAGTGCCAGAATTACATGTGCACATGTTTAAACATAGTTAAAATACGTATTTTAGACACAAACTCACAAGATAATTGAAAGTGAAAAAAATAGGTATTTCTTACAAATATTAATAAAAACAGCAGGCTATACTTATACTAGTCAAAACAGACTTAATACTAAAGAGAAAAGTAAAGGTTAAAATTTAACAAATATAGGACTAAAGAATGGCTCAGCAGTTAAGAGCACTGAGTGCTCTTCCGTTGGACATCGGTTCAATTCCCAACAACCACATGGCACCTCACAAGTGTCTGTAACTCCAAGATCTGGCACTCTCACACAGATATACATGCAAGCAAACTGCCAATGCACAAAAAAATACTTTTTTTTTCGAGACAGGGTTTCTCTGTGTAGCCCTGGCTGTCCTGGAACTCACTCTGTAGACCAGGCTAGCCTCGAACTCTCGAACTCAGAGATCCGCCTGCCTCTGCCTCCCAAGTGCTGGGATTAAAGGCATGCGCCACCACCGCCCGGCTCAAAAATACTTTTTAAAGTAATTAAAAGTTTTAAAAATTCACAAATACATAGGTATAAAATAATTCACTATTACAAAGCAAACATTTTAAAAACAGGTCATGGGTCAAAGAATAAACTACTAGAGAAATTCAGAAATACTTTAAGAATAATAAAAATGCAAAACACCATTTTAAATGTGTAAAATGTATCCATTTTACACAGTAATCCAGAGGAAAACTTCATATCTATAAATTACTATATTACAAAATGGAGAAAAGGAGCCAGTGCAGTGTCTCAAATCTGTTTGCTCAGCTACTTGGGAGGGTCACAAACTGCAGAATTGGACACCAGCTTGGGCAGCAGAATGAGGCCCTGTCAGAAAGAAATGAAGAAATATCTCAAATCTACAGCCTAGCTTTACACCTTAAGGAACTTAAAGGAGACTACATCAAACATAAAGCCAGTAGAAGAAAGGAAATACAGACCATGGCAGAGATAAATGAAGTAGAGAAAAGAAGTTATTTGTAATAGAATTGTTAGTTGAACAGAGGGAATACATTTTGAGACTTACTTTTGTTACCAGAACTGTATACACAATAATTCCATTTCTGCAGAAAGCAACCTCATGAAATAAGTATGTCATCACTGTTTTACAAAGGAAGAAATCATGGCTCAAAAAGGTTCAAAAAAATTGTCCAATATCAGACAGTAAGTTGTCAAACCAAATTTAGGTCTAGGTCTGAATCTAAAGCTGTTTTGTTGTTGTTGATTTAAGGTTGGTGGTTCAGAGGATAGTAGATGTAGATACCAAGAAAGAGAACAAATTCAGAGACAATTTGCCTCTAGAATTAATGATGAAGATGATTGTTATTATCACAGTCATTGTCATTATTGTTAATTTTATTGCTAAAAATAAACCCCAGGGTGTGATGCCCATTACCACTCAGCTGTCTTTCCACACTTATCTTTAGATTTTTTTGAGTGAATAGACTATAGTGTTTAATAATTAATATTGAGAAGTCAGAATCAACTGATTTAGGGAAGGAAAGTCATTTAATTGGGGATATTTGGAGAGTGAGGTGCCAGAAAAACATCCAAGGAGAGATAGCTGGTACTTGAAAGTACATCTAATATTTTTGAGACAGGGTCTCATGAAGTTTAGGGTGGCCTTGACTTTCTGATCCCACTACCTTTATGTCCCAAGTACTGGGATTATAGATATGTCCCATTATGCCTGGCTTTACCTAAAAGGTTTTGGTCACCATGTGCCAAGTGATTTACAAATGTATATTTTTTGAAGTAAGGTGAGAAAGATTGACGATTCATCAGTGTGGCAGTGAGTGATGATATTGAGAATGTAAAGGAAGACTACTCTGGAGTCTCATGCTTGGATTCCTAGAACAACAGTGCTATCATTGACAGCATAGGACTCACTCCATCATTCAGGAGGCTGTCACTAGAAAGTGAAAGCTGCAAGCCAGTCTAGGCTACACAAATAAAAGATCCCGTTTCCAGAAATCATAGCAGACAAACACAAACAGTAATAGTTCATATTTGTACTTGCCTTTACAGATTATGAAGGGCTTTCTTCAATTTATCAGGAACTGGCTTTGAGCAAAAGATAAATTAATCAGGTTTGGCACTTCAGGGGTTTGAAGTGGCGTCAAAACGTTGCTGTGGAATTGTCCAAGGGGCAGCTGAGATACAGATTTGGAGCTAGTGTGATAGGATAGGATTTCAGATATAGATTTGGGAGTCATCCACATAGATGTGATAGCTGAAGCTACGGCCATGGGCAAGATCTTAAAGGAAGAGAATGTGAAGGGAGAATAACTCCCGGAATAACTCTTAGCCTCATGAGTGCTCCATGCCTTTTTGGTATGTCAACCAGAGGCATGTACTTCTCTTCTGGACTATTACTCCCTGGTAGTACTCTTTTATTTATGACACTGAAATTAATATACCAAGGCTTTCCTCCTCGAAAGCCAAGCCTTTCTGAATTCTCCTTAGCAAGTTCAGAGGCGTTTTGCTTCATTATTATTGGTTACCAATAGGACCAGGGATTTTTCTCTTCCATTTTTAGAAAAGAATGTTTATTTCTTCCTACCAAACATAGATTCATGAACGGAGAACATGAATGCTTCTCTCAGAACTTTCTTTCCCAGTTGAAAGACTGGACACCCTGGTCCATATGACTTAGAACCTTTTGATGTTACACATTCTTTTCTTCTTCCTCAAATCATTAGGAAAGCCATAATTTGACAAGGCTTCCATGTGATAGAAAAGTAAGAATTTGTTCCCAGCATTTTGTTCTTATTGTCCCCTCAGACAATAGCCAAGGTCAGAGTATTGCTTGGTATTAGACTCTTAATCTGTTAGAGATGAAAGAAACTCTAGGCATCCAGCTAACAAACTCTTTTTATAAATAAAGAAAATAAGATTCAATAAAATGCTATAAACCAACATCATTTTGTAGTGGTTAAGTGTGGCCTGTGGAGTCAGACAGACCTGAATCTTCCCTGATAGCTGTTTGAACTTCAGTTCTCAACATTGAGCAGTTTTTTCAACATCTTAAACTTTAAATCTATAATATGGTAATTATAATAGCTTTTACTTTGTTGTGATTTTATAAATATTGAGAAGGCTATACCACCTAAATTATTCCCTTTATCATATAGCAAATAATATGTCTTTAAACTAATAATTATTGTTCTTTTGCTAAGGAAGACAAACCACTTATTCAAGGTTATGAGAGAATAAAATGATAAAGAGATTAGAATTTATGCTAAACTTCTGATCTTGTGATATTTTTCTCTTTAAGAGAACTTCAAGTTTTCTTCAACACAATCATAATATTTAATTGATATATATAGAACAATCTGAAAATAGACATTCCTTCATAAAATGGGAAAAAACTTAAAAATCGCCAAATGACCAAATTTCATAATTAAAATAAGGTAAAATACCTTTTAAAAATTGAAAAAATAGTTCATAGGTAGATGGATAATTTTTCCTTAACATTTAGAAGTTCGTTTCATTTCTCTTTATTTTTTCTTGTCAACTTGGTACCTGTGGGGTTACAAATGAACAATGAGCCAAGGGCATCCAGATATATTCAGGTTTAAAATAACTTTAAAGACAATGATTTTCAATAGTTCCATGATGTTAACATCTTCCAGAGATCCAAGTACTGAACAAGTAAAAATGGTTAGGGAGTTGGACAAAAACAGCCTAGTGGAGAACCTTCAGAATGGAAAGACAGCAAACTCGGGGAAGTAAGCAAGAAGACAGGTCCCAAAATTTAACCCTAAGATTCAGGAGAGAAATCCTGTAAGAAGCTACTCAACAAAGATAGAATTGAATCCATCATTTTTCTCTCTGGCTTTCCAATAATGGCCAAGTTCACTTACAGGATTTTTTTTAATTCTACATTTACATTTACATTTACATTTATTTATTTATTTATTTATTTATTTATTTATTTATTCTGTGCGTACAGGTCAGAGAACAACTTGTGGATGATGGAAAGTTCTGTTGCCCACTGAGACATCTCTTTGGTCCCCACTTAATTGTTTCTTAATTTCTTTTAGTTGTGATTCATGCCAGTACAACTACATCCTAGAAATAGATTAAAATCAAATAGTTGCTACCCTCATATTAACAATAATTCAGCTGGTTTATCTATGATTTTTCACCAAATTTCAGCTTTCAACTTCCTTGGACCTTGCTTACCTCAAAAGCCAGTCTGTATATTAATTTAGGACTACACATAAGTCCCACTGTCTTCTTTCCATGTGATATAGTAACATATTAGAATACTATTGATTGAAACAAAACTTAAATTGAACAAAATAAGAGGAATTACTGACAATAGAAATTAGAGTATCTGTCTCATTCACTCATTCACTGATTCATTCAGTCTTTCATTCATTCATCATGTTACTGGGTCTTGCCCATGTTAGGAAAGTATTGTACTACTGAGAACCCAAGCCCTACATTTTATTCTTAGCTATCACTTATTTTAAAATACAAACTTTTATTATTACATTACCAAAGTGAAAGATCAGTTTCTTCCAGTTTCAGAACTTCTCTTTCCCACTGCCTATGATTCTGCACGAGTCTTAAATAGTTTTATCCATTACACCTACGAAATACTTGTAGAGAACTGAGTCCTTCAAACCATGATAGGAGACAATAAAACTTCCAAAATGTGCAATTCTCAAAGTAATTGATTTACTTACTATATGAAGAATTTCCCTACAACTTTGTATCTTTTACTAGCTGTAACTAAAGGACTTGGGAAGTTTTCCCTGGGTTTTTAATGTATAATTTATGATTCATTCAATTAGCAAAAATTTACTGGGGGTTTACTATCTGCCACTTTCTGTGCTAAGTAGGCACTATGACATATTACAAGAAAACCTTTATGTGAATACTATTTTAAATGGAGACACTTGAGAACACATTTTTTTTCCTGTGATTTTCTACACAGTCTCAACATCTGCTCAGTCTTTCACACCTTCAGCCCTTGGCATAATATTTGATACCACCTGGGCCCTATTATGGCAGTGCACTCATCTGTTCCATTTTCATGGTGAATAGTGATGCCTCTAGTCATTTTTATGAATGAACAGCATGCCTCAGATCACTGGTTCTCAACCTTCCTAATGCTGAAAGACTTTGATACAGCTCCTGGTGTTGTGCTGACTCCAACCATAAAATTATTTTTGTTGCCATTTCATAACTTTAATTTTGCCACCGTTATGAATCATAATGTAAATACCTGAGTTTTCTGATGGACTTAGGAGAACCCCATGAAACAACTGTATTTGTTCCCAAATACTGCTGGTGGGAACCAGTTTTGGCACTGCATAAAAGCAAGATGCTAATTCTATTCTTCCATGAGTTTTATCTAACCTTGTGTTGGTATTTCTGGGCTGTAAAAAATAAAAGCAAAGTAGACTTCTTTTTGACATGCAAATCCAGATCTTGAGGAACATTCGGTAACAAATAAGTCTAAATTTGGGATAAATTTTAAAAGATGAAACAGCTGTAGAGAACATAAAATGAGAAAAGGAGAAATTATTTGCCCTCTAATCCTATCACCAGGACTCACAGTGAACTGAGACACTTCCATCATCAACTCAGGATTTAGTTAGGCTTGATGTTGTCCTCTGTATTTCCATACTACAGCTTCAATTATAATGTCTTTTTATGTGTGTTTTTATATGAGTCCAGTTGCTGAAAATTGTACTTTCCAGCCTAAGAATTTCAGACATACAATGGCTTCTCTTCTGCCGGTACTTTGGGGATATATTACAAGGAGGATGCTGAGAGCATCCTCCTGGCACAATTTGTGCCTTCAGTTTTGCTCATGTGTTATCTTCAGAAATCCACTTCTGCCCATGCCAGTTAGGATGTCAAGTTACCAAGTGCTGCTTGCATGTTAGGACCCTGCTTTGGTATGTACTTTTGTGCCAAGCCTGGATCAGAAAGCATTAAACCCACTGCCTATTTTAACTCTGTCTATTTCCTGTTCTCTCCATTTTTACAAGTGAATCAGTCTCTGACCTTAGCTTTACCCTTTATGTCTTGACCCTTTTATGCCACAGCAGTTGATTTCTTCTTCCTATTATCTACGAACTGCTTATGAGTAAGACTTGCTCACCAGAATATGCCTTCTGCCTCACTGGTACACCAAATTGTCTGGGAGAACTAAAGAAACCAGGTACAATTTCTCCACAGCAGGCAGGAGACAGCAGCTCCTTAATTTTGAGGACAAGTCGGCCTCCCAGTTAGGAAGCTGACAACACTGATATGTCTACATAGACAGGGTTAAATTAGACATGGCCAAAGACTGAGGAGTCCTCACTTGTGATTGGTGAGGACAGGGATTCCTGGAGTCCTGCCACTCCCAAAAGGGTATAAATGGGCTGCACTGAATTAGAATCTTCACAGGTGGTAGAGAGAAGGCAGTCAGAGTGGCCAGCACAGGCTTAGAAGCAGAAAGCAGCATTCAGGTAAGATTTCTGGTTGCTCTTAGTATGTGGACTGTGAAATCATTAAGGATTTGTATGTGTATATAGGTGTGAGTGCCTGCGTGTGTGTGCTTGTGTGTGGGTGCACACTCACACATGTGTGTCTGTACATGCATGCATTCTGGTTCTGAGCACTCAGAGCTCCTTGAGCAAGTCTCACTCAAATCGATTATTTCTTCCCCAAAGCTGAAGATTGCTCCAATTCTTGTTTTATTCCCTCTCTTACACCTACCACTGATAGGTTATTTCTGAAGAGTTGTTGGTATTTGTTAAAAGGTAGTTCTTTTTCCTGAGAAAAACTGGACCTCTCCAGGATAGCCTAGAGCTGATGAAGAATAACTATATTCAGCTGCATCCATTAAGGAGGAAGCTGGCAAGAGAAGGGAGGGTTAGGGTTTTTGCTCCCAAGCCAGATATGGCTTGGAGGGAGCAACCAGGGAATTGAGAAATCTGTGCCAAAGCTGAGGAGGCCTTTAGGGTGATACCAGAAGGCTTGGCATGAAAGCTGTTTGGATAATCATCCCTCACACTTCTGCAGTGCTCTGTGCTTTGCAAAGTGCTTTCAGGTCTGTGATTAAATCCGGTGTTAGAGGTAAAGGAACTTGCAAGGTCACAAAGCAAGTTGGTGGCAGAGGTGGAACTCCAAAACCAGGACTCCTGCTTCTTGGTCTTGTCCCCTCGAACTGTAGCAGGCTGGCAGCCTCTGGATGAATGGGAAGGGCCAGCTTCTCTGTGGTGAGTAGCTTTTCAAGTGTTCTCACAACAGGCATGGAAACCTCAGAGTGAAACACTATCTTGTCACTGATTGTTCCTGGGGACTATGGCTAATGTGGCTCAGTATAACTGAACAACTTTTCAGCATTCAAAATTGTTTTCTTTAGTAGCTAGCCTCTTCCCCATCCAGTGGGGGTAAAACTCTGGGCCACTTCATGCCAAGCAACTGCTCTACCATTGAGCTACCCTAGCCCAAACTGCAAAGCTTTGGCAATAAACAGTATCATACCTAGTAGGGGCCACGAGGCTCACTTCTCTTTCCAGCCAGCCGTTGGTGCTCTGGTTACCATTTCTAGACAGCATCAGAATTGGCATCCAAAAGTCTGGTTTCTGAGATTGAGCAGATAACTTCTCTTCAAATCATTTTTCTTAAGGTTCTTACTCTGATTATGGTGAGCTGGAAAATGGACATTTTCTCTCCCATGTCAGTTAGCTAAAATAAGTATGATTTGATCTTTCTAGATCTGAAGTTTCAGGCACTTTGTTGGGGCATAGAGAGTGAGGAAAACATTTCATCTAATAATTCTAAATAGATGAGACGTATATGTACAGATACATGGCATACCAGTCTCTTTATACTTCATCCCTACCTTCGCTTCAAGGCAAAGCAGCCAAGAACTATTTTGTTCTTCCTTTCTTTCATGAGTACGCTGTCAGGATGACCTACCTCTAAGTAATTACTTTCAATCCTAGATTTTGCCTTGTTATTGCCCGAACTCAAATTTTGAAATAGTACAGACATTGAATGATTTTTCTTAATTCTTCAAACTACTAAGAATGATCTTGATGTGTGGCAAGTTATTGAACATAGGTATTTGAGGGAAGATGCTACACAGTCAGAATTCTCCTGCTTTATACATGTGAGGATGGCCCTTAATTCACACACAAATACAGTAGTAATGTTGCTTATTTGATGTCAAGTAAATTGTGACTTGCATTTGAGCTAGATATGACGACAATACTTGTAGCATGAACACTTAAGAGGCTGAGGCAGAAATATTGCCAGGAGTCCAATACCAAACTGTGCTACATAGTGAGACCCAGTATCAAAAGTAAAAGCAATTTGGAAGCTTCTCTAGCTTTGACTTGCTCTTGTTCCAGAGGTATGTTGTTATTGTAGAAAACTAAACGAAAGCATAAGAGCAGAGTACCCAAAAAGTGCCAAAAGTACATCATCTGCAATCAGTCAATAACATACATATTGTAGAAATTTTATTGCATCATTTAAGTCTCATTATTCAATTATCAAAAAAAAATTCATTCATTGATAATTTAAATGTTGCTTCATTGAAACAAAAAAGTATAGTCAATATGTTGCAGACCTTAAAATCTTTGAAGTCTCATATTTAAGAAGTGGATTTTTAAAACTTTGTTCTGTACACAGTATCATTTCCCTTCCTCTGGTCTTCAATCTCTTCCTCAAAGAAGCTTTATGCTTTCATTTACTTACAAGTTTGCCAGTAATCTGTGAATGTGCCTAATAACATACCCGCATTCTGTCTAGTATAGTATATACAGAAGAGTGTGTTACAGCTGGATTTGGATGCTATGATGTTTTGAATGAAATTAGCCTTGTTTTAAATTGACTTCTTGTTTTGCTTGATGGTTGTGATTTATTTACTTGTTTATTCTAGTCTTCCTTTCTTGAGACACTATCTCAAATAGCACTGGCTGGCTACAACATTGTTTTGTAGCCAGGCTGGCCTTGATCTCTTGATTCTCCTGTTTCTACTTCTGAAGTGCTGGGATTATTAGCAAGCAATACCACATCCAATTTATGTAGTACTATGTAGCAAAGACAAGGCTTTCTGTATTCCAGGTAAACAGCCTATCAACTGGCCAATGCCCCCAACATCCTGGTCTCATTTTTTGTTTTTGTTTATCACTGTTGTCAGGCTATGCTCATGATCAGCAAGAATATTTTCAATGTCTTATAGATGTAGTTGTATATTGTTGTCAAGACAGTTTCCCTTGTATAGTTAATTTTTTGTAATTAAATTAGTATATTTTGTCTTTGTTTCCTTATCTTTTAAATATAGTTAGATTTGCCCATCCTTTTAAACCACTATCAAATCAGATTGCTTTTCTTTCCAATTTTGTCATCTGATAATTTTGAAAGGACTGCTTTTCTGTATTATTCAGTTGTGACATTGATCACAGTGTGAGTGTAAAAAAAAAAAGAGGACCTTATAAATTTCTACCATTATTAACAATTAGGTGAGAATGGTATGTCTCCTAAATATAAATCCTATTTCTTCAAGCCACATTTTGTCTCTCTTAACAAAAGGGGCATTGTATTTTGTTCAATTCTAGGTGTAAGTCTTTGATATGATTTTCTAAGATTATTTACACTTCCAAAAAGGAATTGGGGTTACTTTGGCCTGACTTGTGACTTTTAACCCATGCTATCTTTTTAAATGGTCTCTGTCTTGCCAGTTTGTTATATGGAGGTAGCAGAGTTAAATCACAAGTCCCTAGCCCTCCGAGTACTTTTATTACACTAACAATCCTCAAACGGAATTCAGATTTGAATGGATAGAGCTTCTGTTTCAGAATCAAACATTTTAAGTAAAAATCTTACCTGCAACTCAACACAACAGACAGTGTTGAGAGAATATAATGTTGTTCCATGAGGAGAGATAGTCGACAGGAGAAAAAAACAGTAGTCCCTTCCTTTCAAGAGTGATCTTCTTTCTCCCTGGGTATTTGTGTTAGAGACCAGGTGAAATTTTAAAAACCACATATTGATAACTTTTTTTTTAAAGATTTATTTATTTATTATTTGTAAGTACACTGTCGCTGTCTTCAGACACCCATATGAGGGCATCAGGTCTCATTGCAGATGGTTGTGAGCCACCATGTGGTTGCTGGGATTTGAACTCATGACCTCTAGAAGAGCAGTCAGTGCTCTTAACCGCTGAGCCATCTCACCAGCACCCATATTGATAACTTTGATTCAACTTTGAAAAACAAAGGAAGCCAATGACTTAAGTCAACTGTAGTGTAGTAAAAAAGAGAGGGCTGGAGAGATAGTTCAGTGGTTAAGAACACTTACTGCTCTTCCAGATTCCTGAGTTCAATTCCCAGCGACCATATGGTGGCTCACAACCATCTGTAATGGGATCTGATGCTCTCTTCTGATATGTCTGAAGACAGTAACAGTGTACTCATATACACAAACACACACACACAAAATAAATCTTTAAAAAAAGAGAATACATTTATATCAAGACTTGGATTAAAATCTGAATTCTAACACATAGTAGCTAATTTACATTGGACCAATCACTTGTTTTTCAGGGGATCAACAAGCTAAATTTTATGTTTTATAGACACAGACAGTTATCTAGTGGATCCTGTTGTGATGGTTAAAGGAGAGTCAAGATATAGCCTGAACTCCTGAATCCTTCTTACAAAAGGTATAAAAAAGAAACAAAATTGTTCAATGGGGATTCACATCCTACTGTTCTACTTTTTGAACTTTTTCAGGAAAATCTTAGTTTTTTTAACATTTCACAAATGATATATGTATATATGGACCAAATCAAGTTTGTCAGATTCTCATTATCTTTCAAAGTGATGTTAAGATATTATTAAGGTAAAATTGGACATTTTAGTACAAGTATGCACAAATATACATACATTTTATCCTATAGCAAATATTCTATTTCCTGTAATATGAATTTCTTATCACTGATTTGGGTTAGGAAAAATCAATATTTCTTATATATCAAAATCAAAAGCAATTATACAATTAGATTGTCTCCTACACTACAGGGGTTATGCAAAACAATCTATTGAAGTGTGGAAATGAAACTAGTATGGCATTTCTAGTCACTTTTAACTTACTCTACATTTTTGGATATATAATTAGATTGATAAATCAATACAATTAGCATACCAATTTAACCCACACCCAAAGTTTATGGCCAACATAAAATAATTAAAGATCACTACTTTGAAGGAATATATATATAGATAATTTCTGTTAGCTCATACTTTGAATCAAATTCCTCCATTCCTCTAATGAATCCACCCCTCCTCTTGAACTATTTATTTCTATCAATATCATTCCCCATGTTACCCAAACAGGGAACTTGGAAGACATCTTTAACTTTCTTTTCTTATCTATCATGTAAAATTGGTTGCCAGGTCTATTTCTGAAACAGCTTTCATATTTGCTTATTCTTTTCTAATTCTATTGCTAGCCATGCTAGTTCATGTTTCAGTTAGATTTTTAAAAATAAAAGGGTTGCTGCAGTATTTTAATAGCCTCCTCTCTGTCTCCAGTCTCTTGTTCCATTGTTATTTGTATGCCAGTGTGTCTCAGCCCTACTATTAGAGTAAGGGCTGCTTCAAACAAGAAGGCATGGCTGGCATCTTTAATATATTCATTATGGTGCTATCCATGTGATAGACATTCAATTGTTTCTAAATAGATAAAATTGCATTGGGCTTTAAATTTCTGTTCAGAACTTAAAATTATGGGTTTTGGAACTCATGTGATCTTCCAAATTCATAGAGTCAAACAAGATTAAAGTGACACTGACCATCATCAACAAGCAATGTTTCTGTGTAAGTTCTTTTACAGATAGCTACTTATTCTGATTACATATTTATGCTGATTGGTAATATGACCTGAGGGAAAAAAGCTATAAAAATATATGCATATTTTCAATGACATATCACATATGCACATGAGTCGAATTCCAGGCTACCTTTTATTAGCTTCCTATGATTACCTGCATGGGTGGCATAAGCTTGCTATATTTACAAAAATAATCAGGTCTTTTTTCCTTCCATTATTTACAACTTTCCTGTAGGTACATCATAGGAAGTGAAAATATGTGATCCCAAATCTAACATGACTTAGGATTCTCAGGAGAAAAGCTCTGTAAATTCAGTGCAGTGATAGGAAGCTGTGCTCTGGGAAGAAAGTGGAAGGGAAGGAAGATCTAGCCAGTTCTGATATTCTTGAACAATTATACTGGCATTCTTCGTTTTTACAAAACCTTCAGAAATAGTGTATACCAAGTGATCTCAATATGGACAAGTTTCTGAATGGATAAATACTTGTATTTTCTTCCCCATTTATTAATGTGTTACAAATGCAGTGAGTGAATTTTGTCAAGGACTTGGAGTAAAAATAGTTTTCTCCTTCTCCCTTGCCTTTCCAGTTGTTATTATTATACACAAGCACACACACCCCCACTTCCAAATACTAATTATTGAATTTTTTCTATGCACAATATCCCTCTAGCATTCTACCATCAGCTCTGACATTTCCCTTTGAGGACTGTATAACAACTCAAACTCACTTTTCTATGATATTTGAAAAATATAACCACAAGTCATACTCTTGCTGTAAATCTCTTCTGTTTTCAGCATATATACCTTACATTTAGTTTTATTTTAAATCCCAAAGGTTTCTTTTCTTTGTTTATATGAGATTGTTTCAGCACCAGAGAAACTGAACATCCATTGCTAATATTGGCAGCAGTGGCTGCTCCTTGTTCCAGACTGATTATAGCCAACTCCTTTAGGCCTGCATGACAAAGAGGCTGCTGACATCACCATTGATTGCTCTGTTTCTCCCACTCCAAAGCAATCTGTTAAATCAGTATAAAATTGATTTTTGCAACTTGAAGCTACAAGGATACAATTGGTTTCTAAGCTGCCACATCAATCAGATATTTTTAAAAAATCGTTAGCGAGCCTGTGTATAATGCATGGGTGTTCCCACCCACGTGATTGAATGATGTGCTCTCTCTTTGTATGCACATTTTCCTTGATAAATTGCAGGAAGTTATATCATACTGTAGGGCTTCTTCATATAGGTTACTTGTCAGGAGTCATGTCAGAACAGTTACTATAGCAAATTTCTAGGCAATGCAGCACTACTGAAGTGGGTACGCTCTCTTGTTTATTTTAACTTGGGAAGATCCCAGAGGCATTTTCTTGACCGGCTTCTAATTTGTGGAAATTAAGTTTGGCGTTCGATCTGCTGCTTTTAGTAGTCCTATTGAGTGAGGTTTTATTCTCTAGAGGTGTTAAGGTCTCTGCAGTTGTCTTCATTCTGTATTTCTACTTAAGCTTATTATTATAAGAGGTTGTCTGAGCCTTAACTGTTAAATGAACTTTATCACAACATCAGAGTTTTATTTGGTTTGTTTGTTTTACACGTAAAACATATGAACAAGCTTCTGCAACTATCTTGTTTGTCAAGCTCTACATTAATATTCAAAGAATACCTGTAACTAAAGTTTTGAGGAGAGGATTCTTTTTTCTTTTCGGTGCTGAGGTTTTTATGGAATTATTTTTCTTTTTTAAATTATTATTTTATTATTATTACTATTTTATTTATTTATAATCCAGCCGTTGCCCCCCCATAGTTCCTCATCTCATTCCTCCACTCCCCCTGTCTCTGGAGAGGATGCTCCTCATTACACACACCAGGCCTCTCCACTCCCTGGAGCCTCAAGTCTCTCAAGGATTAGGAGGATTAGGCTCATCTCCCACTGAGATCAAATCAGGCCTGTTGTTGGGGGGGGGGTAGGGCTTGGCTTTGGACCTGGATGGTGGCTCAGTGTCTGAGAGCTTCCAGGGGTCTGGGTTAGTTGATACTGTTGGTCTTCCTATGGTGTCGCCCTCCTTCTCAGCTTCTTCCATACTTCCTCTAATTCAACCACAGGAGTCATCGACCTCATCTGCTTCTATCTTAGTCAAATGCTGGTTGGACCTTTCAGAGGACAGCCACAGTAGGCTCCTATTGTAAGCACGCCACAGCATTAATAATAGTGTCTGGCCTTGGTGCCTCCCCTTGAGGCGGATCCCAATTTGGACTGGATCACCTTTTCCTCAATTTCTTCTCCATTTTTATCCCTGCAGTTCTGTTAGACAGGAACAATTCTGGGCCAGAAACTTTTACTGTGGGTTGGCAATCCCATCCCTCCACTTGAGACCCTGTCTATCTACTGGAGGTAGACTTGAGTTCCATCTCCCCACTGTTGGACATTTCATCTAAGGTCCCTCCCTTTGAGTCCTGAGAGTGTCTCTCACCTCCCAGGTCTCTGGTACATTCTAGAGGACATATCCCCCTCCCTGACGCTGCATATTTTCATTTATTCTGCTGGCCCCTCTGGGCTTCTCTCCTGTCCACCCCCCCCCAACAGCCCTATACCTGATCCTGTTTTTTCTTTCTTCTCCCCTCCTCTCTCTGATCCAGGTTCCTCTCTCCCCTCTGCCTCCCTTGATTATTTTCTTCTCCCTTCTAAGTGAAATTGAAGCACCCTCACTTGAGCCTTTCTGCTGGTTAAACTTCTAAAGTTCTGTAAGTTTTATCCTAGGTATTCTGTACTTTTTGGGCAATATTCACTTATTAGTGAGTACATATCATGCATGTCATTTTGTGATTGGGTTACCTCACTCAGGATTTTATTTTCTAGTTCCATCCATTTGCCTGCAAAACTCATGATTTCCTAGTAGTATTCCATTGTGTCAATGAACCACATTTTCTGTATCCATTATTTGATTTAGGGACATCTGGGTTGTTTCCAGCTTCTGGCTATTACAAATAAGGCAACTGGCCTGGTGGTGGTGGTGCACGCCTTTAATCCCAGCACTTGGGAGGCAGAGGCAGGCGGATTTCTGAGCTCGAGGCCAACCTGGTCTACAGAGTGAGTTCCAGGACAGCCCGGGCTATAAAGAGAAACCCTGTCTCAAAAAACCAAAAAAAATAAAAAAAAAAAAAATAAGGCCACTGTGAACATTGTGGAGCACGTGCCCCTGTGACATGGTGGTGAATTTGGGTAGTATGTTGTATATATGTAACAATTTTTATTATCCATTCATCTATTACAAAGCATTTAGATTGTTTACATTTCCTGGCTACTGTGAATAAGGCAGCAATAACATTGTTGAGCAAGTATCTGCAGAATAGTATGCTGATCATATGTTATAGTTATATTAGGTTTTTGAGGGCTCTTCACACTGATTTTCAGAATGGCTGGACAATTCTGAATCATACCAACAGTTTTGTCCACATCTTCCCTAGCACTTCTCAGTTGTTTTGTTGATCTTTGCCATTCTGCCTGAGGAAGGATGAATTCTCAAAACTGTTTTGATTTACATTTCCCCAACAGCTAGGGAATATGAATGCTTTTTGAGAAACTCAGCTTTAAAGATAGGCTCTACCTTAAAATGAAAGAATGAAAAAAAAGTATTGCAAGCAAAAGGGATCAAGAAACAAGCAGAGATTGCCATGCAAATATCTGAGAAAATGATTTCCAAGTAAATCTAATCAAAGACAAAGGGCATGTCACTATTAACAAGAAATCAATTAATCAGGAAAATACTACAATATGATGCAAAATATTTGCATCAAACTCTAGTGCACTCAACTTCATAAAAAACATAGTAATAAAATTAAATTCAAAAATTAACACAAACTCAATAATACTCATTGATTTCAACACCTCACTTTCTCTAATAAATATGTCATCTGGAGAAAAATAGACAAATATCATAATTAAATAATTATTTTCTCTCAAATGAACCTAGAAGATATATATATGGTATATATATACATCACATATATGTATATATACTCTATACATACATATATATGCCTAATACATAAACACACTCACACAGACACACAGACACATAGACACACAGATACACACAATAAATGCTAAAAATTAAACAGAGCCTATTAGGAATTGGAAAAGTGATAAAATTACCAAGGGGGTCAGAAATGGTAATGGGATGAGTGTTAACTAGACTATGTGCAGGTATGAAATCACAATGAAATATATTACCTTTTATAAATAATATATACACTTAGAAAAATATATGCAATATATTTTATGTAACCTATAGCTGTTGTTTACCATCATTATTCCTATTTTATAGCAAGCAGAAGCAAAGGTTACAAAAGTGAAGCTACTCATTTAAAGTCTTAAAATTCAGTGAAGAATAGATTTTTAAATTTTTTTATGTATATAATTGTTTTAAATACATATATAAGCTCCTAGAATCCACAGACATCAGAAGAAGACGTAGAATTCCCTGAAACTGGAGTTACAGATTGTTACTAGCTGCCATGTAGGTGCTGGGAATTGAACCCAGGTCCTCTGGAAGAGCAGTCAATGCTCTTAACATCTAAGCCATGTCTCCAGACCCCAGTGTAGATTTGTTATTGAGTCCTAGCTTTTCCTGAATTTTTGATGAGAATGAAAGACTGCACCTCTAGTAGGACCCAAATGTATGTTCTAAAGAATACATTATTTCCTAAAAGGTGTATTACTTTTCATTTAAACATAATGAAAAATTTATCAATCTTTAGTTTGTGCCATTTTTAGAGAAGTTAAAACATAAAATAATCAAAACCCCTCATATTGATATGGTATAAATTCTTTAAAATGTGTAATCACATGTCTAATATTATTACAGTGATTTTATCTTTAGTGGAAAGCTCCTGATAACATAAAATGGTATCTTTAAATAGCACCTATTGTTGCTAGAACATGATCGATATCCAGATTTCTGAACACTTTATAGTTTTCAAACTCATGCTTGGTAATTTTCTTTCTCTTTTTGCCAAAAGTATATACTAATTGATTTATGGGAAAAACTTTTGAAAATATATTTATTACAAGAAAACTGTAGAACAACAAAATGAAAGGGAAAGGTTTCATGTGCTGGCTATGTCCCTATGACCTTAGGCATATTTCTTAGTCTATGTAAACCAATCATACATGGGTACTTGTGATGACTAGCAGAGATGACTTTTTAAACATACTTTGCATCCTATGACAATGTTATTTGAAATTGACTTACTGCATTTAATAGCTACATCTGAATATTTATTGTGTAGAGGTTTTACTTAATGGACAAATTCTTTGTCGCTTGGCCAGACTTTATTGATTTGTTGTTACAGTTCTTTCTCAGTTCTAATTATAATTATAATCAAGCACATTCATAGAATTATCAGCTCTATTTGAAGCTGATGCTTGAGGAAGCAGATACAGTGAATTCTTGTCTTTTATTTTATATCAACTCTTTGTATCTCATATGCCAATTTCTCTTAATTGACTGCTTAAATCTTGGCACTATTTATTTTAGCCCAGTACTTTGTAAGAATTATCACATTTATTTTTTAAAATATACACTTTAATTATTCTACATCTTGAAAATAAAACATCTTTAGTTTTTCCGATGGCATATAGGATTTTATCAATTTAAAATAATAGTAGTTTAGTCTATTTTGTTTTTTTAAATCAACTTTTCAAGTTAGCATATAAAATGATGGCCTTTATGATAGCATTTTCATACATTTGTCAATGTTTTGTTCTTATTCATTTCCCCCTACTGTGTTCCCCTCTGTGCTCTTCTTGCTAGTAACCTATCTCTCCCAAATAAGCCTCTTTTTTAAAATTTCACTTCACATGAATTATATTGTTTTAACTTTCCATCTACACCCCTTCCTTAAGGTCTCTTCTTCCTATCTCATAGTCCCTTTTCTACTTGCATGGAAGAGAAAGACAAATACTGCATATCTCTGATTATATGTACATCCTAGATTTAAGTGTGGATCTGTGCAGGAGAGAGCAATAGGCCATACAAGTAGGACAAGAATGGGAATGAATACATGTATACTTGCTCTCAGCTGGCTTTCTCCTATTTTTTATAGAGCTGACATGGGATGCAGGGTGAATGGGGAGAATAATCACAAAACATTAAATATGTGTATGGAATTATTAAAGAACAAATTTATTTGGGAAAAGTATACATACAACATTATGGAGAGCAAAAGAATAGGTTCTACTAGTGTTTTAATCCAGATGACCACCCTGGCCATGTTCTTATAGATATAAGAAAATACATTAGCAATGGTCATGTAAGGAAGAGATTATCTTTCTGTTCTTCATTACATATTTCAGAGAAGTAAAAAAGCATAGATTTAAAAAAATATATATTATTTATTTAATGTATATGAGTACACTGTAGCTGTGTTTAGATACACCAGAAGAGGGCATCAGATCCCATTACGGATGGTTGTGAGCCCCCATGTGGTTGCTGGGAATTGAACTCAGGACCTCTGGAAGACCAGTCAGTGCCCTTAACTGCTGAGCCATCTCTCCAGCCCAAGCATAGATTTTTTTATAATTAAATTGACTAATCTGCTAAAATATTTTTGAACAATAATAATGAACAAAGTAATACTGTTTTATAATCTTTAAATTATTACTATGAGAAAGTTCAGAGAAAAATTAAATAAATATAAAATGTAATAAAAAGTTATATATATACATATATATTAATATATATATATATATATATATATATATATATATATATATATATATATGCACTTTTTTTTAAAAGAAACAAAGTCAAAGTGCCACTGAAAATATAGTAGTGAGAGGGGGAAATGGAAAATATAGAGCAAAAAAGAAAATGGGAAAGAAGAGAGAAAAATGATTGATCAATAATTGAAAGCTATAAATATAATTTTAAAACTATGAAAAATTAGATATCTGGTTATCTTTATGTATTTAGGAATATATATGTACAGGCATGCACACACACACACACATCATATATATATAACAACAATTTATGAAGCAAGAGGCCATGAATCTGAAAGGGAATAAGGAAGGATATATGTATTTAGAGAGGAAAGGAAAGGATTACATTATGTAATTAAATTATAATATCAATTTTTTAAAATAAAAATACTGCTAAAATCCTAGCCAAAAGAAAAAAAAATCAGGATGTTCATAGGCTAAAAACAAGTGTTGTAGCAGCTTTTTTCTATTGTCTTGGAATATGAAAACTGTCAGGGGCCATGGTAATTTAAATTCAAGCTCTCTGACTTAAGGTTATTCCTTGTTCTCTGGCCCCCAGAGTAGCTTAGTTTTAAACAAAAAGATCACTCTCAAGATGCTTCCTGGCAGCTGCACTCAGAGCCAAATCCATAGGAGATTCTTCTCCACTGCTGTATTCACTGGGGGAATCAGCTTCACCAAACCTGCAGCTGGATTTCAGGCTTGTATGGGCTTGTGCTGAGGTTAGGGCTGCAAGTCTTTTCTCAGGAGGCTCATCTTTTGAAAGTTCTTCAACTTCCCCTTCCTCTATTAGGGAACTGGGCTGCTGGAGCTATCTGCTACTTAGCTTCTTTTTAATGTATCAACTGCTATTTTCTGGACCCTTTTCAGTTGCTCTATACCCACCTTTGAGAATTTCAGTTCTCTATCTTTCTCTCTCTGAAATGTGGCTTATTTGTTCTTGTACTGGCTCTTCTTAACTGGGTCACATGGAGGCCGCTCCCAGGCCATAACTTACCCAGAAGTTCACTCTTAATGCTGTTTTTAAAGACCATATTTAATGACCATCACTATCCTAAATTATCATCAAATTCTTCAGTGCCTCTTAGCAAGTTCTTTTTAGCCTTAAAAGAGTTCACTGTAGCATTACGTTTAAAACCTTTGCTAAACCAGTATAAGTCAGAACAGTGAAACTCAACTTTCAAGGCTGATTTTGCCATTAGGTTGTTACAGTATAATCAAGGAAACCACAGGCCATTTCCTACTCTCCATTTTGGAGGTATAGAGGTAGTTATTTTCCCAACACTATTACATAGATTATAATCATACTTGCTCTAAAAGGTTTGCTTCAAGTGTGACAGTTTGGAAGCAATTTTAATTCTTAGTCTGAATGACCTCTCTGTCTTCATGTGAAAAACCACTGAATTACAGCTTTCATGCGAGCCATATGGTATTTTGTTATTAGCAATCTGATGCTTCTGCATGTTTTTCTTTTCTTTTCTTTTCTTTTCTTTTCTTATATCTAGATATTTAACTGAAGAAAACTGAAAATTTTGACAAATTTCCAAATTCTCTCTAGTATTCTTAAATAGGAAAGTTTAACCTGAGCCTCCTCACATTTCCTCTTAAAAGTCCTTATGTTGAAATTGGTAAATGAAGGACCCCAATCTTGCCATGTCAAATCTCTGTCTTTCCACTTTGCTCTCTCTCTACATTCTCTTCTATCTAAGTACCAGAGTTTTTCATTTATTACATTCATGTTATTACTTCCACTTTTATTCTTCTTTTACAAGAATTTTGCCTCATATCTCATCATGTTTACCAGCAAGCTTAACTTATAATATGTGAAGTAAGGAAGTTCTCTTCCTGCCTCTTTACTTTAATATCTTCTTATGTGGCAGTTTTGCCATATGGGTTTTTGCAATATAGATTGTAGCTCTTTTAACTAAATATAGCAAATATATTACTACAGGATGTATAGCTGATGATTGCAGAAAGATTAGTCATTAGACCTCTTAAGAAATAATTATATTTTAATTCGGAAAAGAGAAAAGTGCTAAACCCACAAATTTAGAAATCCTTGAATCTACAGGGGCTGGAGATATGGCTCAGCAGTTAAGAGCACCGACTGCTCTTCCTGAATTCAATTCCCAGCAACCACATGGTGGTTCGCAACCATCTGTAGTGGGATTTGATGCCCTCTTCTGGTGTGTCTGAAGACAGCTACAATGTATTTATATACACAAAATAAATAAATAAATATTAAAAAATATCTACAGGAGGGCTGAAGAGATGACTCAGAAGTTAAGTACAATTGCTACCTTTTCAGAGGACCAAGGTTCAGTTCCTAGTACTATATGGTGACTCCCAGCTGTCAGTAACTCCACTCCACAGTATCTAATGATCTTTTCAGGCCTTTCACAGAGACTAGACATGAATATGGTATACATACATATCTGCAAACAAAGCACGCATCCACATAAGATATTAACAAAAATAAGTCCATAAAATTAATTTCAACCATTAATGAAGGTGCAGTTTATGATATGTAGCCTTTTTAAATTCCTCTTGAAACCACACCAAATAGACAAATGTCTATTTCAACTTATTTAAATTTGGCACCTTTCATCATGTGTAAATTTGCCACAGCTTGAGTATTTCTAGAATTTTTTTGTTAGATGTTAAATGTCTACCTGATAGAACTTGATAAGGTACTTTCTAGTATATGTGTTTGTTCTTATACAGTATTTTATCAATTCTTTGAGAATTTCCTACAATGTATTTTGATCATATTCATCATATGTGATATACGTGTTCCATTTCAGGCTGAGCATTCTGCCATCTCTATTGTCTGAACATTGAACATTTGTACATCTTTGCGTTAATTGCCATCTACTGCAAGATGAAGTTTTATGGATGAAGGTTGAGAGATGCACTAATTTGTGGATAGAGCCACTAAGAGTTGGTTTTGTACTATGTCTGTTTAGTAGAATAATAGTAGTATGTTCTCCTTTAGGGACTTTTGTGTAACTACTCACAATTTCTTGGACTTGATATTAGTGCCAGGTCTGGGTTTGATTTTGTGGATCACACTTTAAACCCAATCAGAAAATGTTTGGTTGTTCCCATATTATTTATTGTACCAGTGAGCATATGGTGACAGAGATGTCATTATTATCAGGACATTTTTGAGACTAGAGTTTGTGTTAAATTCATTTTTGTGTTCTTGCTCTGATTCTTTTAGACAAGGGCTTACATAATTAAGGCTGACATTGCGTGTACTACAGTGCTCTGCTTAAATTACAGTTTAAATTTCAGCAAGTCTTTAAGGTCAATTCATTGACATTTCTTGTAGATGGTACTATGATATCCATCATATCAACTGCTGTGATGAGCAACACTTATTAGTAGGGTTCAGGCTAGACAGTTATATCTCATTTTTAGGCATAATCTTTAAACTACTTAGAGATACTAGAGCTTAAACCAGAGAAACTGTTTTAAGTTTCTTTAGAATGCTTTTAGTTCTCAATAAACTCTTTCATGGAGTTGTCAAAGCATTATAAAAGTAACAAAATTGCAACTATTCTGTGATGAAGAACTCAAGTCTTATTATCATTTCAAGGGAGTATATGTCATCAGATTAAGAAAATATCTGCCTCTTGAACGACATTATTGCTTAAACCTCCCTCTTCTCGGTCTTTATATAAACCTTAGAGAAGATTGTGTGTTTTAGGATACTGGTTGACCTGCCAACCCTTCAACCTTTAAACTAAATGAAATGGAGGCCACACAGGAAAGGGTATAATACTTGCTTTACTGTTGAGGAAAGCTGACCCAAATCAGTTGAACTGTAGGATGCTGTAAATTTAGGGGATGGTTATTATTAGTATTATTAGTGATTGAGAGTCATACCAAGAAAGAAAAAACATGAGGAAAAGCATAGGGTAATAACAAAAGCATACAGGCAGTTCATTTTATCTCAGCTCCTGTTCTAAATAAGAAATTATGAATTATGATACAAGGGATGTAGTATATTACCCTTTTATAAAAATGACTAAAATAATATTCAATATATATCAGCTTCTCCATAATGAGGGGATTCAGTCAAAACTTGTTCAAAAAAATGTTTAGTAAGTACTACATTTTATCTTTGTTTTATTTTTAAAGAATTATTTATTTATTTATGTATATGAGTACATTGTAGCTACCTTTAGGCACCAAAAGAGAGCATCAGATGGTTGTTAGCCACCATGTAGTTGCTGGGAATTGCACTCAGGACCTCTGGAAGAGCAATCAGTGCTCTTAACCACTGAGCCATCTCTCCAGCCCTTAAATTAATTCTTATTTCAAAGTTATTTGTAAAGACTGAGCAAGAAAGTAAATGTGTTACAAAACTCTCAAGCTGTAAACCATAATAGCTTGAAATTACACATAATAAACTTGATTAAAATAGTAGTAATATTTTAAGAGTAGGGAGAAAACTACAATAAGTGATAGGTTTTATTTTGGAAAATGGATGGATAATTATAAGATTCCTAAAACGATGGTCTGTAGGAAATAGAGGTAAGAGTTTATTAACTGATGAGTTAATACTCCAATTATCAAGAATAAGGATATGGAACATTATGTTAATATTTCCTCCACAACTATTATTCCTTCGCATAATAGTAAGAACTGAGGTAAGTTCTGAATTCAAAATGATAAGGTTACCTTGCCTGCATGGAACTGGTGCTGCCAAAGGTCTAGACGAAGTTAGAGTAAGAATAATTATTCAAAAAAGGAAATGATGAATTGTAAACTGTTAGACTTTGTAAAATAGATTCCAAAGAGACTCCAAAGGGAATATATTGAGAGAATATTAAAGTAGAAATCCTGTGGAAATGAGGAAAAGATGTGAAAATGAAAATCGGGCAGGTGGAAAGCAATACTGCTGTACTAGTCTCTCATTGTAAGGATACACGACTACAGCTATTTAAGGAAGGGTGTATTTATTTTGGCCCATGTTTTTAATTCTTTTAGATTTATTTTAGATTTATTTTTATTATTATTTTTTCTGTCTCTCATTTATCTCTCTTTTGTGTGTATGCATGCATGCATGTGTGTGTGTGTATGAGAGAGAGAGAGAGAGAGAGAGAGAGAGAGAGAGATCTGTAGATCTGTGTGTATGCCTTTGGAGGCCATAAGATGGTACTAGATATATTGTACCATCTAGTAGTTGCAAGTTATTGAGACACACCTTACAAGGGACTTAACTGTTTAGCCATTTCTCTAGGCCCCACATTTTATTTTTATAATTTTTATGCATGAGTGTAATTCATTTTGATTGCACTCATTCATCCCTCTCTCATTCCATCCCTCCTCTTTCCTTTCATCGTATTCACTATTAATCTCTTTTATGCATTTACTTATGTTTTATTACTCATTTATTTATGTTTTATTAACGAGTTACTGAATCTGACCAGTGTCATATGTATGACCATGAGTTTGCAACTATCCATTGGATCCTGATCAGCTCACCTGTAAGTACATAACAGAAGAAAATTGCTCCCCTCTCCCAGAATTCATCAGTGTCCAATAGTTCATCAGGGAGTAACACGGACCAGTGACCCCCTCCTCAATCCATGACTGACTGTATTGGCAAGGCTAGTTCCATGAAGGTCAGGTGCCAGTAACCTCAGTTGCTTTGAGTTCATGATTACAATGGCTGTGCCAAGCTTAGTGGATGGCCTTTCACAGCCTTTCTGGATTTCATCTGGCCTTCACATTCTTTCTGCAATGTTCCCTGAACCTTAGAGAGAATAATATAACTGTCTTATTTAGGGATGAACCCTCAACCATCACTTATTTTGAGCATCTTTGATAGTCCTTGATCTTTTCTTTAACTGCTGTTCACAGCAAAGAGAGGCTTCTCTGATTAGGTCTGAAAGTACCATTTGTTTATTGGTATAAATATAAATTTCAAGAAGCCAGTCTGATGCTATGCCAATTTAGCTAAACAACATAGAGAGATTCTCACTCAGGGGACCTCCCTAGGCATGGGAATTGGACCAATTGTACATTAAATGTATGGGTTTTTAATGAGTATCAAGCTGCAAATCCAAACACAGAATGGTTGATTACCCCCATTACAGTTATGTCACTACTACACATGTGATCATATTTTCCTTGAAGTTCATAGTATTAGAGTTCATAGTGTTTACAGATGAAAAAGACAAACAGTCTTATTAAGTTTAGATAGTACACTTTTCTGACACAGTAAAAGTTGTTGGCTCAAAATTTAAGGTGTAGTTCAACATGGCACATAGGTCATGGTAATAGGCAAGTGAACAGCTGAACCCATTTGGTCCATAATCAAGAATCAGATCAAGACAAATGTTTGTGTACAATTCACTGTCTTCCCTTTATTTAGTCTAGGGACTGTAGTCATGGTATGGTGCCATTCATATTTAATGTGGGTCTTCCTATATCGATAAATACAATCTACAAAAATACCTCATGAATACACCCAAAGACTTATTCCATAAGTGACCTCACATTCTATCAAGTTGATAATCAACATTAAATATCACAAATACCATACTAAGGGGCAATAATTCTGTAAAAATATAAGGGAATGACTCACTGGTTCAAACATATTAAAAGCTATTGTTAGATGAGATACAGTTCAAAGACATCTGGAAACTCTGGGATAAACTCATAACTTAGTATTTCTAAAAAGATGATCAAAATTAACTGCCTTTGAAGTTTTGAGTTCTTGGTTTGGGCTCAGAAAAATAAGCTCTCAATTGGAATCTTATTTAACAGCCATCTCCCCACTTCCACAGTATTCGCTTAGCAGAGCAGAACAGAGCAAGCACTGAATATGGATTGAGTGGCTCAGGTTTTCTAATAATTCAACCCACTGTTAATGAAAATGTGTCCTTTTTGTGACTGCCTTAAGTGATGAATAATGAACTGCTTTATACACCTCTTTATACTTTCATATCTAGTTACAGTAAACTGAGCTTTTTAGGTACATTAGAAAACAAAGGATTCTGGTTTGTGGATTGCTTTATCCTTAGGTCCTTTTGTGTTTACTGCTTCACAAGTATGAACTGTTTGATTTTTTTTTTCAGCTCCAGGGAGTAGACTGTATTTGTAATCTGAGAAGACAAAGCCATAAGGGCAAAAGACAGTGTGAAAATTCAGTTTAGAGCTTGTGTTTTCTTTTGAAAATTGAGACTCTTAGAAACAACTGTTTATTGATCACATAATGCAGATTATATTTTTAAAACTATAATTGAGATTTGGACCACTTTTCCTTTAGCCACTTTTATATGGTGTGTAGTAGTACTAGTAGTAGTAGTAGTGGTAGTAGTAGTGGTAGTAGTCACAGCACAGCACAGTGATTTGTATTACTCTGCAAGTAGAAGAAAGGATCAAGGGTTTATAAGGGAATTTGGTGTCACTGTCTCCAATGCAGTATTTTCAATCCACTGTTTTCCACTGGGATCTCTTCATGCCTCACTTTAGAGTCCACTTTTTAATCATCCCAGGAATTATAGTTATGGAAACAATAAGTAAAAATCTAGAAACCAATTAAAGATTATATCTGCTCCCCAAACAACTGTTCTTTCTAAAACTGTAGCAATTTATTCCAGACTGAATACACAAAGCCTCCAACTAAACCAAAAGCTTGAACCTCATCCATTAAACAAATAGTGAAGCTCAGGGGATGTGTTTATGTACATGCTGAGCTTATCGGGATAAAAAAAATTGAGCCACAGAGTTTGTGTGTTTTGTCAATTATTGTCAAATAAGAGCTTATTTCGATTTCTAATTTTGATAACAAATCTAAGATATTGGACTGGTTACTGGGATATTTCTTCAAGGGAAACAATAACATTTGCTTTCCTGACCATAATCTTTGCAGTAATATTAAATACATTGTTAATTTTAAAGGATATTTGGAGTTAAATCAATGCATGCATCAGTAAATGATTCCACAGAGCCGGAGTTAGTATATACTGTTCAGAGGAGAAAAACATTACTCATATGTGCATTAGCATTTTCATTTTTACTGCAGCAATATATCATTCCATTTTTCTGGGTGCTAGGAAATGCTGCTGCAGAGTGCACTGCACATCTCAGGTACAAGCCATTGACTGGCTTTTAAAAAGCCAATCATTTAATTACAAATATCAGTTAAAATCCAAAGGAAATGTGCTCCATAATCCCTGCATACTTGCTTATCTATCAGAAGATAATTGATAGTTTCTGCTTCTTTTTGTGATATTTATTGCATTTTCTGGTGTAGTTCTTGGTCAGTAATTAGACAGATGGGCAGAACGGGTTGTAGCACCTCTAGCTGCTTCTTTACGACTCAGAAGATTCAGAAGCCTTGGCCACAGCAACAGCAAAGAATGATCATTTAGTTTCCAACATTGTGGACTGTGAATGAATGTGTAGGTGTGAGCCCAAGGGAGAAAAGAGACCTAGAGACAGAAATGGAGATGGAGAGCTAATAGTGATTCATGGCAAGTATAAAAATAGAAGTAATTTTAAAGCAATGGGTGACAGTCTATAAAATAAACCTATTTAATTCATCACTAAAGAGAAATTGTTGTGTATATTGATATCAAATATTTTTTCCCTCAAAAATCCTGCTTGGATGATTTGTATGACTTTTATATTTTCAAATTTCTGTGACTGGTACTACATAAAACTGCATCTTAAGGTAGAAAAATCCAAGGTGAGATAATGAAATAGCAAATTAAAAAATTTCCCTATCCATTATTTGAATTAATAACAGCATAGAGAAAATAAATTTTCTTCCTTTTTAAATAAACAAAGAAAGCTTTCAGAATTATGTTTATGGGAAATAATTAAATGTGCTCTGAACTTTAGTGCTTTCAATTGTGTATCCAAGTAGTTTTAAAATGGGTTTGGATTTATCCATGGCATTAACATTTTAAAGTGTGAGCCCTATCATGTATGTAACTTGCAGAGTGCAGCCTAATGATTTGATTAGTGTGGTGGTGAGTGGATCTCTACAAGGGCAGTGTAGAGGTCTGAAGAGGCATAGTTGCATTTGGCCTTTCCGTGCACTGCACACTAATTGGGTATTGCTGGGAGTGTGGTATTGTAAGTGGAGCAGAACCCAAAATGTCCATTTGCTCCTAAGTGCTAACCAATGTGATCCTTTTACTGGTTTACTTGTTCTTGTGGGAAAAGGGGCCTATTTGCAGAGGCTCTTGAGTATGTATTCATAATTAATAACATGGGCCTCTTTGTCCTGACATTTAAGCATGTGCCAAACATGGAAAATCACATTATTAGTGATGAAGAAGAAGAGAGATGTCCCCAGGCAATATTTTATAAATGATAAAGGTCTTTTTCTGTCACTGACGTGGGGAATTCGATAGATATGAATAAAAGGGAAAGACAAAGGAAAGCTCTAGAAATTCTGACTTCCGTATATGGAGATGATTTAACAGATACTGGAGAAGGCCTCAAATCTATCCCTAGAAATTGTTCCTCCACAGTGTATCAAAGTGTTATATTTTGTAGTGAAGAAGGTGGGAAGTCTCTTTTCGCCATACTCAGTAAGCAAAACGTTGGTTAGTCTTTGTCATCTAATTAAGTTATCTCAATATGAGCTACCTTCTGGAGTTCATTTCAAGGCACGGGGCAGGAAGTAAAAGCACCATAATAGATGGAGAAATGTCCAAAATATAAATTGTTGCTTCAGTTAAATAGGTTTCAATGGGAACCTGAGCAGCTGGGCTGATGCTACAAAAGCAGTGGGCCTGAATTAGAAGAAAAGAGGAGAAAAAGAAGACACAAGGACAAGGATAAACTTCTACATTTCTCCTTTCATGGTTATCTGAATACACTACTCAAATACAGTGTTTTCATGTCTATAGAATCTGTTTTCTTCAGGGTCTTGTTGACCAGAGGATGGCCATGATAGTACAACATGGCATTTAATAACCACTGGCCATATCTTCTGCCTTTCTGATTCTTTTCTTTTCTGTGTCATAGACAAGAATAAAAGAAAAACGAGTCTGGTTCACAGAAGGCCAGGGTATTGTGTTCCCCTGAGGGCACTAACTATAAAGTTGAAGAGAAAAGTTTTAAAGAAAGAATGGAACAGAATGTCAATTAATTGGAAACAATTGCGTCGGTTTGGGGTGGAGGGTGAACTGATTCTCTGAAAAGTCAAGCGTTAGAGGTGAAATGATGAGAAACCCTTTAGTCTCTATGGTGTAGGTGGAAGTGGAAGTGGAAGAAAAAATACCAACCTCAACCCATTAGAGTGAGTCAGCGTGAAATCAATCAGCTTGTAGAAATACTTTATTACTAATCTTCAAATGCCTTTTCATAGACTATGACTGTGAACAAGAAAAGTGACAGTGATAAAGGGCTGCAAATTGTATTCTAGGAGTAATTCATTAATGTTTTTTTAACCCCCGAACACTCTCATTTTCAGGCATGGCTTAACAAGAGGAAAAGAGAAATTGCCTCTGTGTGGTTCTCAATAGAGAATACAAAAAACATGAAAGCATTCATACTTCCTGTTAAGATGCAAGTTCTCAGCGTATCTATTAAATGTCTTTTTATTATTATCAAATAACTATTTGGCTTCTCTGTTTTGTGGAAATACCAAATATCATTCTGTTTGGTTTAAGGCTTGGAAAAACAGGAAGGACTCTGCAAAAACCAGACCCAAATAATAAACAAAATGGAGACTGGGCCATAACATAATTAGGCCTATTCCGTCTGAAGAAGAGAATGATAAGGGTAACATAATTGCTGTTTGAAAGAAAATGATTGAAGTTTATGTAGAGAAAAGGGAGATATTGGTCATGTATACATAGTCTTATATGATCATAAATGTTTTGGAGAGGAGAAAAATTTCCACAGCCAAATTTCAAAACAGAATAAACCTTGGTTTGCCCAAAACATCTTATTTTAAATTTTTTTAACACACACACATAGCGACACTCCCTTTAACTTATTTATTTCTCTAATTTATTATGCAAAGCAACCATTTAAGGCATTATTTTGAAAACAGAATATTAAGAAATTTGTGAGAATGAAATGTATAAAAAAGATGGAGTCTCAAAATTTTTGAGAAAAGATAACCATTAATACATGGAGCGCTTGCCATACTTGTCACAATTTTTTATTATAAAGACATTTGACAGCAAAAAGAGTAATGATAACATTTTGGGATATTTTCTTTTAAAATTTATCTATGTTTTCTAATAATCTTGTAGTCAACAGCTTATGTTTTAAAATGATATAAAACGTGATTAAAATGGTTACTACTGAGTATGGGAAGAAAAACCTCCAGTGTCTATGGATTGAACAGTTCTCTATTTTTCTTTTTTACTAAGACTATTTTGATGATTTCATCTAGCTTTTACTTTTGCCCCAATTTTTAAAAATTCTGATTGTCTTTAAAATATTCATGACCACTTTTATGTGTCAATGATAATACTGAAGTAGGTGGGAAGACAAAAGAGCAAAACCCATCCTTCGTATTACAGATGTCCCATGGCTTACAACACTGTACCCTAATGATTTTCCAGCTGTAGTATGATACAAAAGCAATATCATTCACAGGAAACTATACTTCAAAATTTGAACTTTGATCTTTTCTTTGACTACCACTGCGTGATCTGATACTCTTTTGCAATGTTAAGATATCTGAGTCAGCCATGTGAACTATGATAAATTATGGTGCATAATAGGGAAAGTGTACTAAATATATTTTCAATTCACAGGGGCTTTATCTAGTAGTCATTACCCATGGTAAGTTGAGGGTCATTTGTACTTACAATCTTTTGGAAAGTATAGAGCACTGAATGAAACTAAGCTATGAATAGGTTGTTACAGGAGCTCAGAAAAGTGAAGCCCTGGAAGAATTCTTAGTATAAAACTTATAATAATAACCTGGGTGAGATAAACA
The DNA here is from genome assembly GCF_004785775.1 of Grammomys surdaster. NCBI lineage: Eukaryota > Metazoa > Chordata > Mammalia > Rodentia > Muridae > Grammomys > Grammomys surdaster. The sequence continues at coordinate 18,149,763 of NW_021604563.1, forward strand.
GGAACTATCCTAGGTAAACAGTGAAACAAAAGTGCATTTGAAGCCTAGGAAATACTATTCTGGATTAGAACATTAAGGTACATAATGATATCATTTACATTAATTAAAAACAAGAGATTCTAGTAATTTAAGCTTGGAAATGTAAATTTGTTGACTGAATCCCATGGAACATATTGAATGAAATAGCTTAGGGGGTGCTAAAGTGAGAGACTTATTTGTTTAGAAAGGTGATCTGGGTTGGATATGAAATTTGTGTTATATTAGCATATATGAATAAGATTACACAGAGAACTGAATGTAAAATAAGAGCTTTTTGGAAGGCTGAGGGGGAAATGCTATCAACTAGCAACATCTAAAAAAACTTTTTAATGAAATCTCGCCCCTCCCACCACCAACAAAAACAAACAAACAATGAGAGTTGAACCATGGAATATAGATAGGAGAAAACATATGTAATGTCAACATTACAATATCATAACCAAAAGAATGAGAAGGGATATTTTAGAAAGGAACAGATATTAGTGTGACCACTGAATATATTAACCATATAGCCATCACTGAGTAACAAGAATCAATGAGGTGGTAAGAAAGGCATTGTAAATTTAAGAGTGAATAAGAGTGATGGACACTGAAAAAAATGAGAATAAGAAAACCTCTTTAAATAAATTTGGCTGTTTGTAGAAGTGTGTATCAAAGTAAAATCCTGTTTTCTGTTTTTGTTTTTAACATAAAAAGCAACATTTTCCATTAATGTGAAGTCAAGAAGTAGAGAGGGTAAGGATAAAGCTACAAGACAAGGCAAGATAAACAGAGTGATCAAGTGATCAAGAGAGAGCACTTGGGGTGAGCTGGAAACATCTCATGTGGCAATTCTCATGTGGCAACTGAGATGTCAAGATTAAGAGAGTATGTGTATTAACAACTCCTCAGACCAGCGCTAGGTCATTTCTTCCATTGCTTCCTGCAAAAAAAAAGGAAAGGAGGAGGAGAGTGGTGAGCAAGTATATTATAGGTGACATGCCAGGAAATTTGAAGGGTTCTCTTATGAGAATCACGCAGTATGAGGTGAATAAGTTAAATGAAGAAACAGATGGGTTGTGATAACAAGAGAGCAGAGGAGGCTTAAAATAGCTTTCATAAGGAAAGGAAAGAAGAAATGTTACTAGGTAACCTTGAATGCAAGTTGAGATTAGAGACCAAGAATTTGCATCAAACTAATTTGTTATATTCTCCAACATCATTGAGTTTCTCAACATTGTACAGCCAGAGAAGGAGATATTTAGATCAATAGATGGCTTGCATTTCATCATACTCATGCTATCTAAAGGCAATGATTTAAAAAAACAAAACAAGGAAATTGGAAAAAAGGAGTAATTTAAATAAATAATGTTATCTAGGTTGATCAAAAAGTTGAGACAGGGATAGTCTCTATTCCTAATTTCCCTTGACTGGGTTTCAAAGAGCATTTTAGTGCAAGTATGAATTTTGCAAACATTAGTAAATTTTCAATGCTCCATAGAACTAACTGGGTAGGTTATATAGTCTTATCTGAAAGACAATGATCAAAATCACTTCATCCTTGGAAATACTTTTTTGAGGGGCAAGGGTCTGGCCCTCATTTCTGAATGAAAAATTACAAAATTCATATTCAAATTTATGAATATAAGTTATATAGGTACAGGTCAAGAATGTACATTTTGTAATGAAAGAGAAATTTATTTTGTTTTCATCTTGGACAAAGGTAGAAAAATTGAGGAGAAAGAATGCACAGTCACTGAATAGAAAAATAGTTTCTGTTTTCATGCACCTGTCTGCATCCTGTTTCACAGTGGGAGAAGTAGAAGAGAGGAATCCACTGAATGTTAACAAATTGTGATTATAGTTTGAACTATGCTACTAAATTATCTATTAACACTCAACTTCTTTGTATTTAGGGTTTTTATTTGAGACGTAGAACTGATGGTGCCTGCTTTGTAAAATTTTGAGAATTTGATGAGATAATATGTATATAAGTGTCTAACATTTTTTTTCTTCTTGTGCTTTCATTTTTTACTCTAACTACCCTTGTTTATAAAACTGTATACTTTTCCATTGTTTTTATTTGTATAAGCCACAAATCTTATAGCTAACTATTAACTTACATCAGAGTCACAACTACCAACAAATTTAGTGGCTTCGATAGTTGATTTTATCAGCTAATGTAAAGATATGTGCTCAAAGAGTAACTTTAAAGAATGAAGGGGGAGGGAAGACACCTTCTTACAGTAGTAACAATATGTATCTTTAATGGAGAGGCCTCTATTTTTCTATTACATTACATTATTGGAGATAATCATGAAGGAAGGAGATAGAGAAAGATTAGGTTAATGGAGGAAAATGTTCTGTTTTCTATACAGTCCTTGCAATAAAAGGCTGTCCTTTAAGAAGTTTGTTTCACAATCCCTCTCAGCAGCAACAGTTCTTTAAAAGGGTAAAAACATATCGCCATCTTTGCTATTTGGGGTCATTTAGATGAACATAGCAATAGTAAAAATATTCAAAGCCATTCACTTTAAAATATTTGAATGAAAATTTAATATATGATTGATTGTAGCAATCTCCAATTCAATCTCATCTACCTTTAATACTTTTAAAAAAAGATATCAGTAGAGTATAAATTATAAATAAATAAAGAAACTATAAATTTGGTGTTATTTAAACTAGGTGTGGTAGTTCATTTTTTTAAATGTCAGCACTTAAGGAGCTGACAGGATGGCTGCTGAGTTTGAGGCCAGCTTAAACTACATACTAAGACTCTCTCGAAATTTAAAAAGCAAGGAAAAGAAACACAAAGAAAGAGAAAGTGAAAAAGTATCAAACCCAACTTGTCTTCTGTCCCATATGCACTGTCCTACTGTTGTAAATTAAAATTTAGTTTATGAACTAAAATATCAAATACCCTTTTCTCTCTCTCTCTCTTTCTTTCTTTCTTTCTTTCTTTCTTTCTTTCTTTCTCTCTTTCTTTCTTTCTCTTTCTTTGTTTTTTTTTGAGTGCTGAGGATAAAATACAGGACCTTGTCCATCCTAGGCAAATGTTCTACTTTTTATCTACATTTTTATCTCTATCCCTAGATGTTATGTTTTTTTTTTGAGACATTGTACTAAGTAGCCCAGGTTGTACTCAAATTTGTGATTCTCCTGCCTCAACTTTCTGAGTGCTAGAATTACAGGGATTCATCATGATGCTAGGTTCCAAGTATGTTTTAACTTGGGTAATATTTAATATTGTTATTTAATACCAATCTACCCATGCCCTTAATACTTTTGTATGTTGATAAAATAAGACTGGCTTGTTATGACAATATACACAGAAAGCTATTGATATACTGTATGTTGTCAGTTGGGTCCATCATTCAAACTGATTACTCATATTGATATTTGTAGCATCTAAATGTTGTATAATTAGGGGGAATCTAGTTATTGGTAGAAGGAAACTGGCCAACTGGCTGGTAGCCAAGAAGGTCTGAGCTGATGTGGAAGGGTATATTTATGACAGGAACTGCCCAAGGATAGAGACAGTTCTGAGATGGGAATGCCAGGAATTTAAATAAGAAAGGGTAAATGAATGTCCCAAGAGAAAATAGAGGAAGAGAGAATAATGTGGCCTATTTTCATTTTCTGAGTCTGAGGGATATGTGAGGCTAGGTTTTGTAGGAGTTAGACTCTCGTTCACCATTCTATCCTTCTTTTCAAGAAAAGAGGTAACTTATGGGTTGCTGTGGTTTTTAGAAAATATACTACAGAGTTTCCAGAAAGCAGGGGTTAAAGTGAAATTTCAAAATTTTAGAACTTCTCCCACCTTCTCCTTTCTCATGTATTAAATTGCTTTCTATGTTTCACAAACCTTTCACTGTTTCACCCCAAGTCAATTTTTTTCCAGACAAACCCACTTTGAATTATGCTGAATTTTAGAAGGACACGACACACACCATCTGGCCGCAAGTCCAATTCTAACTTGAACCTGTTCTGCCTTCCATTTTTTGGATGTGGTCGACGATCCAAGAGTAAGGTAAGAATATCTAGAAGTACGGTCTTGAACTTTAATAAGCTATGTCTGAGTAGTAGAAGAGTGTGTAGTGTAGAATGTGGGATGACTGTGTGCAAAGGGCAGTATGATGTTTGCTATTAAAGAATTTATATATGTTAAGTCAAGTTTGTCTTTTCAGAGTTAGGGTTGGGGAAATGGGTTAAGATTGGTATTCCAAACAACCTTGACAAGCTGATGTGGGCAAAAATAAACATGACAAGGTCTATTAAAGGAAAACTCAAATCCAGCGGAATATCAGATTATGGAAATGAGTACAAGATGGTCCTGAACTGGGTATGTACAAATATAACAATTAATTGTGTAGGACCCATGAGAACTATAGGTCAAACATACCAATGATAGAATGTCCTATGGCCACAAGCAGTGAGCATGGTCTAACATATAGATATATTATTGATAACATAGGGGGCTGAGATATAATCATGACATATTTTGTATTTAAGGTTTTATCATGCCTTTCACAGGAAGTCTCAGCATCTATGACCTATCTATGTAAAATATGAAGTATTTGGGGAAGGTCTATGGAAAGCAAATCAAAAGGATCCCTTTCAAATTCTTAGAAAATTGTTTTTATATAAGACAACAAAAAGACCTGAAGGGTTAACTGAATTATATGTCCTTAAATAGTTGGAGAGGCATTATATGAGGGTAGAAGGAATGGGTCAGACAACTCCTAAACATTTCTACTCAAATCAGCCTAAATGATATGACTGATAGCATGCAGTAAGTCAAGGTTGCTATAGCATAGTATAGTTCTCACTTTAAAATACTGAAAAGTTAGTATTACTTGAAATATAGATGAAATTTCTCCCTTTGAGCTCTGTTAGAATAAGACAAAAAGCTACCATTACGAAATGATTTTAGTACAGGCTGGTCATATAGCAAAGTGGACAGTGTATTAGTAGATTTTTAGAAAGTTGTTTAAGTAATATAAGTCTGTGAAATAAGGTTCATTCACCAGTTCAAAGGGGAAAATTGGATTCCTAAACATCCATTTTGTTTCTCATTATAATTTTGATAGCATTTGCCCTCGGGGGTTTTTAAACAACTTCATAGACTTTAAGATTTCCCAGACCTTGTTTACATTTGTAAATATTTAACACCACCCTCACTCCGTGCCCCTGGTTTCCAGTGTGCCTACACATTTTTCATTTGTTTAGCTTAACATCCAAGACTGTATTCTAGCAAAATGAAGATGATATATATGAAAATATTTCTAGTTAATCATCACATTTTTGTTTTATCAGATTACACTAGTTCTTACTTAGATAATTTTCTGCATGCAAACCAAATGTTTGTGACAATTGGTTGAAATAAATTAGGCTACTAAGCTGTTCTCATTTTTTATTACATATAGGCATAAGTTCTTTCAAGCATTTATTTTAGGAGATGAAACCAGAAATTGGAGGAAAGTGGCCATTTTTAGTGTGCTATTAACTCATCGAGTGCATATGATTGAAAGCTGTTGTAGGCATGCTGAAGTGATGTTTATTTTTCTTTCTCCAATTTCATCATAGATATGTCTAAATGTTCCAAGGTTGCATGACCAAGCAACTGGTAATTTTAGGCAATTAGCTACTTGTTTGGGCTTAAAGATAATCAACACTCATTTTTGACTTTTTTTTCAGTGAAATGTTCAGTTAAAATTTCACTCAATTACTTACTTCACACAAAGTGAAGTGGAGAATTGAAGCAATTATCTACATGATTCAAACAAAAAGATGACCTCTTTGACCTCAATTATAGTACCTGGATATTTTAAGCAAACTGTGAGTTTTGCTTGAAAACTGGAAAAAGTGTGGTATTAAATATTTACAAATGTAGCATTTATTCAGAAAACTGCTTAAATCTTCAACTTCTACTTTGATTTGGCCTGAACATTAACTGAATTAGTTATAAGTAATTAAATAAGTGATTTGCTGAATTTTTATAAGAAAAAATATTCTTTAAAAATAAGTGTGAATTTTAAAAATTTTGTTATGAGGACAAGTTTATTAAGAAAGAGAGAAACATGATAGATTCAAGCTGTTTCTTGTATTTACTATTTAAAATGTTTTAAAGGTGTACAATAACAAAAATGAGACTTGAAAATTAGCATTTAAAGTAGAACCAAAACAAAGAATATGGGACAGACTGATAGGAAGCTACAAACACTGGTAGGTGAATAATGACATGATCCCTTCCACATTGCAATATGTGTTTTTATTTATTTATTCTTATATATATTACATCTCCAATTTTTTCTCCCAATCCCTCCTACCGACCTCTCCTCTCCCCCAGAGCCACTGTATCTCTATTTCTCTTCACAAAAAGCAGGCCTCCCAGGGATATCAACCAAGCACAACATAACAAATTACACTAAGACTAGCCACATAACCTCGTATTAAATTTGGAAAAGGAAACCTAGTAGAAGGAAAGGGTCCCAAATGCAGGTCAAGGAGTCAGAGACACACCTATTCCTACTGTTAGGAGTCCCATCAGAACACCAAGCTACTCAACAATAAAATATATGCAGAGGACCTATGCAGGCTTCCTGATTGTCACAGTTCAGTCTCTCTGAGCCCTTATGAACCACACTTAGTTGATTATGTGGGCTGTGTTTTTGTGGTGTCCATAATCATCATCAGAGAGGCTCATTTAGAAACTGATAGGTATAGATACAGAGACCAACAGCCAGACATTAGGTGGAGCTCCTCGAATCCTGGTGAATAAGGGAGGAGATTATAGGAACCAAACATTAATTTTATTCTAACATCAGTTAGTTTAAATTATGAACAGAAACAAAGCAACAATGTCTTTTATTGACAAAAGTGCTTTAAAACAATAGAAAGTGTAACATTATTAACTTTTTATCATTACTAAGAAAGCAGGCATCCAGGAAAACAAACCTACCCTGATAATGTGACTATGGCGCAAGGCACAGATTCACCGAATATTAATTTTAGAACTGAGGATGTATTTTGACCATAAGAGATAGACCATATGACTATTCGAATTTTGTACACATGTGATCAGACAAGCCAATGACAAAATGGATAGCCGTTGGAATATTACACATTTATAAAATACCCTTCATCATCACCTTCCTTCTCTGCAAAGTAATGGTAGGCATTATCTTTTATAGTCCTCAATATTACTCTACAGAATACATATAATTAAATCAGTTTAGAAATTGAAAAAGTGAAAAGCAAGATAACAAAAGTGACCAAAGTCATACAGTATATGGTGAAAACAATTTGCATACAAGTATCTCAGTACATCACCCTGCTGATGAAAAAATTGATTAGTTAGGTTTATGACACAATGAATTAAATTGAATAAGTTTCTTTGATGTTTAGTAGACATCCAGAAAGCATCTTTAGAACCCAAGAGAGATATTAAAAGACACAGAGAAAGTCTCTCTCTCTCTCTCTCTCTCTCTCTCTCTCTCTCTCCCGCCCCCCCCCCGTGTGTGTGTGTGTGTGTGTGTGTATGAGAGAGAGGGGTGGGGAGAGGGAGGGAGGAGGAGGAGGAAAAGAAGGAGAAGGAAGAGGAGGAGGAGGAGGAGGAGGAGGAGGAGGAGGAGGAGAAAGGGGGGGGAGAGAGAGAGAGAGAGAGAGAGAGAGAGAGAGAGAGAGAGAGAGAGAGAGAGAGAGAGAGATTTAATGCTTATGTTTGAGAGATGCTTAGAGAGTCATCATTAATTAAAGACAGGAGACAGGCTGGGTCAGAAAGTAAGGAAAATGAAGGATTTACTGAGCTAGAGACTAAGATAAAGTAAATATTGTAAGATGTAAACATTTTTTAGACTTTTGGGTACAGTTTGAAATGGATTATTATGCTGCATGTTTTGTTTTATTTTATATTTTGAGATGAGTTCTGACTGTGTACACAGGCTGGCATCAAACTCATGGATTTAAATGATCTTTCAGTCTCAGCTTTCTAAGAAGCTTTGATTATTTACTTTGCAGATGCTGGGGATTGAACCTAAGCTCTCAGGCATGTTTCCTAGCTACATATGCAGAACTCATGATTTATGCTTGGATAACTCACCCAGCTCCTGAAGTTATCACTGAATACTTTGACCACAAACATTCATAGTTATTTTTCCCAATGAAATCTGTAATCTTCATTTTTCTGAATTCTTTCTAAAATTAATTCATCTCTAAATTCATATTTCATTAATTTTGTTTGGAAAATTACCTGATCATTCAATCTGGATTAAATAGAATGTTACAACTGTGTAACAAATATTGCTAATTTTTATTTTTTTGAGACAGGGTCTCTATGTAGTTCTGTCTGTAATGGAAGTCTCTATGAAGACCAAACTAGCTTTAAATTCCTAGAGGTCTGTCTGCTTCTGCCTCCCAATTGCTGGAATTAAAGGAATGCACTACCATGTCCAGCTTTAATATTTGTTAATTTTAATATTTTAACTATTTAGATAATTATATGTGCTTTGAAGAACACAGCTATCCTCAGTTGCCTTTGTGTATGGTTTTTAAGTCCACATTGGCACATTTATTGGTATCATCCTTATTCAATTTTGTCCTGTTGCTTTGCGTTTGGTCCTGTGGTACCAGTGCCTGATAAAATTGAATAAGTAACAAGGAGTGCAAAGGGGCTGAAGGAGCCTGAATCAAGATGGAGGAGGAGGACAGTGTCTGCAGATGCTCATCAAATTCTGGTTGAATGGATAGAAAAATAAATACATATATTGTTAAAAGATAATATGCAAAAATTATCAAATATAGTGATTTGGGATTTTTGCAAAGACAGCTTTTATCTGTCAATATAACTAGAAACAAAATCTTTGACTTATTTATTTAGAATTTTATTTTTCATATTTTAACATTTATGATTGAATATCCTATTATAAAATTAGATGTTCAAAGTGACTATGAATGTCAACTGGAATAATGATCCACTGAAACAAAAAATTAAAAAAATCAAATGGCAGAATACTTTCTTGAATTTGTCAGATGATATCCTTTGCAAGGTTTTTCCATGGTCCTTCTATTCCTTCCTCCTCTTTCTTCCTAATATGCCTCCTCCAGTTTCTTCCCTTTCATTCAATTTCTCTCTCCCCCATACTCTGGGCTCTGAGCATGCTGGGTTCTAAGTATCCTGCATTGCATGCTTATATTTTCTTAAACACAGACTATATATGAACAACACGGGCTTGTAACACAATAAGTGCTAGGATTTTTTCCTGTGTATTTGATCTTAGGCTCAGTCAGCAAAGAGAAATGAGCAAGGAGGAAAAGTAAATGGATATAGAATAATATTTGACAAACATATCTTCTCTTGTTGATGTTTTCTATAGGAAGATCAGATGTTTCTAGATCAGATGTTGTTGTTATGAATAATTTCCCAATATAGACAAATCATGCTGACTTCAATTTGTAGTCAAATATTGCTGGCAAGAAGGTATCTAATTATTTCCTTTAACACACTCTTTAAGCATTTGGAAACAATCCCCTCCTCACCTCACCTCCTTAAAAATACCACATGAGGAGAAAAAAAGCACTGTAAAGATTCTGGAAGAGCAGGAGAAAGAGTTACAGTGCTGAGAGTTGTAAGTTGTCATTTTGGACCATGGAACCTCTTTGCAACATTGCATTTGGACACTATATTGATAACTCAGGTTCAATTGAGGAATATACCAGAAATATAGGATGAGTTTATGTTCTTTATGTAAACCAAACTTGCTCACTTTGTTTAGTTCTTGGGCAGTGTAAAGCAAGAAATAATCATAAATAGTTTATCCAGAAATAATTCTTCTTGCCAGTATTGAAAAAGAAACCTTTCCATAGCCTGTATTGGTGATGATACACAGCTTATTTCTATAATGGGTATAAAGTCAGATTGATTAAATATTTTCTGGCACTTTGATTTTTATCTCAGAAAACAAGACAGGATTATTTATAATGATGACTGAATATTTCTAAAGCAGATACTTATTCAAGTAAAGAAGATACACAATATATAATAGACCTAATTCTATTTTACCTAATATACATGGAAATAAAAATGAAGATTATTTTTAGAAGTTCAGGCAGAAAGGCAAAAGTAATCTGCTTTTAAAATTGGGGGCATATTAGCTTCTATGCTAGATGGAAATCATGTAATCTAAACAGAGTCCCATGCCTCTAGTAAATGTTCGAGTGTTGGTTCTAATCAAATTGAGATCAATAGTGCACTGTTCCCTTTCCATACTGCACACTAAATAAATGTATGACAGTAATTCAAGTCTGAGTAAATAGCCATATTAGAGGAAGACAATTAGGACTGATAAGTATCATTATTTGAGATATTGACACGAATGCAAACACTCACCTATCTAGTCATTCGTGTATGGTTTATAAAGTAGCAAGGGCTTAAATTTGGCTAGAAAAGAATGGGAAAAATCATTAGTCTATGAAGAAAAAGCTGTGTGTGAGTAAATGGATGAGTCTGTCTGTTGTTTATAACAGATGGTAATCAGGGGTGAGCTTATGTGGCCTAATACTCTGGCGGTCCCTTCTTATTTGTTGATACACTTAATATTTTTACTGGATAAATGTGTTGCATCAACTTTTTTGGCTATTGGAGCTTAGTATTGCCACACTAAGTGATTTACTAGAGATAATATGCTGGCCTGTATGCTTTCAGGGACTTGCATCAATGTATCCTCAAAGTTTATCTATTTTTATAAATATTGATCATTTTTCTTCTTTCTGTAGCTTGGCTACTACTCACTCGTTAATAAGTATAGGAGAATATTTAGATTTCATGGTACTATCATATCCACATGATATAAATTCTTATTGTAGCACATGAGAAGAATAGGAAAATTATGATATGTAATAAGATATTGGATGAAAAACTGGTTTGTTGGAATCAAGATATTATATTTAAAATCTCAATCCCATTCCTTGTACTAAAACCATGATCTTGGCCAACAAAGATATACATAATTCCTGTCAATTTTATAAACAGAATTTATCATGATAAATTTTTCTAGCACCCCCAATTAATAATAATGTATTGTAAGGAGGATAGCAAAGAATATATTTACTACTTTTCAAAATCAGAATAGGAACTCAGTCAAAGGCCTGATGAGCCAAAGGCCATAAGAGTTGATTTGCTTGAGTTTCATAAGTCCAGTAAACTAGAATGCCCACTTGGAATAAGTTTAACTGCAGAAATTAAAAAAAAAAGACATCCTGAAAAGGAGGTTGAAATGTATACAGGGTATAGTGCCAGGTGGTAATTATTAGTAAGTGGAACTTAAATCAGAGGAAGGACTGAGAACCAGGAAAGTGGACAAGGTAATAAAGAGTGACAGAAGGAGGCAAAGACGGAGCCTGGTAAGGATACAGAGAGGCAGTAGGGAAAGAATGCAGGGAATAGAAATCAGGAGCTTTTGAGGGCCAACAGGTAGTAAGTATGTCAAGAAATATTACAACAAGAAATGAAGATGGAGAGGCAGAAGCGACAGGGGCTTGGAAAGAAGGAAGAGAAGTTGAGGGAGTTGGGGTACTATGGAGGCATTCAGCTGGTTATTACAATTTGATATATTCCATGTAGAGAGGATGGATGATATCTGTGGATAATTTAACTTCTATTAAATTGAGTCATTTATTTAATTTCCATTTCTTTGCTCCAGTGAAGATAAACAATGTGGCTTCTTAAATTGTTTTGGGGCATATGCAGCCTAAGTAAATTACATATGTATATGCATGTGTGTGAATGTGTTAATAAATGACTACCTCTTCCACACATTTGCTTTCCAAAAAACAGGTGTAATTAAGATTAAGCAATTGGATAATTAGCAATGGCACATAGCCACCTGCTTGGGAGGTGTGCTAGTTACTGAACAGACTAGTCTTATGGCTACCATTTCTATTTGAAAATGTATAAATTATTACTTCTTTGGGGGAATTACTTCAAAAAGTCCATAACAGATCCAAATGGTCTTAAGAAATTATGAAAATCAGTGCAAAAGAAGCAGCATTATTTTGTACTTTTAGAGAACATATTTCCAGAATTAGTTCTATTTGTATTTACATAAATAACATATAGTGATACTGCATTTTAAATGAATTGTTTTCCTATATATACATTTTAACCACTTTTCTTTCATGTCAAAACAAATGAAGTCCAAGAGAACTCAAAGAATTATTTCCTTTTCTTTAGTATATTAAACAAAAGCCAATGAAATATGTTTAAGAAATATAAGTAATTTCTCTACCACTTAATAAAGCTATTGAAGGAATATGTAGCCATGTTCTAATAAAATATATAAGTTAAAATACGTGAATTTTATTATTTTTAAAATTGGATGTATTAAAATCTTTCAGGTCGAGTGGATATCTCTAGGAAATAGCATTCCAGGGCAATCATTCTAGCCTTCAATTTTCAGGTGCTCTGTATAATTGCAGGGAGCATGTTACTTGTGCTGCACAGAAACTCTGGAAGTATAGTGACTCAATATGTTAGTGGGAGGGGAAAATCAGGTGACAGAACAGGCTATTGCTAAACAGGAGTGTAAGTATGCTTATACAATCAGCACATAAACATCTCCACCCATAGCTAAGGTTGCAAGGGCCTAGTATGGTTGTAAACATCTCTATCCATTAAAATCTTCTTGTAACTCAAAATATCTTTTTCCAAGTCCCCCTGTTTTTCTCCCAACTCTACCATCAATACTCTTAATGTTTCCTTTCATCATTTTTTGAGACAAAGTCTACTGTATAGTCTAGGTTTCAGAGACAGAGCCTACAATGTGGTCTACGCTAATCTTGAATTCACAATCCTGTCTCAGCCTCCTAATTACTAGAATAGCAGGTTTGTACTACTACATTGTTTTTTTTAAATTAAATTATTAGTCATGCTTTGTGTATCTGGGTGTTCCTTTTGTTTATGCAACACACATTCTTAAAAGACAGACTTACTGAGAAATACTTTTTATATACTAAATCACATAGAGTAATGTCAATAGAACCAGAGAGTATTTTCATTATTCCACCAAACTTCAGGCCTTTGAGTAAGATTCATTTCTTTTAGCCTCTAGCTGCCACTTAGAATGTTTCCTTTTCTGAATTTGCTATGTTCCAAGATCTTGTACATAAATTATAGAGAGAAGCTTTTCATGTGATTTTTTTCACGTGAAAAGAATGAATTTATAATTTGCAATTTTTTTTTTTACCATTTAGTTCTATCCTTTTGATTGTTGAATTTGTTCCACACATTGTTTATGTATTTTCAGTTTGGGCTATTTGGGGATTTCCAGTTTGGAGAATTATTGGTAAAACTGCTAAAAATTTTCACATACAGCCAAAAGTCATAGTTCAAATCTGTCACCCAAGTTACTCTGGAGCCTAATGCAGAAGGATCCTAAATTCAAGGCCAGTCTGGACCACACAGCATATTCAAAGCTATCATGGTCAATTTACTGAGTCAATTTAAAAAAAAATTAATTGGGGTACAGATGCATCTTAATGATAAAGTACTGATTTAGCATGCCTGGGACCCTGAGTTCAATCTCTGGTACCAGAAAACAAAGCAAAACAAAACAACTAAAAGCCTGTAAACATTCACATAGTGCTTACTGTGAGAACATACATTTTTAATTGCTCTTAGTAAATGTATAGGAGTGGGATGCTAAGTCATACATCTGTATACTGAACACTTTAGGGAATAGGCAGACACATTTCTAAATTGGCTGTGCAATTTGCTCTTTTAGGAACAATGTAACAATGCTCTGTTTAGGCTCATACTATTCAGAACTTTTTATTGCTTGAGTTTGTGGTTTGGTTTTTAGTTACTCTAGTAAGTACATAGTGGTATCTTACTGTGATTTTAATGAATATTTCCCTGATTGCTAATAATGTTTATTATTTCCTCATTTGTTTTCCTCTCATTAGTGTATACTCTTTGGTACAGAGATTACCAAGTTGTCTAAACATAAAGGTTGCACATAATTTCAATTTACTTTTTCCTCTTGGATCTGTCTTGTCTTTTTCTTATTAGTGTATAAGACCAAGCTTTTAATTCTATGTAATTCTATTTGCCAGTTCTTGTTATTACAAGAATCTGTTGTCCCTTTCAGAAAGTTTCTATGTTTGTAGTTTGATTTATTAACAAGTCTCTGGTTTTATGTTAAGGGCTTTTTAATCCAATTTGAACTGATTTTTGTGCAAGGAGATAGATGTATATATCAAGTTTCCAGAACCACTTTTTGAAAAGCTCCTCCCCCTGTGAATGTTATTTGGGATCTCTCAAAATATCATTTGGCTGTAGCTGCATGAGTTTATTTCTAAATTCCCCATTCTATTACACTGGACTGTGTGCCTGATTTGTGCCCTGGCTGTCCTGGAGCTTGCTCTGTAGACTAGGCTAGCCTTGAACTTAGATAGATGCCTGCCTCTGTCTCCACATGCTCAGATTAAAGTTGTGTGTTAATATACCAGGTTCTGGAAATTTTATATAAACAGAAAATTATTTGCACCAAATGGATTAAAATTTATGAGCCAAGAAATACCACTCTGGGAGTTTTATTGAAGAGTAGGTTTTCATATTTATTTAGTTTTCATTGAAACACAATAGACTAGTCAAAAATGTGTACATCTGAGAAGTTGAACTGAAGTTCTATTACCTTTGCGTGCTTTTAAAATAGAGTGCATTTTTTGAGGAATATTTTTAAACTATTTGTTATAAAAATTGATTTTGAAAACATCCCAAAATTGGAATTTAAGTCAATTTTAAAAAACCATATAGGTACTAGAGATGTAGCTTAGTTGTAGAACATGTACATAGTTTCTGAAAGGATATGAGGTAGATGAGCAGCCTCCCCAAACATTGCCAAAGGAATGTTAAATTTCCATGTACCTCTGCATTCATGGCTTCTGTCCACAAATTCAGTACAAAACCTTGACAGGATTGTTATTGTACTGAATAAACTGGACTTTTCTATTTGTACTCACTAAGAAACACAGCATATGTATTTATGTAGAATTTTCATTTCATGAGGTATTATAAATATTTTAGACATGGTTGAAAGTACATCCAGCATATATACACATTTTGTGCAAAGCACATACAATTTAAATAGGGAACTTCAGTATTTACTTATGTAAGGTCCTGCACTGAAACCACCATAGATACCAAGAGTCAAATATGTTTGGTTTTATAAAGAGACTTTTATTTTAATTTTCATCTTTTATTATCTATCTATCTATCTATCTATCTATCTATCTATCTATCTATCTCAAAGTCTTACTATATAGCATAGGTCAACTTCAAACTTGGTATCCTCTTGTTTCAGTTTACTAAATGCCAAGATTACAAGTGTGCATTGTTATGCTCAACTGTACTCCAACCCCCATGCTTTTAAGACAAGGTCTTGCTATAGCCCTGGCTTGTCTCGAACTTGCAATTGTTCTTCTTTCTTGGCTTTCCAAGTGATGGAATAATATGTATATGTCAATCTGCTAGATACCTGTTTTGAAAGGTCTTGTTTTGTCTAAATACTCTTAGGACTCTTTGGGATTATAGATATCTCTGTTTTGCTCAAGTTATACTAATATATATTTATACTTCATTTGATATTCTAGATCAGTGGTTCTAACCTGTGAGTTGTGACTATCAGAAAACACATTTCCAATTGTATTGTAACTGAGACACCTCTCGGTAGCAAAATTACCATTATGAAGTAACAACGAAAATAATGTTATGATTGGAAAGTAACAACGAAAATAATGTTATGGTTGGAGTTAGCACAACCTGAGGAACTGTATTAAAGGGTTACAGCATCAGGAAAGTTGAAAACCTCTGTAAAATACTTGAGAATGAAAATAACTTTTAGTTTTGATTTCCTATGGACTTGGCATGACATAAATGCATGGCCTTCATTAATATTAAACATTTTAAAAAGGAAAATAAAATGGGTAATGGTGGTATGATACTTAGGTGAGTCTTGGACTCAAATCTGAGAGGCTTTCATGGAGCTATCCAGGGTGCTAAACTGCATCTCCCTGAAACCCTAATACTGAGCAAAATTTCAACCTGCTCTCTCTTGACACATTGGCCACAAATAACCATCTATCACCTGCCCAGCCTGTTCCTAGTTTGAATACATACATACATACCTGTGTGTGTGCGCACATGAATGCTTGCATTTGTGTTCGTCTTATTCTGTAAACATATCCAATTTTGCCTATTTTCTCAGTTGAACTGCTAACTATAAGAAATAGGCACTTTTTAAAATTATGTTCAGCCACATATAGTAATATAGAGCACCAACATTTATACAATGAAATCTTAAAATGCATAAGTAGTGTTTGCTATTATAAAATATTTTGTTTGAATTTCCTTTGTAGTTTAAATTTGTAGTGGTTTTACAAATTTCTATTAGTTTTTGCTGTGATTTGGCTGAATTATCTGTTCTTTTGGAACCAAAGCATTTTATAGGGTATCTTTTATACTTTGACTAATTGTGACATAGAACCAAGTTCCTAGAGTCTATTCTCTTTGCTTCATCACAATCACAGTATCTCTTGGTAGAATTGCAAAATCTCAATCCTCAACCTAGATTTTATGAACCAGGAACACTGGGGATGTACTCAGCAATCTGTGTTTTGATGAGCTTTGCAAATGATCCTGACACATATTTACCAATCACTTAGAATAACATCTTAATAAGTCTTAAATTATATGGTTCGGTTTAATTTAAGTTTTATTTATAAACTTAGTGAGTAGTGATTAGAATTCTTTTCAATTAAAATGCAGATGTGTGTGTGTGCACGTATGCATGCATGTGTCAGAGAGAAGGAGAAAGAGATAGAGAGAGAGAGAGAGAGACAGAGACAGATAGGAGAAGGGAGAGGAAAAGAAAGGAGAGGAGATGACAGGGCAGAAGAGAGGTGAAGAGACAGGCGAGAAGAGAAGAAGAGAAGAGGGAGAGAAGAGAAGAGAGGAGAGGTGAGGAGAAGAGATGAAGAAGAGAAGAAAGGAAACAGGGGAGAGGAGAAGAGGGGAGGGGGGAGAAGAAAGGAGAGGAGAAGAGAGGAGAGGAGAATAGGGGAGGGGGAAGGAGAGGTTAAGAGAAGAGAAAAGGGAGAAGAGAAGAGGAGGGAGAAGAGAGGAGGGAGAAAAGAGGAGGGGGGAGAGAGGAGTGGAGGGAAGGGGAGAGGAGAGGAGGAAGAGGAGGGAAAGGAGGGGAGAGGCGAGGAGAGGGGAGAGGAGGGGAGAGGAGAGCAGGGGAGGGGAGAGGTGAGGAGAGGGGGGAAGAGGAGAGGAGGAGAGGGGAAGGGAGAGGAGGGGAGAGGAGGGAGAGGAGGGGAAAGGAGGGGAAGGGAGGGGAGGAGAGAGGTGAGGTGGGGAAAGGAGGGAAAGGGAAGGGAGAAGAGGAGAGGGGAGGAGAAACAGATTGTATAGTCCTGTTTGCAGTCATGCCTTTGCTGAGTGAGAGACTTTAGGTAAATGATCCAACATTGAGCCTCAGTGATTAGATGTCTTGTTTTTGAGATAGGGTCTTATTTTGTAGTCCTGACTGGCTTGAAATTCTCTGTGTAGAACAGGTTGGCCTCAAATCTACAGAGATCTGGTTTCCTCTGCCTCCCAAGTGTTAAGATTAAAGGCATACACAATCAGGCTAGTGGTGAGAATTCTAAGCATATATTTTTATTTAGGTTATAATTTTCTGTAAATTATATGTAAAAGACAATCAGAAATGAGGTAAGTTGGTAGAAGTACATGTTTATAAGTTTCATTATGTTATGATAGATTTAAGAGGTATGCTTGAATTTCATACAAGGTTACATAGCTACTCCCATAGTCTTAATCAAGGAGTTGTTAATGCTTAGGATTTTCCTCAATAAAGGTCAGGATTTAGAAGAGACTTCAATTGAAACTGTGAGTTTGGAAAGAAACACTAACTGAACAACCAGTCGAGTTTCCTCATTCAACCTCAGTGAACAATGCTGTAAAGGATATTGCATCCAGATTAGCTTTATATCTGATGTTATTGCTTTGACTTATAAAAATGTATCTTTTTTGAAATATGGCTCACTATCATCTTTATTTACATCATCCTAGAAACTCATTTCCTGTTCAGTAGATCAATCATTTTAAAATTTTGACCAACCTATTGCCAGTAGTCTTGGAAAAAACCCTTAATATTTCCACCCAGAAAATAAAAAATATAAACATATATTTTGTTCTGTCTTAAAGAGATTTAGAAGCAAAGAGAAAACATTTGGTTTTCATATTTTGCATATGTATATTATAAAAGAATTATTTTGTAACAGATACCACAATTAGAATGAAGTAGGACTGAATTTTTAGATAAATCACATTAGTATTTTTCTTAAAAATCTCAGTAGAATAGAAATGAGGGTTATCATTCTACTCCTCCACCCTGTCTCTAATAATGTAAAAAATTCCAATCCAACATAATACACACCTTAGTAACTGTCTAAATATAAAATTTATTAAATTATCTTTTATGTTATTTGTTTAATATCATCCATTTTAATTTTTTATTTGATATTTTATTTACATATCATCCATTTTATAATACAGACAATATAGTAAGCTTGCACTTTATTAGTGAGTTATTTCCTTTTTGCAGTTTCATTTGTAGTAGCCCAATATTAGCATATTTAGAGTAAGTTTTCTGAAACTGCTGAAGTATGCTTTAAGGATAATTTATTCATATTTAAACACTTTAATTTTCTATTTTTCTAAATACAAACTTCTTGTTTATACCAGGATATTTCAAAACTAAAATATTTGAATATTTTAGCAGCATCTGTATATATTTGAATATTTTATTTGAATATATACTTCAATGTTTGTATAGTGAATATTTTAGTAGCTTCTTAATTATATATATATGCAATCTTTTCTAATTAGTTAGATGATAATATTTGTAGAAGCAGACAGAGAATACCACAAGATGACGTGGATCTTTCTATAATCATTCACCAAATATTACCTTGTATATGTCAAAGTTTAGAAATCACAAACACAGTGAACTGTGGGTGGTCTGTGATCTGGTGATCAAAGACTGTCACTTCATATTTCACACCCCGTCCCAGAAGTGGGGCCAAGATAGGTCAGTCAACTTTTTTTTTCACTTAAATTACGTGACCACCCACTTTCACCTCTGACCTAGGTCATCCAATGTGAGTCATTTGTCACAGAGTAGAAGAATCAGTAAGGAGGTTTAAGTGCGCCCTTTCTCTAGTTCTGGAAATACTCAGAAAATACATTACAATGGTAGTAGAGACTGTAATGTCAACTTTTTAGATGAACAATTTATTTAGAACAGGATACAGTGTGTTATAATCACCAAATCACTAAAATATTTTCGATTGTTTAAAAAATTCAAATGCTATTCTATAGTAATTTAAAACCCAAGAACAATCACGTGTATGAGTAAAAAAATTCAGAAAAATAATTTCCTGAAGACTGAAGAGAAATTAAAAGTCTCCCTTCCATACACTCTGCAGAAGACGGAACAGTTCAAATCCAATGCCATTCCATTTTCGCAAACACTTTCGCCAACACAAAAGGTCCTTTTGTGCTAGTAGAATTGAGGAAAGAAAGAAAATAAAATTAAAAAGAGAAAATACCAAACCACATAAGGATGTCTGAGAAGGGAAAGAGGCAATAACACATGCATCAGTTTTACTAGAACATGTCACCATGAATGGTGAAAGTTAAGATGAAGGCAGATAGCAAAACAGTTACATTCAGAGCTAAGAGATTTGGACGTTTTAATGGAGATAAGGGAGACTCTTTCAGGAACTTTGATCACTGGATTGACATACTTAAACTTATATCACAAAAGATCAGTTAAGGAGGTACATGATCAGTTCAATCAAATATTATGAGTTAATCTGAAGCAATTCCTAGGGGTGAGAGCAAAATTAACAATATTGAAAATAGGCTAAATACTTATCACCCCCAGTTTAGTAAAAGCACAGGATTGATATATATATATATGTATATATATATATACATATATATATATATATATATATATATATATATATGTATACACATGAGACTATGTGCTAAAGAGAATGTTAAATGATGAAACACAGAGGAAAGTTAAAATTCATTTGTTTGGTGGTGAAAATTGAACATAGTAAAGTGAGGTATGAACAGCAAACTTGTTGAGTAGTGGAGGCCATTAATTACCTTGTGGAAAACTCAAAGGGACAGATTTGTTGGATTGAAATTGTTATTTTGAGTAATCTGAATTTGAATGAACTATTAGATATTTATGCACATATATTGATTAGGTTGTGGATGTACAACTCTTGATTTCAAGAAAGTTTATGACTAGAGGTAATTTTGGACATCTCTAGCATACAGATAGAATTTAAACAATGGATCTAGATATAAGGGAAAAACTAGAAAACTAGGAAAGACAAAAGTCAATGGCTGAGTACTGAAGTACCAATGGTTGGAGATTATAAAGACAAAGAACAATATAGCAAACCAGGCTAGAAGCAATCAATGGTGTAGGAGGAAAATGTACAAGGTTTTATTTTGGATGCCAAGTGAAGAAAAATATTTAAATTAATAGAGAGGTATAAAATGCATCAAATGATAGTAAATAAAAGTTAGAAACTTTGTTTTTGCTGATGGGAACAATCCAATAGGAGAAAAATAGGTGATTCGGAAAATAGTTCTGAACTGAGATGGTAAGCAGTAGAAAACTGAGACTTGATTCAGAGCTCAATGGAATGGAATTAATTAACACTCAGTTTTGCCAAACATAAATCTATTTACTTTTGAGACACACAGACACACACACAGACACACAGACACACACACACACACACACACACACAGACACACTTTCAAGATTCAAAGCCTCATGTTTTCATTCAAAGGTATCACTGTTGTGGAACAACATTCCTTAAGGTTATTTTTCTTTGGATTTTAAGCGGAGTCAGAAGGCATTATTGGTAATTCTTATTTGAATTCACTGACAACCTCTGTGGCCTCTTTGGTTTCTTAGCACTCCACACCAGATGGTGACATAAATGGAAGGCACAGTTCAGTGTTCTTTAGTAGCATGGCACAAGAGCTCTAGATGCAGAAGGGGAGAGGAAGTGGCTGTTATATACAGTATGTTAGAAACCTCTCCAAGGTACTGAGCTAATTTTGCCACTGTAGCAATTTCTTTCAAGCCTCTAAGTGTCAAAAGGTGGAATAACTTTATTTTTTTACTCATAAGTATTAAAATGTCTTGCTGAGGGTTTTGATCATCCTCCCAGTGTGTAAGATGGAACTTAATTTATCTGTTACATTACGAGAACCAAAGAACAGCAAAGGAGTAAAGCACAAAGTGAAGAATACTGAAGCATTATTGTCAGCAGATCATATATTTTCGGGGGAGGCGTTTAGCATTAGACACCCTGACTTTGTTGCTATGGCTAGAGTCTGCTTAGTGGTGTGTGTGTGTTGGGTGCACTTGTTTGGGGGCATGAATGAGATCAAACCATTGTGAGTTCATCAGTACTGTGAGGGCAACCCCCAGGAGCATGTTAAGTGAGACAAACCTGGTAGGGTGGGAAGGTGGACAGCATAGTTCTACTGAGTCCTTTTAAAGGGATTACCTGCTGCCTCTGGCTTCTAGGTAGCTAACTTGAGTCTTAAAATCCCCGCCCTGATAGTATTTGTTACTAGGTATTGAAATGGGCGTGGCGCAGTATATAAGACAGGCGTGTTTTGTTGGGCCCAGCAAGCTGGCCCTTGGGCAGAGTCAGGACTCCTGGAGCTCTCTTCAGAGTCCCTGAGTTCCCGCATCCTATTTGGGAATCCTCCCGCCAGCCAGGCAGTTCGGTAGTCTTTGGAGGGCCTGCTGAGCATGTGTAGGGAGCATCGCGCATGCTCGGTGGAGTGGGCAGGTTTAGCAGGCGCTAGCTGTGGGCTTTACTACGGTTCGCCCGCCTCCCCCGCGCAGCACGCCCCCTCCCCGTCTTCCCGCCCCCAGCACGCGCTCCCCGCAAACCACCCCGCCCTCCCTCCCCAGCTCCCAGCCCCCCTCCACTCGGGCCTGGGGAACCTCCATTGACGTGCGGGTGACGCCGCCGCGCCGCTGCCGCGGGGGGTTCCAGGCGCCGCACAGGTAACGCGGCGGCAGCCGCCATATTGGCGGCGCAGAGAGCGGGGAGGGGGCCGGGGGGGGGGGGGGGGGGGGGGGGGGAGCGGCGCGGGCGGCAGGGGGGCGGCCCCGCGGAGCCTGGCGGGGCGGTCGGCGAGAGCCGTGTGGCTGCTCGAGGGGAGGCAGCACTGAGTTTGTCTTCTCTTTCTGCACCCCAGCAGCGGGCGGGGACCCCTGTGGTCTCTCTTTTGAGGTACCCGCCATTGGCGAGGTCAGCAGTCACCCAACGCGAGTCCTGGTCCTACGAAGAAGAAGACCAGGAGCCGGCTCCTCCGACGGGATGCATGCTGGCGCTGGGGGCAAGCAGCTTCTATTTGAGTGCTCCTGAAGCGGCGATGCTACCATTCGTGCCTGCGGAGAATTCCTGGGACGAAGAAATGGAGGTGTTCGGCAGCACGAGCAGTAGCGAGGTTAGTGTGGTGGGCGGGACCGGCTGCAAGTCTGCAGCCCAGTGTCCGGGTGGGCGGGAGAGCGGGGTGCCTGCTAGCCCCCCACCCCCTTCCTGGGGGCCCGGACCTAGCTCTGGCAGAATGAGGGCGGGAAAGGGGTCAGGACAAGGAGCTCCAGCCTGCAGAGCTGCCGCTTGGCCTCTGGAGCTCCAGGAGGTGCGGCCACGCCGGAGTTTGTTCTGACTAAGTTTCTTCACTTCCAACCCGAAGCGGGACTGGGGGACACGCGGGGTGCCTTGCCTGACTCCGTGCGTTCCTCTTGCACCACGCTGCCTCTGCTCTCTGAGAATTGGAGCTGAGGACCAGAGCTTGCTGTTGAACTCCAGTGCTTTATGAACTCAGGGAAACAAAAACACACCAAGGTGACTAACTCTAGGGACTTTCACCCCAGGAGATGAGTATTCCTTGGTAACAGCATTCTCATTTCTTTGCAGCCTGCTATCTTTCTTCTTTTTATTTCCTACCTGAAGTGGAGAACTGACAGCCTTTAATCCATGTGCAGGTGAACGGCTGCTGACTGTTCTCAGATCCCCTTACTCTCCTTCAGTTTTACTTAAACCCTTTACCTTTTCCTAGCCTTCATACCTGACCAGATGGTGGGTACCAGAGGCCAAGTGATGCCCAGAGCTTATGAGACCCTATTTTAGTAAAGCTTAGCCAAGTTGAACCAAAATACTTCCGTTCTCCCCTTTTCCCGCCGTTCATTCTTACTTCTGAAACTGTACTGGCTGTGCTTTGCAGTTGGGCCGCGAGAACTTAGATGTGCACAGGTATTTTATTGTTTGGCTACAAAAAAATGGGCAATATTTGAACACAAAAACCTACCTATTGTGGTAGAAAGTTAGATCCTTTCGTAATCACTTAATCATAAGCATAGTATTCCAGTAGAGGCCACCATACACCTCCTAAAATAGTTGAATGCCAGTTTGATTCACAACAGAATGTTTTGAAGACTCAGAATCCTCGAAATCTCAAGGGTGAGCCTTTGTCTTTAAATATTTTTCCATCTTAAAAAAATACCTTGGATTATTGTATAATTACTTGTCATTTTGCCTTTATGTTCTTTTAAGTTAAACTAGGGTTAGATTACCTGTTAGAATAACTTGAAACAAGAGATTTTGTGGAAATAAATTGAGAAATATTATGGAATCCTTTATACAGATAAGAAGTATTTTATTACTAATCTGAGTGATTACAAAATGTTTTAATATTTTAATCTCTCAAGAATTGGTTAAAAGTGAGATGAATGGAAGTGTTAATTTCTTCTTAAAATGTGGACATTCTAACTGCATGTATAAAATGTCTAACCATACTATCTGGGGGGGGAGGAATTTTTGTTTTATTAATGAATCACAAGTATTTAATATATATATAAGAAGTAGAAACCTTGCAAATATCTACTATTTTATTTTTAGTTTTAGTTAATTTTGAATGCAGTATCTTCTAAATTGTAATTAGTACACATGATTTTTTTAAAAAATTTTGCAGTATGTTTTAGATACTGTAGAGATTTAATAATAGGTCTCTTTTCCTCTGCAATTTGGAGAAATGTTCCAGTGGAAACCATTAAAACCTATGAAGTAAAACAAAAGGTGAAGGTAATGTGGTGAAGATAGTATTTCTGCGTTCTTTGTTTAAAACCATTATGATTGGTTAGATTTATCCCTGCAAGTTACTTTATTAAAAATATTCTGGTTGAAATTTTGGCGCTACATGTTGGCATACTAATTTTGTTTTGTTTCTTATAATGATATTCTGTTTACAAAAAGCAGTTTTCCTTTATAGAATTTATATTTATTTTCATCACACCCTTTGACAGTGACTTTAGAAATTCTGGCTTTTAGGTTTGAACTTTACAACTCTCAATTGTGGTGGGTTTTAGAACAAAGGTATTTTTATTATATTACATATCTGAATATATTATATATTCTTATATATAATGGAATATAAAAATTTCTGGAGTGCTTAAAGAAAATGTAGGTATAAATTTGTCAATTTTGATGTCAAAACAAATAATTTCTGTGTGTTGACTACTGGTAAAACTAAACATGAATTATTAAATTATAGTAACTCGTGTAGTTTAGAATGTTTTTCAGTATATTTTGCCTTTCTTGCTTATATGAACAGTAGAGAACTTTAGAATTACTCTTTAAGCAGTGTGTAAATTGGTTGTTTGAGAATCTTAACATGTTTTCACACAAGAAAACCATAGGCAGCAACAATTCTAGATCAATGAACAATAGCAAGCCATAGAGATGATGAGCCTAATTACTGTTTGAAAATTTTTCCTATGGGGAAATGTGTCAAGATTTCAATCAAAAACTAGTTTGGTTCTGGTGAATAGCAGAAAATGGGCCTGCAGAAGGGAAACATGGGCTCCTTTGGCTCTTGGGGAAAAATTCCTGGAAACAGGGCTGTAAGGTAAACAAGAAGTTCTGGTTGTGAGAGTCTTTCAGGGACTGTCTCAATTAGGTCTGCTGGGAATAACAACTTCAAAGGGCATCACCCCTCTGGCAGCTGCAATTTAAGCCTCTGCCTGGATTCTGTCAAGATCAGGAAAGAGGTGTTACTTGAGATGGTATTGGTTGTTCCTGGGCAAGGGTCATAAAGAACAGCCTGTTTGAGTACCATGAATTCTTCATGAATTAGTTCCATGAACATCACAGTTTGCATAGTACTTTTCTTTTTTTGTGTGTGAAGGAAAATATTTGGTTCTTTTCTGGAAGAATTGATTATAGTGTTTTGAATTTGTATATCATATAATGAATATTTTATTAGAATTCTGGTACTTCCATATTATTATCAGTATGTTTTTGTTTAAGGAATTTAGTTTGGGGAGTAATTTAATTCATTGATGAAAGGAGTTTGAGGTTAAAGCTATAGCCATTAAAATTTTAACCAGGATAAATTGAGAAAACTTGTCAAGTTTTAATTAATTTTTATGACACTCTGTAGTAATAAAAGAAAGAACATAAGCATTGAAACAGATGAAGCTGTATTCCAGCACCCCAATAAATATGTGATAGTACATGGTATCTTAGTTCTTTAGATTCCAACTGCTTCATCTGCAAGTGAGAAGAAACATATTTTCAAAGTTGTTATGTAAAAGAAATTCAGCACTGGGCTTAATATACTTAGCAAGTTGACCTTCGTATAGAATGTGTCTAATAAATAACAGTTCCCTTTATTTTCTCATTAAAAATTAAATTATTGTCATATATGTGTGTGTGTAAAGCCTTGGAGTTTAGATAGGTATAGCCATAGCCCCAGGCTTTCTACAGTGATGTTTTTTTAAAAGACCTCCCTAAATCTGATCATTTCTTCCAAAGTTATTGAAGTTCTCATTTTGCATCTTTTTAATCACAGGATGATATAGAAATAAATAGGAGGTCATATTCAGGGATACTTAGAGGGATAAAAAAACCCACAAATTTTATTCTGTCAAGTAGTTAATTAGGCATTTCATTTACATTCTGTCGTTGTATTTGGAATTCTTACAGTGTATATGAGTACAATAATGTAAAATGTCTGAAAAATCCATTTCTGAATCATATTCTTCCTTCAGTGATTTAAGTTAGATGAACAAGACAGGAATTTGAGAAATTGTTGCTGTAAATGGCACAGGACCATTAAAGAAGGGGTGTGGTAAGGGCACTCATTGTTTAGGGATATAGATCTGATAAGGCCTTGTGAAGGAGGTTGCATTTGATCAGGGTATTCTAGAGCAATAATATTTTCATAGTGGTGAAAGAAACAATTCAAATGGATAGAGACAGTGTAAGCGAAACTATACTTACTTTGTAAAGGAGAGATGTGTATCACTGAGATGTAAGTTTGCATTGGACTATTGTGTGAAATTGTGTGAGTCCAGATTGCATTGGTTCTTTTAAAGCAAGTTTATGCATATAATTTTATTTTGTAAATATGAACTCTCTTAGAACATTAAGTGACATCACATTTATGCTTTGAAAAATGACCAGTAGCAGTTTGAGGGGGATTGATTGGAATAGGGAAAGTTCTAAAGGTGGTGAATATCAGTGAGGAGACTGTGGTAGTCATAGATTTTGTAGAGGAGGACTGAAAAAGGGAGTTGATCAAAGACATCTTGCAAAGAATAGGTAGAACATAGTAACTGATTAGGTGTTGGAAAAAAAAGAAGGTAGACTGAAGAGCTTTCATTAGGGGCCTGATAGGAGGAATAGATTCAGTTTAACAGGTAGTTAATGTGTGCCAGCCAATATAAATCTATGCTAGATAGTAGACTATTACACAGAGATGTATCTTTGAAGTAGTAGGTGATAGAAAAGCAAGGTAAACTTCCTTCCTCTCTTGTATTGTCTTGAACAATACCAGACTATTCTTAGTTGGCCATTTTTTGTTATGGTTTAAAGTATTTAGTACAGATGCACTTATTATTAGCTAAAATTATTCTTGATTCAAAATTATCCTGATGTATATTACTATTATTTCATGAAGATTTATTTAATGTGGTAAATACTCATGTATGCAGAATGCTTTCCTAGAATCAGGGAAAAAGAGTCAAAAATATCTGAATTTCTCACTTGATTTTGCCATGTTTATGTTGATTCTATCCCTCTATCATGTAGCTTCTTTCCTAATTCTTCCAAGTTTATTTTTAAGCTAGTCTGGTCTGGAAATATTCAGGTCAGTTCATTCTAGGGCAGGGCCTCTACATTTCCCTACCTTGATTAATTCACCAAGAGAAGTAATTATGACCTTGATGTTCCATAATAGGGCCTGGATGATGCAGCTGCTTTCTTGGACCACATTATTTAAAACTACTCTACTCCTAGTTTCTCTCATTTCTGATCTTCAGAAGTATGTCAAGGTATTTTTTTCTTCCTGTGATTGTTTTCTTGGTTGGTTTTATTACTCACTGTATTTAATGGCAATTCTAAAGACTTAGTAAGCACATGAAATTCAGAACTTTGTCAGAATTTGACCTGTGTGTACTTACATCATTTCTAAGGATTATTTACTGTCCCTGTTGATAATTATTTTATGTGTGCATTCTTAAATTTGTTTTTAGATGGGTAAAGAGTTGCATAGACAAGAGACCTGAGAGATAAACTACATCATTAGCTTTTGCTGATCATAGAGATTTGTTCTGGATTTTCATGCAGGTGTCTTGTGTAACTGATTTTTCTGTCATGTTTTAAGCTGCACATTTGAAGTCAATCCCCCACTTCCACCCCTATGTGTGTGAGACAGAAAGCTAGTTTGCTGCTTACTGTTTATTTCACCAGGTATTTGAGATGGTTTATAGGAAATATAATTAATAAACTCTTGCTAGCTCCTGAAATGGAAAGTAGAAAATATAGAAAAGGTAGAGGGAGGGTGGAAGTAGAGGGTGATACACAACACAGGTTAATAAACTTTAGGCTGTTCTACATTTTAGTAAAAGCAAATTATGAACTTGGCCTTCAGTTTCTCTGTTCTCAATTTTGGTTGTTTATTGGATAAACATGGGCTTTTGTTTTCAAGTTGCCCATGCCAGTGTTATACTCTTAGACATGCTGATATCTAACTTCATTGGAAAGGACCTGAGCATCATTTTCTGGATAATTATGATATCGAGACCCTGTAAAGAAAATAACTCTAGGCCAAAGTAAAAAGAAAAATAGTCCTCTAGTTCTTATTAGCCAATAAAAGAAAAGGTTAATTCCTAGGATAGCAATTAGAAAAGTAAATTTTCTGGGAATTGGGATTTGGTTCTGAATGTGTTTTTTTTCTCTGTTGTTTTAAAGATGTGATTGGGATTGAAGGAGGTGTTTGAGCTGGTTTATATAATAGTGATGTTCAGTTTTAAGTGATTTGCTTTTTATTAGACTAAAAACAAAATTTTAGTATTCTTGCTTATTTAGATATAGTGTAGCCATATAATTAGAATGTCATATCAGTCATTCTTCTGTCACTTAATAAAATACGTGAGAAAATGACTTGAATAAAGGGAAGATAGTTTGCTTCACAGTTTCCATGAGTTCAGTTCATAATCATTTGGCCTTATTGTTGTAGGCCTCTGTCCAGGTAAAACATCACAGTGAGGGGCCATGGTAGATTAAGGATACTTTCTTGTGGTTGCCAGGAAGCAAAGAAAGAGAGAGTGAGGGAAGGAAAAAGGAATGGGAAATAGATGAAGACAAGGCTTACTTTCAGGTGCACATCCTGCCAGCCTCCTACTTCCCCCTACTACGTCTCATGTCCTTCCACTCGCTTCAAAGAACACTATTACCTAGTAACTAAGTCTTTAGAATATGGATTTGGGGGTTCATTTCTGATCCCAAACACAGTTAAGGAAGAGAATGGTGGCTATTTGATTAACAAATACTCATTTGTAGTAGCTCCTAAACAAGTAGAGGAATCAATTGTTTTAACTGACACTGTCAGGACTTCCTTCCCTCATGGCAGGGCAGACTTGCTAGAGAAGCTTGGTGTGTTGCTGTGAGAGTGTGGCAAATCAAGACTCTGCAAGAATAACTAAATACTCTGATAACCGTTTAGAGGAGGCATATATGGATTTCTAGAAAAGACCAGCTCATGTAGTAGAGCAGATCTTTAAACAGTGTTAGTTTGATTTCATTTGTTTTTGTGCATGTGTCAGATCTTTTTTCACTGTTGTGCAGTATTCTGATATGTGATTAAGTTTGGCTTATCCATTATTCAGTTAAAAAACATTAGTTTGTAGTAATTATGACTACTGACATAATTTTGTGTAGAGATACCGATTTGAACAAAATTTCACTTTCTTTAGGCAAATCCTTATGAATGAAGTTGCCATGTAAAAGTTCCAGCTTCTTTGAATTTTTTCTTAGTACTTGATATTGTCTGTTAAAGTTAAAATATTTATTAATTCTGATAGGTGTATAGTGCTATCACATTATTTTTGAGCTTCCATTTGCTTTATTACAAACATTGATGGAGATTTTGTTGAAACACTTGTCATGCAAATGTTTTCTCTAGTGAATTGTCTTTTAAATTTTTTTTTTTTATTTTTAAATTGACTCTTAGTTTTCAGATTTCTGGAAACAGGCCCTTTATCAGGTATTGATTGACATATAACCTTTGCCTTTCATTCTGTGGTCTGTATTTTTATTTTATTCTCTTAATCAAGAGTAGAGGTTTTAATTTTAATGAAGTCTAGTTTATGAATTTCTTCTTTTATATAAGAAAAAGTTACCTGAATCCAAGATCACAAAAATTTCCCTATTTATTTCATTGATGTTATCTGAAGTATATGTCGATTTTTTGGACTTTTGATCAACTTCTGATTGATTTTTATAAATGATGAGTAGTATGGATTATAATTCAATGTTTTCCTATATTGATATCCAGTATTCTTGTTTAAAAGACTATTTGCTCTCTATTGAATACACTATTAATAGATTAATAGATTTTCAAATTAAAAAATTAACTATTAGATGACTTTTATACATGATAGTTTTTAAGTATCCTGTGTAACTATGAAGTGATTATAACTTTTCTTTAAAGGTATTTTATTCACAAAGAGTGTTTCTTTAATATTTGATTTTCTGTATGGCTTGAATTTGGAAACCTTTTATTCTCAGATTAGTTACAGTAAGGCTTCTTATCCAGTCTACAAGAGGCTGGTGCTGTTTTTGTAGAACATCTATTTTCTATGTTATCTCATATCCTTTTCTATAGACTATTGAGTCATGATTCCCTCCAGTTAATATTTGACACCAAAGCTTACTAATGAAAAAAAATTTTTGGTAATATTTTATCTTAAGCTAATAGTTTGTAGTAGCTTTCTGCAAAAGCTCATCTTATTTTTAAAAGTAATTTTATCATTTTTCCTCTATTTTTTTCATGAAATGAACAGAATTTGGTATAGTAAGTTTACAAACTGTGAATCAGGGCCAGATTTGGTTTGATCTTGTAACTAATTTGCTGTGAGTTCTTTGATGTTAATTAATTTGATATTTTTTCATTTGTAAAATGGAAATTAGCATATTTATGGTTATTTTG
>NW_021604563.1:18180466-18200554 GCF_004785775.1 Grammomys surdaster
TTGCAAGTAAATTTTCCAAATGTGTATGCCATAGCCCTTAGGAAATTGGCAAGATGGTATATGCCTTGACTTTTGGAATACATTGATCTCATTCAAACACATTCAAGTCATTTGCTCTGATATCAGCTAAGCATTGTAAACAAATTCCTGCCTGGGTAGAAAGCAAATCGATTGTTTTTTCTGTCATTAAATTAATTTTAAAACCCAAAACCACAATATATTTGGATGTATATAATATGGATATGCTCAGTATAACCCAGGAGCAACCTAGTCCTGCTGTAAGTGATAGTATTTTTTGAAAGGATAATTGTTTCTGGATTGGTTTTTATTAGTTCTGAATGCTATTTGATTTTCATTTATTTATCAAATGAGTAGTATCTGCTTATGATACATAAGGGAAGTTTTTTGATAGGCATCATTGAGTAGTGTTCTAGACTCATGCCTTTATAACTGAAGACCAGTGATGTGTGTGTGTGTGTGTGTGTGTGTGTGTGTGTGTGTGTGTATGTGTATGTGTGTGTTTATAATCACAAGAAAGTGTCTAAATAGGATATGGTAAAAACACCAACAAATTTAGGCCTAGAGAAAGCTTTAAAAATATTTTTCTGAGGTGTTAATGTTTTAGTTTCTATGCCATTACTCACAGACTAAGTGATACATTTTATCCTTTTGCTTTTAAAAGTAGTGATAATAGTTGATTTCTTCCTACTTAAATAAGCTGTCAAGGAAGTAGGGCTTTAAAAGCAGAAAACACAGTTTCAATGTGCATCTCTCAGTTCCGTTTGTGCCTTATTGTTATTTCCATTATTCCTGAGAGGGTTTAGAAACATACCTGTCTTGATTTTTTCAGTATTCTAAAATTATTTCTGCCATATAGAAAAAGTTATTTTCACTAATGAATGCTTTTTAAGTATTTAATTGAATTACTTGTGAATTTTGATCTTGTATTAGTTACTTAATAAAACCAGTATCAAGAGGATGATAAATGTCATAGATCTGGTTTTCTCCTTTTCTTTTTTTTTAAATTCTCCAGGCCCCTAACCTATAGTGCCACCCACTTCTCTATTAATCCTGTCTAGAAACACCCTCACAGATACACCTACAGGTATGTCTCAACAATCTCCTATGTGATTCTAAGCCAGGCAGGTTAACAATGGAGATTGATTATCACAGCTTTTGTAGGTACATTAGGCTTCTTGAATTGGATAGTAAAACAATAAGAGTTCTAGGTTAGATTTCTGAGTTAGCAAGCTATTCTAGAATTAATGCTAGCTCTTAATTTAGTCATGTTTGATTTTATATATACCGTATCTAATTGGAGAAGTGTATGCTGAAATTATGGCAGAAGACATAAATAGCTGTTGTAGGAATTGCAGTATATTTTAAAATTTATGCTGAGTTTTTAACTTTATAATGAAGTTGTTAAAAATGAAGTTGTTCAAAACAGGCTAACAATATGAACAATGACTTTAAAGGAAGGGGAGGTAACTATGTTGCTAGAGTGATCTTATTATCCCTGGCTCAAGTGATTCTTCTAAGTAGCTGAAAGAGTGCTGTACTACACTTTGCTGCATTTATTTATTTATTTATTTATTTATTTATTTATTTATTTGGGTTTTTCTATTTTTTATTTTAGAAGCCCTAAGTATTGAACAAGGCCTTGAAAGATATCTGTAAGCAGTCCTTGGTAGACTTGGTCTTGGTTATACAATAAAAAGATGATTTTTTTTATTTCCACCATTTTATTTCAACTAATAGGCTCTGTGGATCAGGAAAGTTATTAAGATTGCAATAACCGTTTTCCCTTATAAATTACAGCATCTCTGAAGTGTGAATTGCTGTAGTGTTTTGGCAGTAGATAAATTTTGCAACTTGATAGACAAATAAAAACTTAAATATAATAATCTTTTTTATATATTTTTAGATTCTATACTGTTTGAAAGCAGTATGCTTGGTATTTTTGGTATTAAATCCGTTTTGAAATTTATAATGCCACAACTTAAATATTGAAAGTGATTCGGCTGAATTATGCTGTTTCCAAAAATTGAGTCTTAACCCACTAGTCTTTTAATGTGATTAACAGCTTCACAATCTAATGTACCATTTTTACTACTTTTAGAATTGTATACTTGCAAGTTTCTCCAATTACAGATTTGGTTCTCTAGCATTCAAAATGCACTGAAACTTAAGGATCCATTTTGGTGGTTTTTGTTTTTTTTTTTTTTTGGTGGTGAGTGTGTTTCTGTGTGTGTGTGTGTGTGTGTGTGTGTGTGTGTGTGTGTGTGTGTAACTTTTGATACTTTTGGCGGCGTTTGCCATGTTCTAGGATTAAAAGTGTACAATCAATATTTCTCTGTTGGTCAATATTTATTAGAAAAACTGCAAAAATCTAAGAAACACTAGAGAAAAATCAGTTTAAGTTGAAAATATCGGTTGAGCTAAGTACATGCCTATGATCTCAGCTCTTGGGAAACAGATGCAGGAGTATCATGAATTCAAGACCAACATGGAATACTTAGAAAATTCTAGGTTAGCCAGAGTAACATAGTGAGATGCTATGTAAAACAAAATTTAAAAGAAAATTAACTGGATATGATTTGTGATGGCACATATGCTGATATCTTAGTGACAGAGGCAGGAGGAATTCTGTGACTTTAAGACCAGTCTGGGATACATAGTGAGTACTAGGCCATTCATGGTTCTGTCCCTCCCTCCCTCCCTCCCTCCCTCCCTCCCTCCCTCCCTCCCTCCCTCCCTCCCTCTTTTTCCTCTCTCTTTTTCAGTTAAAGTCTCATACTAACCCAGGGCAGTTGGAACTCATTATGTAGACCAAAGTGGCATTGAATTCATAGTACTCCTACCTCAGCATCAAGTGTGCTTCGCCTACTAGTATGAGCTACCATACCTGCTTAAATTGTTTCTTGATAGAAAATATGGTAGTTATCAGGAGTTTGTGTAGAAAGAAAAGGAGAACATGTAATTTTGCAACTTGATACAGATAAGCAGGCATGCAAAGCACGGGTAATAAAAGTGGTAAAGACTCTAAAGACCATCTGTATCTTTAATTTTGTTTTTGTGCCTTCAGTATAGTTTATCAGTGAATTCATTTCACAGCAAAACCTCATAATTGGTTTTAGATATCTAAGGAAATATCTTAGAGGTGGTATATATTCATGTTGTGTCCTTAAGTTCATTTTTCAGATTTTCAGACAACTTTTTATTAATTTGAAACAAAATAGCTTCTTTTAAAACTCACCCCAAAGCAATTACCATGCTTGACGGGTTGTGTGTTTCAAATGACTACAAATTTGGAATAGAAACTATATAGGAATATAGTCTAATTAAAAAGCTGGAAAGAATATGGACAAGTTATTTGAGTATCTAGCTTCCTACAGTAGTCTTGACTATATAATTCAGTCTAAAAGATTAAAAATATAAGTGTGGTTTAGCAAGATGGTGCAGTGCATAAAGATGCTTGCCTCTAGGCCCAATGACCTGAGTTTGATCTCTGAGAACCATGTAGTGGAAGGAGAGAAGCTCCTGCAGATTGTCCTAAGACTTCTACATGTTAGCTGTTATGGCATGAGCTTTGCTAACCCAATGTTACTAAAAACTTACAAAAAGATAAATATCTACTGGAGAAGTGAATGTCACTATCCATAATAAACAATTCATCCACTATGAGTAATTGACATTATTATTTTTTTGTGTGTAGCATCCGCTTTTAAAAACCTCTACATATGACTGAATTCATATTTTCTTTTTTGCTTGTTTAGACCAGGTTAGTTTTGAGCTAATAGAGAGCTACCTGCCTTTGTCACTATTTTATCTTCTGTTTATATGAATTTGGCCTGCTTTGGCACTACATATAAGTAGAATTTATAAAGTACTTGTCTTTTTGTGAATCTCTTATTTCACCTAAAATAATCTCTTTACAGTTCGTCCATTTGTAGTATCTGTCAGAATTGTTTCCTTTTTAAGGCTGAATAGTATTCCATTGTGTACTTATAGTACACTGTTATTTATATAAGTGCTGATTTATGCGTAGGTTGCTCCTCTCTTCTTCCCATCCTGGTTACTACTACTGTGATCATGCAGTACACAAAGATTTCTTTCAGACTCTGCTTTCAGTTCTTTTGATTTTATACCCAGGAGTAAAATTACATATAATATGCTGATTCTACTCTAATTGTTTTTAAAGAGCAGTCATTTTATGGTAGCTATGCTGTTTTATATAGTTATCAGCACTATACAAAGGTTCCAGTTATTCATATCTATAGCTATGGTAGAATTGTCTTTAAAAACCAAATTTTAGGATATGGTTTGAAGTCTGCTGTAAATTGAATTTGTACTTTTGTGATTTTTATAATTCATATTTCAACAAATAACTAGAAGTAGCAGTATGCTGATGAAATTTTATTTTGTAGACCTGTCTAGCCTGGAACTTGCTGTATAGCATAGGCTGTCCTCAAACCTATAGCAATCCTCCTGCTTTAGCTTCTTAAGCACCTCTGACTGTAAAAGGAATATGAATTTGTGTTCTATATTGTGTTTATTAAGTTAGAAACTTTTGTTTTTCAGAAAGCATCATTAAAGGGCATTAATATAGCCTTTTTTTTGCCTTAACTATGAGGCAAGTAGTTTGAAATTTTAGCTTTAACTTTTTTCCTAGGTAACTTAGTAAGATATAACATACAATTTCTTCTTTATGAGAGCAAAGATAGAGTTTTATAAAGAAATTTCTAAAGGATTGTAAAAATCTTCCCTAGGAAATTGTTTAGATAAGAACTTTTAATCCTAGAGACTTTTGACCAGGAATACTGATTGTAATTAATGTCTGGTGCTACATAATATTGTCATGTGAATTTACAGATGAAATAAAGATATTTATTATCTTACAGTTTATATGGGCTAGAATCTGGGCATGACTCAACTATGTCTTCTGCTTAGTCATACAAACCTGTAATCAAAGTTTCAGCTCTTCTGCATTCTTATCTGGAGGCTTCATTGGGAAAGGTTTACTTTTAAAGGTTTTTGGCACAGTTCTTTTCCATGCAGTTGTAAGGTGGAAAGCCTGGCTATTTTGCTGAGTATTGGCTGGAGGCTTCCCTTAAGTCCTAGAAGTTGCTGAGTAGCTTCTACATACAACATGTTATAGTCCTTTGTCATGTGTGTTTCAACATGACCACTTATTTCAATCAAGATAATAAGGAGAATCTCTAGAGTTGTTTTTTTTTCTTCATGATGTAACCATGTAAGTGAAATCATATCACCTTTGCCATTCTTCTTTTTTTTTTTTGAATCCAGCCACAGGTTGTGTTTACCATGAAGACTGCGGCGACGGTTATGCGAGAGCATGAACCCAAAGAGGTGAGGCTCATGGGGACTTGACTACGGGTTGTCTGCTGTACTGAATGACTTGGAAGTTTCTCTGTTTGGTATAGAGTTTGACTCAATAGATATGAAATTATTCTAGGTATTGGGAACTTACCTCTAAATTTAGATCTAATTTATTCTAGTTGTTTTAAGTAGAGAAAGAGGAGAGGGAGGTAGAGGAGGAAGAGGAATAGGGATGATGATGATGATGATGATGATGGTAATTATTTATTTTTATTACTGACTTTCTCCAGGAGTCAGTACCCAACATGTAGTCTTGAAATGTTATTTGAAAACAAGATTTCATTATTATGTTAGGTTTTTAAGTATATTTTTAATATCGGGTACTATATACATACAGTCATTTTGCTTGCTAGGTGTATTTTAGGGGATCCTAGAGACTACTAACTAAACAGTTAATAATACATATTTGTTGTGAAAACTGATGGCTTATGTATATTTTGTTTATGGAACTATTAATTTACATCACCCATTATTTCTTACGTTCTCATTGGCATTTTTCTTACATTTGTATATATTTCTTACATTTGTATATCTTTATTTTTTGGTGTTTCCAGGCTAGAAAATTAGAAAATGTTTAAATTATTTTCTGAGAAAATTAATTTAAAAGTAGTTTTTTTAGACCAATGAGAACTTAGTTCACTTGTTTTCTTTTTATTAAATTTATTTATTCACTTTACAACCTAATATCAGCCCTTCCTTTTCTCCCTGCACCCCATCATGTAAGTCCTCTCCCCATTCCCCTTAGATGGTGAAGCCCCACACCCTCCCCCAGCCTACCCCCCACTCCTGTTTTTATTAATCATTTAATTCTTTTGTTGTTTTGAGAGAATATCTTTATCTTTAATCTTTTTTTGCAGTCCAGTCATTATCCTTCTCCCGGTCCGCCCGGGACAGTTCCTCATCCCATTCCTCCTCCCCTGTCTCCAAGAGGATGCCCCCACACTCCCAGATTTTTTTAAGAAAAGATTTTTTTTAAAAAAATAAAGTTTTATTTTTTTATGCCGTTTTGAAAATATTTTTTCACATGAGTGAAGATGACTTGGGTTTTAGTAAGCACCAGTAATTTCTGTGGTGTTTTTTAGAATGGATATTCTTATATTGAAAACCTGCTCTTTGAAGGTCAATGAAGTAGGAAAAATTAGGTATTCTGTTTGTGACTGGGATAATTTCCAGGATGCAGTGATGCTTTTTGACTCATCCCAGTTCATTTTATTTCTAGTTCCTCCAGACTAACAGCTTCATCATAAATTAGTCATAAGATGGTATGACTAGGATGTAACCAGTAGCTAGGTAACAGGAACGTCATCTTTTTCTTTTCATATAGATAATCCTTTTTCTATACATAACTCTTTATGTATAGAGACATCTGAGAATTTCTCTAAGAACTTAAGAATCAAAATACTGTCTTCCTGGATTTGAATTGTTTGTTGAAAGCTGCTTTGTTAATGTCAGATCTACAGTTTGTATTTTAGATATCACATTATCCAATGTGTGGAGATAAGATATGACAGTGGTGTCATATACAGAAATTGGGAACCCTGAGTGAAGAACTGATTTAGAATAGCTTCCCAATTAACTTTTATATTGTTTATATTTTAATTGTTCCCCTGTAATTTGCCTTTTTAATATTTAGGAATTGATGTCTTAGAGTTGACAAATGTATTTTAGAGTCATCTGAGCTGTCAGAAGTATTAGTAGTTCTTCCTTGTTGATGCTGTATAATCTTTTATTGCTTATCCAGGACTATTTGAAGGACACACAGATTGTTTCCAATTTATGACAGTTAATAAAGCTGCTGTGTTTTACACATATGGTTACTAACATAAGTCTTAAATAAATGTTCTTTACTGTTATGGTTAATCTGAGTTTTGAATATGGTTAGTATTGTAGTTCAGTTATCAAAGAAGTTATTGTATTTTGATGTTGTAGTCCTTACATGTACAGATTGTTGTTGAAGCCAATACTTGCATTAGTTGAAACATAGAATCAAGGCGTAATTCACCACAAAAATAAACTGAAAGGAAAAAAATCATGTGATCATCTCATTAGATGCTGAAAAAGCCTTTGACAAAATCCAGCACTCTTTTATGTTAAAAGTATTAAAGAGATCAGAGATGCAGGCACATATTTAAATATAATCAAAGCAATATACAGCAAACCAACAGCCCATATTAAGTTAAATGGACACATACTTGAAGCAATCCCACTAAAATCAGGGACGAGACAAGGCTGCCCACTCTCCCTGTATCTATTCAATATAGTACTTGAAGTTCTAGCCAGAGCAGTAAGACAACAAAAGGATCTCAAGTGGATGCAAATTAGCAAAGAAGAAGTCAGTGTATAACTATTTGCAGATGATATGGTAGTATACATAAGCGACCCCCAAAATTCAACTAGAGAACTCGTACAGCTGATAAACACCTTCAGCAAAGTGGCTGGATACAAAATTAACTCAAAGTCATCAGTAGCCCTCCTTTATACAAATGATAAATGGAGTCAGAAGGAAATTAGGGAAACAACACACTTTACAATAGTCACAAATAATATAAACTGTCTTGGTGTAACTCTATCCAATAAATAAAAGGCCTATATGACAAGAACTTCAAGTCCCTGAAGAAAGAAATTGAGAGAGATCTCAGAAGATGGAAAGATCTCCCATGTTCATGGATTGGCAGGATTAACAAAGTGAAATTGGCCATCTTACCAAAAGCAATCTTGAGAGTGCATCTGAATTGTTTTTCAGATTTTGGTAACTCTCCTTATTGTTACTCTTTACTGAGTTCTGGGATGGCTTCTAATACTAAAATTCTAAATAGGATTTTTAGTTGATAATCAGGGAGAGAGAGTTAGGCCTTAATTCATCCTTCTGTCTGTCCATTCATATCGTTTTACTTTTCTGTGGTGTCTTACTAATGAGCATTGATTAAATTCCTTTTCACTTAGGCCAACT
The DNA here is from genome assembly GCF_004785775.1 of Grammomys surdaster. Classification (NCBI taxonomy): domain Eukaryota; kingdom Metazoa; phylum Chordata; class Mammalia; order Rodentia; family Muridae; genus Grammomys; species Grammomys surdaster. The sequence continues at coordinate 18,188,817 of NW_021604563.1, forward strand.
TGCTATTATTTATTTTTGCGAACTCATATAAGTGAATGACAGACTTTTTCTCTAAAAGGCCAAGCAATAAACATTAGCACCTTGTTATAGTGTCTCTGTCACAGCTACTTAAGTTTGCTATTGTAATATGAAAGCCATCATAGATAGTAAGGAAACAAATGAGTAAGACTGTATTTTAGTAACGCTTCTTCAGGAACAGGCAGCCAACCTGATTTGGCCCATGGGTCATAGTTTCTCATCCCTTAACCAAAGTCCTCTCTATATTTAATATTATTAATTTATTATTAATGCTTGAATACATGTATCTTTTCACTAAGCTTTGCATGTAAAAAAAAGCTTCCATAGCTGCTTAAATCTCCTGTAGTTTAAGCTTTGTTCTGTATGTTATCTTATGAATTTAAAATTGAATCATAGATTTCCCATTGCACATTCATATGAAATTGTTCCTATTCTTACTTTCTTTGAATATACCAAAATGAATGTCCGTGAGATTTATTTATATGTGTAAGGTCATCAGTCATGGCACAACCTTAATAAATATGTAATGAAACATAAAGCTCTAAAAATTAAGGTTTCAAGGACAATGTGTGAACTACATAAACAATTTTCCTTTTCTAAATGCTTTCTTTGGATCCCTTGACCTTTTGTTTTTCAGTAACTTGTTTGAATGGTAAGGGAAATGCCTTGGGCTATTTTTTCTTAGTTATTATTCTTGTTTTAATATAATTGAACTTCACATTTTGAACAATATTTTTCAGATAAATGATCTTAAAATGGTTGATGAGCCAATGGAAGAGGGAGAACCAGTTCCTTGCCGGGTAAGTACTCATGTAGCATATGAAGAAGGTGAATAATTGGAAAGGAGAAAAGCTTTAATCAATTATAGAATTATATTTAAGTAAGTTGGTAATCAATGTAAATTTTTTGAGATAGTTTCTTGTGGCCTATCCTAGTTGTCCTTCAACTCAGTGTAGCTGAGGCATCGTTGAATTCCTGATGTTCTAACCTGCACCTTCCTATTTCTGGGATTATAGGCATGTGTTACCTACCACACCTCATATCTGAAGTTTTAAAAACTTAATATTTTCCTTTTATGCAGGGACTAGGTAAATACTATATCACAGAGCTCCATTCCTAGTCTGTGATTTTTTTTTTAATGAAACAGAATCTCACTCTGTAGTCCAGGCTCACCTTAAACATGTAACCCTTCTGATTCAGCCTCCAAATACTAGGATTGCGAGCCTTAATCATTAAGTCTGCCATATGTGGTTTTTGAAAAAAAAAAACTGCTTGAAAATACACAGGCATAGGAATCAGCAGTTTTAAAATATATAGTCCATAGGAATCAGCAGTTTGAACAAATGGTATTTTTACTTGTTAGTATATAAGAAATGTGGGTATTTAAATTCACTGTTCTCTGGATTAAACTTAAAGAGATTATCTTTAGGTTTAGAATAAAAAGGAGATATATATTTGACAAAATTGGACTATAAAAATAGCTTGAAATATTTATAATCTATTTTCTTGCTATCAGAAAAGATTGAATATAAGATATTTCAAAGTCCCTGACTAGTTTTCAATGTTGCTTAACCATTAGGTCATTGTATTTAAGGCCTATGTAAAAGACTTAATTTATGAGATCTAGATTTGGGGAAAAGTATTCTTGAGATTTTATGGAAGGTCAGACTAATGTAGGCATTTCCATTAATATTATGATTTTATAGTTACCATCTTTATATTTTTATAGCCTTATTTTTTATTTAGAAGGAACTTCAAGTATATTATTCTGTTATTTTCATAATATGGATTTGTTTATTAAGCTTTAGAGAGGTTGTGACTTTTAGCAGGTAGGTAAGACCAGTGAATATTAGAATTTGTCTCATGTTAGGTGACTGCATTGCATAGATACGAGTACCATTCTTTTCTTATTTACATAAGTAAATTTATCTCATATCGAAACCAGCAGAAGTATTTAAATTGAATTTAAGACTGTCCTTTGAAATGTTCTTTGTTACTAACTCACTAGACAGTGACTTTGAAATATCCCTTTCAGTTGAGTTGACATGATGAGAGGTATGATGTCACTTTGGCATTTGCAATTTAGTAACATTTTAATATCAGTAACATTTTACTTTTGAGAATAATAAAATGTAAACTTCTATCAAGAACATCTAAAGATGTACAGATAATATGAACCTTAAAGGGCATAGTGATATTCATCTCACTATTTTCTAAAAGGATTATAAGTATCTACAAAAGGCATTGGAGAAGAATGGCTCATAATTTAGCAATAAGCAAGGAACCACCAAGCTCCATTCTACAGGACATAGAAGTGTATAGATTCACATATATAGGGGCACATATGTGTAGTTAACATAAAGTTGAGGATATAAACATATAGGATGTCATATTTGCCCATCATCCCATTTTATTGATTTTTCAAGACAGAGTTTTACTATGTATCCCTGACTATCCTGGAACTCACTCTGTACATGAGGCTGGCCTCAAACTCAGAAATCTAGTGGCCTTTGCTTCCTGAATGTTGAGACCAAAGTTGTGTGCTACTACCACCCAGCTGATATTTTCCTTTCTAATTTTAATATGAAAATATACTTTTAAGTAGGAAGACATTTGCTATACATAGTGTATAAGACATACGTATACATAAATACAAATATGACTTGCAGACTGTTGATCTCAGATTATATAGAGATTTGATTTACTTTATGAACCAATCTTAAAACCTTGCTTTTTGATAGTTGATTGATAAAACACTCAGTCTGTATCAATAAAACTACAGATAATAAGGATGCCATATAAATTTATCACTGTTTATGATGGTTTTAATGTAGAATAAAGAACTATGCTTGTGTATTTCAGTGGATTGTTCATAGCTATTTTGTGGTTGACTTTTTGTCATTTTAAAATAGATTATAGACACTGGTGTTTGAAGTATTGTTTTTTTAAAGGTTGTTCTTTAAATATAAACCTGAGGAGCTGAGAATATAATGCAGTGGTAAAATATATGCTATTATTCTAAATCATTGTGTTTCATCCCCAGCACCACATGCACACTCACAAGTGCAGGCATGCATGTACTCACACACAAGATTGAATTACTATTATCGCCTATGTGGCCTAAAACTGTTTTGTGTTTGAGTCATTTAGAGATCTAAGTTACTCTCTCTCTCTCTTATTGGTACCTTAGACTTTCACATTTGCTAAATGGCTTTGATTCAATTAAAAGAAGGAAAATTTAATACAATGCTTCTCAGAATCTCTAAATATGTGGTGTATATAAAAGATATCTGATATAACATTTTACCACCTAGTCCTCTGCTTCTAACATTATCAAAACTAATAAAAGTAGGTAAGCATTTTTTTTCTTTAGCAGATGGTGGACATGAATTAACTTCATATATGCCATCAAAATAAGCATAACTATATGTATTTGGTAGTTTGTGATTTGTTTATGTTTATTTTAAATATGTGATATTTTAGATTCACTTATTTTATGTGCATGAGTGTTTTGCCTATATGCATGTATGTTGACTGTGTGCATGCCCTTGGAAGTTAGAAGAGGGTATCAATTCCTATGGAGCCGGAGTTACAGATGGTTGTTACATACCATGTGGGTGCTGGGAATTGAACCCAAATCCTTTGCAAGAACAAGTGCTCTTAACTACCAAGCCATCTATCCAGTTTGATTTATGTGGTTTATATTTACTTTTTAAAGCTTCATAAAATATTTCTTATTTAATACTAACAATGCCTTAGGGATTTTAAAGGAGATTTTTTTTTTAACAGTTAAATACCTTGTTGATTCCACTTCTACAAAGTAACATATTTAGTTTCTAAGTTTATTTTTATTAATCAGAAATATGTCATGTTTAACTAAAAAATACTTTAAAACTGCTAATTAATTCCTCCATTTTTTTAGCTCTAAATTTCAAAATTTAAAAACCGTGTTTGAAATAAGTCTCTTATACAAATTCTTTCAAAAAAATCTTTGTTACATATGGTTAGTTTAAATGAACATAAAACATTAAATAAAGTATTTCAAGCCTGTATTGTGTGTTTCATTTATGTTAGATTTTGCTTCCTTGTTTTCATTTCTGTTCCTTTTGGGAACAGAAGATTCCCAAAGATTTAATCTAGGAACTCATTCCTGCTTGGAAGGTGGTAGTATTCTACTATTGAGCTATAGACCCAGGCCTGCTTTTGCCTTTTATTTTACAGATACTTGCTCTCTAAATTATTCAGGTTGGCCTTGAACTCACTCTAGCTCAGGCTGGTTTTGATTTACTTGTGGTGATCTTGGTTTACTCTAGTGTGTAGATGGGATTACAGGCCTATGCCCCTGAGCTTGTTTGCCTTTCTGTCTTCATGGACATTAAGCTTTGCTGTGCTTCAGTACTTTGTTTTCTTGCACTGCTGGTAATCACTTTTCTTTCTATTCAATGTCCCTTCTTTAAAAACCTCAAAAACTTTTTTCTACAAGTGTAAAAACTTCTTTGATGAACAGTCACTACTTAATACTCTTAAGCAATTACTATTAGGTGGAATTTATACTTCTTGCAAAGATGATACAAATAAGTTCAGTAACTTAATTCTATAGAAATTTTGTCTTTTTTTTAAATACCTATGTGACTGAGATCTGAAATGGATAAAAGTTTTATTTCCATTCTTATAGATGAGGAAATAAAGACTGATATAATTAGAATAAATCACCCCAAGTAAGGATGAGTTGGCTGCCATCCTTTAGGTTTTAATCATCAGTATAAATTTTGCTTATTTTCCAATGTATTCATTATTTTGATGTGTTTAATTCAAGCTAGTGCCACATAGTTATTTGCATTATTATTATTATTGTTAGCCTTTGTTCAAACAATGTTGATACCTGGCATGACCTTCAGTTACATTATACTATTCTCTACATGTTCTCCACATGTATTTCAGCAAAATGGTTTCTTTGAATTTTAAGTTTTTTTTAATTTTTGTTGTTGTTTTTGTTCTTATTCTTGTTTGTTGTTGTTGTTTTTATCAAAATAGCCTTTCTGCCTTGAAATAAAACAAATGCTTGAATAGATGGATACTATATTATTACATAAACCCCAGTATATTTCAGCCTTAGATATCCATCTTTGGTTAGCCTTTTGTTCTATAGTATTGTGAAGCTGCTGTATTTGAATTGTAATAGATTGCTACTAGATTGTCACCATCTCCTTTTCATCCTAAAGGCTGATTTCCTCTCCATAAACAAATCACTTGTCAAATGAATGAAGCAGTAGTGTATTTGACTAATTGGTTTGTGCCTACCAATGCTTTTTTTTTTCTAGTGTTATAGCATTCTTGGCTTTCTATATTCAAAACAAAAATAACCAGAATCTAGAACTTGTGGTTGAGACTTTTAAATTTTTTCTTAATATTGAATATATTTTAGAGATTTGAAAAACTATCTAACACTGGACTCACTTGTATTTCAGATTTGCCATTTAATATGAAAAGTATAGTGAACTCTGGAAGTTATTAAGTTTTTATTTTTCAATAACAACTTTATTTTCACACATCAACTCAGAGTAGGTACTTTATATGTTTTCTTGGACTGCTCTAACAAAGGACCACAAACTGAGTGTCCTAACCATCAGAAATTAATTTTCTCACAGTTATGGACTTCTATTAAGTCTGACATTAAGGTGTTGGCAAAATTGATTTTTCTGAGGGTTTTCTCTTGGGTTTGTAGATAGTTTCATATTGTACACATCTTCCCGACAGTGTGTGTGTGTGTGTGTGTGTGTGTGTGTGCGCGTGTAATTACATGGGCTTTTTAAAAAAAGATTATCATCAGTCATTTTGGATTAAGGCACAACCATAAATTATTATTTTATCATAATTATCTTCTTAAATGTCCCAGTTCAACACATCAAGTTTGAAAGGACTCAGTTTAGTTTCTCATATACATCTTTCCCTTTTGTTTCTTTGAAAGGAAGGTATTGTGTTTCTAAAAAAGTTGCTACCTTCGAGTGATAATTTTGCCTGTATGTCTCTAAGGTGTGGTAATACAGAATATTAGCTAGGAAATATTGTGTTGAATTAGTGAATAATTAAATCATATTATATATGAAAATATTCTAACATAATATGTCACAATTTCTACTGGAGTAGAGACATTTTGATACATTTACTACAAGGTTAATTTTAGTATACATTCACATAATTACATTGACCAAAATGGATCTACTGTCTTCCTAGTTCTATTATATAATAAAAATATAATTCAGTATAAAATATATTATTTTTGAATACACATAACATATATATATATATACATATATATATATATATGTATATATATATATTTCTACTTTTGTAGACTTAATACAGCAGTTTGAGGGCTGAGGCTGTAGCTCAGTAGTAGAGGACTTACTTGCTCCTATGCATAGTACCTTAGATTCAAGCCCCATTAAAATATACATATTGAATTTCAATATTTTTTATTTTATTAAAATACTAAGAAACTTACTTTATAATTTATTTTTGTTTTCTAAAGCATGCTTTAAGTCACTGTGTAAGGGTATTTGTTCTATTTTGACATATAAGACATCCATTAATATTCTTTCAGAATTATTAATCATTTCTAATTGTTTTATGTAGAGACCCCAAATGCAATTCCTCTACTGATATACTTATCTTGAGAGTGAATGTCTGATTTTCCTGTGTCATTGATATTATTTTAATGTCAAGGTGTTTAGCTCATTGAGGCCATTTTCTGGTCCACATTAACCACAGCCAACATTGATTGATTAACCAGAGAATCAAAGGGCTGATAGATAAATAACATTTGACTTTGGACATTATAGAACAGAAGTGCTGAGAGTATTGATTTTGTTTTCTAGATGGTGAAAGGGTTAAATCAGATATTATTTCTGTAGATTTGCTGTTTTGTAATATGGAGTTCATGTGAATTTTAAAAAATAAAATTCTTTTAGTTAGTTTAGTGCTTTCCATAGGGACTAGAATTACGACTCACTTGTGTGTAATTTTAAACCTGAGAGGAGTCTTCTATTATGGGGTAGAAATACTACCTGGGAGGATTTCTTTCTTTCTCATACATGTGGTAGGAGACTTGAATATAGATTATATTCAGATTAATTAAGGTTCATGGCTTGGGAACATTTTGAGTTCATAAATCATATTTTTGTGAATTTACTTTGCACTGATCTGACTAGTTAGATATTAAAATACTTAAAAATAGAGTATAATACTATTTAAAAGGACTTTTGAGACTTTTATGTTTGCAGTGTCACAATTTGCAAGGTTTTATCTTTACTTTCTCTGTCTCTGTCTCCTAAGCTACACTTTAGTGAGGATTGTCAACAGTTTGAGGCCCATCTGATCCACATAGCAAGTTTCAATCTATCTGGGTAGATATAGCAAGACTCTGCCTCAACAAACAAACAAAAACCCACAAGAAAGGAAAGTATATGGAGATATACAGAGAGGTCTTATGTCAGGAAATGAGAATATCAATAGTCCATAAAATGAAGTGCTTGACTTACAGAATTTAGTATTGCATGACTTACGGTGATTTTGCTGTTGTTATTGTTGTTTTGAAAAAGAACTAATCCCAAGATGTTGGACCTGCACATGAGTATTATTTGGATTTTGTCTTTGTTTTATTAGCGGGAAGATTTGGTTAAAGAGATACCTATTACACAGCATGTTAAAGAAGGATATGAGAAAGCAGATCCTGCACAGTTTGACTTGCTCAAGGTTCTTGGTCAGGGATCTTTTGGAAAGGTAATAAATACTTTTTCTACATTTTTTTTTGATATTTAACAAAAATGTGTATACACATCTACAAATCATTTCATGGGTCTCAGAGGATGCACAGAAAGGTGATTCTTTAGTTTGTTTTATTTCTGTTTTTATTCAGCTTTCTTTATACTCTTCTATAACAATCAAGGTTTTCTAACCCCTGAGCTTATATTACTCTATGTAAAAAACATGGCATGTTCTTTGTTGGTTATCTAATACATTTACTTGATTCTTATGAAGATATTGTTATGTTGTTTTTGTGATTTTTTTTTCCTGATCATTTTTGTCTCTGTTACTTAGCTCTGCATGAAAATTTAGAATTTATGCTGTAATTCATATATGGACTCATAAGTTAACCCATCATCTCTTACAGTAAAGTAGAACTAGCATAGGTAATTTAGAAATCATGTGAGCTTCTTGCTTTGAAGAATCTTTGAGAAAATTAATTCATATACTCATTATTTGTTTATTAAGTATTTGGTAATATGTTTCTTGGAAAGGAAGTATATGGATATGGAACCTGAATCTTGTGTGCCTATAGTCTAGAACATGAAAATTATTGAATTGATATAATAAGTAGCTGTTAGACAGAAATAATCACTATCTGTGGGAAAGAAAGAAAACATCACAGTAGGTGATATTTAGTTACAAAGAGGAAAAGCAAGGCAATGAGGTAGTGAATACAGTGGTGGAAACATTTATAAGGAAAGATATTTACTAGGTGTGTCAGTAGTGTATATATATATGTGTATATATATACACATATATATATACTAGACATTAATAATCTGAATTAGTCTGGTATCTATAGGATATAGGATATATCATAAACATAGAAATACTTGTAGGACAGAAAAGGCAAACTAAGATGGCTTTGCCCATGAATGATGTAAGTATGATGGATGATCTTGGTTGTCAGCTTGACACACCTGGAAAATGGAACCTCAGTTGAAACACTGCATCCATCAGTTTAGCCTCTGGGTATGTGTGTAAGGTATTATCTTAATTGATGGTTGGTGTAGGAAGACCCAGCACATTGAGGGTGGTACCATACCTGGGTAGGTGAGTCTAGTCTGTATAAAGAAGGTGAGTGAACAAGCTGGGAGAAGCGTGCCAGTGAGCAGCATTCCTACATGATCTCTGCTTTATTTCTTGCCTTGAGCTCATGTCCTGGCTTCTCTCCATGATGGACTGTAAAGTGTAAGCCAAATAAACCCTTTAACCCTCAAATTGTTTTTGTCATGGTATCTATTACAACAGCAGAAAACAAAGTCAGACAGAAATAGAAACCAAAATTAAGAGGATCTATTAAGTTGCTGATGTTGGTAGATGAGGTATTATTAAAGTAACTTGTAAATTAAGTATATATATTCTATATAATTTTATTTTTAATGTTTCTGAGATTATATATTAACTTAGAAGATCAGAGATGAAATTTTTAATATCAAATTAATAAATGCTTAAATATTTGACAAATATGAATCCACAGAAACACTTCAAGTTATTAAAGGTTTTGTTATATATCTTCATCTGAGAATTTATTTCTTGCTTTGTCTCATAAAAGATTTAAGAATTTCATAGATAAATAACAATCCAAATTGAAAGGAAGTTAGGCATGCTGTTGTTTGCTTGTAACCCTAACATACTAGCTGCTGAGGCAGAAGGCTTCTTTTGAGATTAAACCCAGCCTGGGGTTCACAGAATGGTTTGTGCCCAGCTTGGGTACATTATGAGACCCATTCTCAAATCCAAATATCAAAGAGAGGATAAAACCCCAAAACAGAAACAAGAGTATAAAAGCTAGTGGCAATATAGACAGAAACAGAAATAATAGAGTAAGAAAGATTACACAAAGCCTAGAATACACATTATTATTTACAAATGTATCACATTGGGCCTGAAAGTCTAAACAGGCCAGGAATGACATTGGAAACCACTACAAAGAAATACATTATTATTAACAATATCTGTTAGGTAGAGACCTATTAAACAGACAAGATAAACTTTTATTATTGATCTTCATAAAGAAAATAATGTAAATGATTATTTTTCAAGAACATCTTCATATTAAATATAACACTATGCTGTTAACAAGTTGTATGTTTAGTCTAAGATACAAAATAGTGAAGTTTATGTAGTTTATCAACCAGAAAAATATTTAGAAGGTAGCTTTTGTTTTGCTTCTTAGGATGTGAACATACTTGCTTGTCAGTATTGCATCATTTGTGTAGGCATTGTGTGGGTGTGACTTGTTATATGGTGAACATATTCAGGATTCTGGCCAAGGCTGTGAATCAGATAAGTGTAGGCCCAATTCCAAGAAACTTTGGGCTGTACAGACTTACTTAAGTATAAGCAATAGGAATTTTAGGTCATATAGTTTTATGACATTGAATGTTTTAGTCTATTTAATAGGAACAGAATCCTACTAATGCCAAAGTCGTATAAAATTGTACATTAATAAAACAAGGTTTAATGAAGTGAAGATTAAAAGAACAGTTCAAATAAAAAGTGATATGAAGCAGAATTGATTCATTGAGAAGATTAAAATGGAAAATAAGATATTTAAGATCACTTGGTAACATTAGGATTTATTGTTCATATTTTTATTGAGATATTTTACCATCATGATTAATTTTATCTGGCAGGTAAGCATTGCCTCTGATTATTCTTTGTTATAAAATAAAATGCCCAAGAACTTCTAAAATAAATGAATATTCATGACAGTAGCATTTTTTTTGGTCCTTATTAAGGCCTAAAATCTATGTTTGATTTTGTTACTAATCTCTTGAATCCCACATTTTTGAATGTCCCAAAAAGCTTGACTACTTATATTCACAGTTTGATTTGCTGAATTAAGGAAAATGTGAGCAAATATAAAGTACCTAATTATAAATTGTAGTATAATTACATTTATATGTATCTTATAACAGAGGATGTAAGGGCAAAAAATGTATAATTAGTGCACAGAAAGCAAAAATGTCTTCAAGTTTGGAGGGAATACTAGTGAGGTGATATAGAAGGATTTGGAGAGTAGTTAGTGGACAGGTGTGCTTGATTCAAATACATTATAATCTCAAAAAAAGTGAATGATTTCATCCCATGTTTTGGGTTTTTGATATGTACACTCCTTTGTTATCTTCTGCCAGCTGTAATAGTAACAAACTTACAGTGTAAGAGCCAGGGGTTGGGGAAGACTACTATGAAACCGTATTTCCTGATATTATAAAATTGATCCATATATGAACTCATAGGAACTGTGGTTTTTCAGTATAAGACTTGCTCTGGATCAAGTCAGTCAAAATTTCACAGGAATGGGGTTGGGAGGGTGCTGGATTTCTCATAGTAGGCCCTAAACTCATGCACATGCTATAAGCACTAATTGGTTAAGTTCTTTATTAAAAGAAAGCATGGCATTGGGAGAAATATAATGGGGTTAGAACAAATTGGGGAGAATAGGGATGTATATAATCCGAGTACGTTGTATAAAATTCACAAGAATAAATTTATTTAAAGTTGTAAAGTGGCTTGAACTATGAAATTCACTTAAAAATATTTCGTCTATTAGGTTTTTCTTGTTAGAAAGAAAACTGGTCCTGATGCTGGGCAACTCTATGCAATGAAGGTGTTAAGAAAAGCTTCTTTGAAAGGTATGGAATTAGAAAGTTTATTAGAATAGAATTTAGAAAAACTTGTTTTAAGAAATATGCTGCATATTGCTTGTAAGGGGAATAGTTGTAAGGGGAGTTGCTTTTAGCATTGTTAATTATTACAGTTTTCTAGTTATCAACAGATATTTCTGGGGTCCTCTATTATTGTATAACAATCTATTTTCTTCCTTTCCTTTTCTTTCCTTTCCTTTCCTCCTTTCCTCCTTCCTTCCTTCCCTCCTTCCCTCCTTCCCTCCTTCCCTCCTTCCC